>NC_142928.1:136412894-136767894 GCF_046866305.1 Octopus bimaculoides
AGGGATAATGATGGATTTTTCCCTTATGAGTTTTTTCACGCTGGCTACTTGATAAAATTCTTGTAAAAGATTTTTATCCTATTATTGAATTCGTAAATGCCAGTAAGGAAGACGATATTGATCCAACCGATGAAGATGTATAACAGTAGTATTTATTGGAGCATTAAACTGTATGTCTGTGTGTGAGTGTGAATGCGACATAATAAAACACAATGTAAGACAGGCCGTCATGTAAAGAAAAGAGTGTGTGTGAGTAATACATGTATGTGAATGCGAGAGATACATAGTATTGAAGTATTGATAAGAGTCAGTAACACATATCGGAATTTACCAGTTCTTAGTTAGAGTACACAGTAGTATTATAGGTCTGTATATAAGAAGTTAAGGCGTATGGGGCAGAGCGATCACTCGTCGTGATGTTAGGGCTTCTATGCCGGGCCGGGTTCTTGAATACAGATGTTCTTCGCAGGCTAAGTTCTGTCTGTTAATTCCGTGGTGAGGCAATTCACACTAAAAGGATCGAGAAGACAACCTGCGGTAGTTGTTTGGTTAGCTGTTGATAGCTTGTGTACGTGTAGTCATGTTGACGCTGGCAGCGATGCTGGTAGTCGTAGTTGGATGATGGTGTCGATGTCGTCGCTGGAAATTGGCTGGTTGGTTGGTGCTGTGTTACGCGTGTGTGGCCAGCGGCCAGATCTAGGAGATCTGGGGCGCGACGAATTGGCGGGTATAATTTAGTCTATTTATAGTAAAATAGGGGCTCCAGGAAAGCATTAGAAGAAACACTCTCACGTGACCTTATTAGAGGCTATGGTTGGTCAGTTTGTGTCCTGGGGCGAACGGGTGGAGATAATTTACCCGCGCAAAGAATAGTCAGTCAGGTGATGACACAGCAAGCTGCTCTCTGCTACGCCCTCACTTGTTAATATTTATAGTGAGAGAAGTGTTCACTACATATATATTAAGGTTATGAGAGGTAATGGTATCAAGAAGACCCAAAGTTGTCAGGTAATGCTGAGTAAGTGCTATGGACAGACTATAGTTAAGCTCCAGGTTCAGTGATTATGCGAATGAGGTGTCCAACGTAGGTCATATATGAGCATGCGTATATATATAAAAATTTCACAGAATGAGATAAAATATCCCTCCCATATCCCACGTCTGTTTTCATTCCTCCACTTCACTCTCTATTTCATATCTTCTCTAGAATAACTATTGCTTAACCAATTTCTTGCACTGTCTCCAATGAAGGGATATATAAAATATCCCGGAAACAGATAGAAGACCTTATCTTTATAAATGTTCTGAAATCTTTTACAGCCTTGGATTTTTATCTCATTCTGTTAATTTATATATGTTTGTGTGTGTGTATATATATATATATATATATATATATATATATATATATATATATATATATATATATACATATATATATATATATATATATTCTTGAGTGTATAGTAAGAATGAGGCATGTCATGTCTAGACTGAAACAGCTGTAAGACATTATCCCATTCTCTGTCACTATATGTCCTTTTTTAATTACTGATATGATATAATATGTCACATGTGTTTGTATATTGTTATTATTATCCTTTTAGTAAACACATAAACAAGTAAATTGACACAATACAATGTCTGCAAGTTGATGAATGCTACCTATTCCCTTCCATTTTCTTATTGCTATATAAATTAATGGTGGAATATCTTTTTACCCGCACCCATTTATTGCACTTGGTAATGTAATTGCCATGCAATGAAAAAACACTAGTGTAATAATAATTGGGTATTCTTCCAGCAGTATATTGGATAGATATTATCCCTTAGTGGGTTGGATTCACAACCCCTAACTTTCTTGGATATATATATATATATATATATATATATATATATATCAACAATTATCAAGCCTGCTACATGGAACGTTGGTACTTGTCTCCATCTTGGGTGGGTCAGCCCAGGGCTATGGTAGAAGGCACTTGCCCAAGGTGCCACACTGTATGTGTGGATCTAAAACCATGTGGTTAGGAAGCAAACTTCTCACTCGCATCCTTTTTTTCTTCCTATATATATATATATATATATATATATATATATATATATAAATATATATCAGGTTTCCTCACAGTTTCCAGTCTACCAAATTCCATGCGTATATGTGTACAACAGAAAACTTTGGCCCAAAGTACCATGCAGTAGAATTGAATTCAGAATCATATGATTGCAAAGTGCACTTTTTAAGTAAATGGCTATGCCTTAATGTTACTGAATCCAGACATTTAGCAGCAGCTGAATAAGACTGTCATGTATATATGTTTTTTTTAACTAAAATTCATTGGTTATATTGATTCTCTCTCTTTATTTACCTCTGGCAATTAAAACAAAAAATAAATAGATGTAGGTGGCTCTTAGTAATTCTCAAGCTGTTACCTCCAGTTGTATATAACCAATTCCAGTGAAGGTTTGTCATTAACCATTACAAATACCAAATTAGCAAAATTGGGGTTATTTATTGTTAGCTAATTGTATACTTTTATTCTTTTTTACTAGTTTCAGTCATTTGACTGTGGTCATACTGGAGCACCGTTTTTAGTCGAACAAACCGACCCCAGGACTTATTCTTTGTAAGCCTGGTACATATTATATCGGTCTCTTTTGCTGAACCGCCAGGTTATGGGGACGTAAACACACCAGCATCAGTTGTCAAGCAATGGTGGACACACACACACACACACATACGACATACATACATATATATATATATATATATATATATATATATATATATATATATATATATATATATATATATATATATATTCTGAATCTCTTTGATTCTTTAAATTTGCTAGCTTCCTGGTAATAAATCGATATTAATTAATATATGATTTTTTACCCTATGTTTTTAATTGAATTAACCATAACCAAGTTCCTAAACTGGATATATGCAACGCAGTAAATATTTTTTCTGCAGACATATTCCCGGAATTAGCGCGCCAAAACGAAGACTTTTGAATTTTACCATTAAGCTGTAATTAACAGAACCACATACACGTTCACCTATGACAGTGGGCAACTTTGTATAGGGTTCTGAGGATTATGGTTACATTACAATCAGGCTGAAGAGAAACAGACATTCGGTAAGAGTGGTAATTTCGAAACTAGTTCCTGTTTAATAATGATTTTTTCGGTAATTTTAAATGTCTTGCCCGCTTACGCTTTGGTATTCCGCTGAATTTCGTTTTGAGAACAATTTAGGTCTTAGTAGACACAAGATGTGATCTATTTCTAGCACATTAAGTGTCCACGTGAGTGGTCAATGTTATATATAAATATATATATATATATATACGACGGGCTTCTTTTCAGTTTCTGTTTACTAAATCCACTCGCAATGCTTTGGTTGGTCCGAGGTTACAGTAGAAGACACTTGCCCAAGGTGGCACATTGTGTCCTTGAGCAAGACAGTTTATTTCACCTTGTTCCAGTCCACTCAGTTGGCAAAAATGAATTGTACCTGTACTTCAAAGGGCCAGCCTTATCACATTCTTTGTCACATTGAATCTCTCTGAAAACTACATCAAGGGTACACATGTTTGTAGAGTTCTCAGCTACTTGAACATTAATTTCACAAGCAGGCTGTTCCGTTGATCAGATCAAGTGGAACCCCCATCGTTGTAACTGACAGAGTGCCATTTGTTTAGTTTTTTAGTCTCATGCGTGTCTGCAAAACCTGCTTAGTAGACATGGCGCTTCAACCATTTTTGGTTAGGAGACCAAAAATGGCCCTTTTGATACCAAGCCAACTGAGACTGACTTCCCCTTAATTGAATGATACCAGCTCAGAACTATGCATCCATCTTTTATCTTTCAGTCATTGGACTGTAGCCATTGTGGAGCACTGTCTTGAAGGATTTTAGTCAAAGAAATTGACCCCAGTACTTAAATGCTTTTAAAGTTTGGTACTTATTCTATTGGTTCCCTTTTGCTGAACCACTAAGTTATGGGGACATAATAAAAACAACACTAATTGTCAAGTAGAAGGAATGATGAACACACACACACACACACACACACACACACACACACACACACACACACACACACACACACACACACACACACACACACACACACAAATGCAAAGATAAATAGACTGGTCTTCAACACAGTTTCCATTTACCAAATTCACTCACAAAGCATTAGTCAACCTGGGGCTATAATAGAAGACACTTGCCTAAGGCGCTGTGCAGTGGGACTGAACCTGAAGCACACAGCCATATCTTTATAATTTTAAGATTTGAATTTTTAAAAACATTTAAAAATGTTTTCTTAAACTGAAACAAATGAAGACAGTTATTAGTGGTAATTCTTTTATTCTTTTACTTGTTTCAGTCATTTGACTGCGGCCATGCTGGAGCATGGTTTTTATAGTCAAACAAATCAACCCTAGGATTTATTTCTTAAGCCTAGTACTTATTCTATTGGTCTCTTTTGCCGAACTGCTTAGTTACAGGGATGTAAACACACTGAGTAGTCAAGCGGTGAAGGGGGGACGACACAGACACAAAGACACATAAATGCACACACACACACACACACGCGACATGCTTCTTTCAGTTTCCATCTAATAAATGCACTCAAGGCTTTGGTCGGCCTGAGGAAACCTGTGAGTATTTATATATGTCATCACCTGACTGACTATTCTTTGCGCGGGTAAATTATCTCCACCCGTTCGCCCCAGGACACAAACTGACCAACCATAGCCTCTAATAAGGTCACGTGAGAGTGTTTCTTCTAATGCTTTCCTGGAGCCCCTATTTTACTATAAATAGACTAAATTATACCCGCCAATTTGTCGCGCCCCAGTAGAAGACACTTGCCCAAGGTGCCACGCAGTGAGACTGAAACTGGAACCATGTGGTTGGGAAGCTAAATTCTTACCACACAACCACTCCTGTGCCTATGATGCTTACAAAAATATAAATGGCATATAAGATTCAATTTAATAATAATAACAATGAAATTATTGAATACAGTGCTCAGGTGCACTACTACTTGTCAAAAGTGTGTATAAAGCATATGCAGTAATGTACAAATGTCTGGAAAGTGAACAGTGTATGAGTCAGATACATGCTTGCATGTGTACGGAAGGGAGAAAATCAGGTGATGTGTTGGCGAATCTCAGGAAGCATGGAAGTTTTGAAGGATGCAGTGCTCTGACAACTAACAACTGATGCCGGCAGTTTGTTCCATGATTCAGCAACTCTTAGCATGAAAAAATGTTTCCGAAAGTCATGGGAGCTGTGCTGTTTTCTGACTTTGTAAACATGTCCACAGGTGGAGTTTGAAAAGGTGCTCAGAGTTATTGTTAGTAAGATGGTTAATAATTTTATGGGTGTCTACCAAGTCAGTTGCCAGACGGAGTTTCAATGTATCCATGCTCAGGGAAGCAAGGTGTTCAGAATATGGCAAATGCCTGATGGAGGGTATTCTCTTGGTTGCATGTCACTGAACGGTTTCCAGACGATTAATATCCTGAGCAAGATAGGGGTTTCAGACCGGTGATGCAAATTCCAGATGAGGCCACACCATAGCTATATAAAGCCTCAGATAGATAGCCAGAGAGCGGCTCACAAAAGATTTGGTAAGTGATGTCAAGACACCCTCAGTCTTCTTGGCAATTTAGCAATGTGTTTTGTCCAATGCAAATCGCTGTCGACAATAATGCCCAGGTCACGTTCACAAGAAGACTTCTTTAGCTTAGTGTTGTGGAGGGAGTAAGTAGACGCCGGGTTTTAAATTTAAAATATCTGATATTTATTAATTCAGACTTGAATTTTGCTTGTTCTTTTTACTTTTTACTGTATTTTAATTTGAATTTTTAATAGTTAAAGTGGCAAGCTGGCAAAATGCCCACCAGGCAAAATGCTTGGCAGCGTTTTGTTCATCTTTACATTTGAGGTTCAAATTCCACCAAGGTTGACTTTGCCTTTCATCCTTTTGGGGTTGATAGATTAAGTGCCAGTTGCAGTGTGGTTGATGTAATTGGCTTACCCCCCCCCCACTCCTGATATTGCTGGCCTTGTGCAAAAATTTGAAATCAATATTTTAATTTGAGTTATAAAATAAGTACGAGTTGAACCCTAGGGGGTCAATGTAATCAACTTATCCATTCCCCCCAAAATTGCTGGCCTTGTGTCAAAATTTGTAATCGGCATTTTAATTTGAGTTCTTCCCTACAAATGACCCTCACTTCTACCCATATGCTTCACACCAATTTTTGTTAATAAAAAAAAAATATTATTTCAGATATATCTTTTTGAAATTTAAAGCTAAAAATAATTTTAAGAATCTGGAACAAAAAGAGAAGTGTTGCTAGTTTGTGATTGTTTAACGGATATTTAGACAGGATATGTGACTTCTGTCTCTTGAACTTTACTGTGTGATATATTAGAGAACATTGCTTCTCAACCTTTTTTTAGTTTAATGACCCTTTAAACAAAATGGCAGTTTACAAACACCCTCTACACATATTTAAAAAATAAAATACAGCAGAATATTTTTAACACTTTTGTTATCATGTTTCTATTGAAATACATTGTGTTTGTTTCAATTAATTTTGAAAGTAATGAAAATTTAGTGAAACAAATTTGCTATTATAAAACTGGTGTTTAAAGTGGTGAGCTGGTAGAATTGTTAGCATGCCAGATGAAATCCTTAGCGGTATTTTGTCTATCTTCACGTTCTTAGTTCAAATGCCACTGGGGGCAACTTTGCCTTCCATCTTTTCGGGGTCAATAAATTAAGTACCGGTTGCATAATGGAGTCGATATAATCGACTGACTCCTCCCCACAAATTTCAGGCCTTGTGCCTATAGTAGAAAGGATTATTAAACTGGTGTTTGGAACATACATCAACATGAAAATTTAATTAAAGATTTTAATTTAGATCACTTTAAAACCTTAGTGGCTAGGGGTATTTAGTTCATGGTTGTGAGGTTATGAGTTTAATTCCTGTTGCTGTGTTGTGTACTTGAATGAAATGCTTTATTTCACATTGCTCCAGTCCACTCAACCGGCAAAAATAAATATCATAGTACTTGTATTTCAATAGGCCAGCCTTGTCACATTCTGTGTCATGCTGAATCTCCTTGAAAACTATGTTAAGGGTATGTGTGTCTGTGGAGTGCTCAGCCACTTGCACATTAACTTCATGAACAGGCTGTTCTAGTAATCGGATCAACTGGAACCCTTGTCATTGTAACTAACATAATGTCAGTTACTTTAAAACAAGACATTTTTAACACAGAATCAAGGGCAGTCTCAGGTGGGTTGGAATCAAAAGGGATAACATCATCATTTAACGTCTGCTTTCCATGCTGTCATGGGTTGGACAGTTTGACAGGAGCTGGCTAGGCAGAAGACTGCAAAAGGTTTCAGTGACTGTTTTAGCATGTTTTTTTTTTGTTTCAGCGGGATGCCCTTCCTAACACCAACCACCCTGCAGAGCTAATATAACAAAGATTATTTATTGCAGTGATTCCATGCCATATTTTAACATGTACTAAGTTCTTCCTTTTAGATATTTGCATAGATTACTGACCCCATAGCTAAATTATTATGGCAATCACCAAAAAAAGGTTAGAACTTATATTGAATATTGGCCCCTTTTCAGCTATGTTTCCACTCACTGATAACACTGATATTGATAACACAATGTCTGTCCAACTGATATACTAAAACCGGTTAAAACAATTTTTCTGAAAGGTGGTTGTGTGGTCGAGAAATTTCCAGGGCACAGTACCTTGGGTAAATGTCTTCTACTACTGTTCCAGGCCAACCAAAGCCTTGTGCATGGATTTGATAGATGGAAACAGATGTATGTATGCATGTAAGTACGTATATATGTATGTATGCATGCATACATGTGTGCATGTGTGTGCATGTGCATGCATGTGAGTGTATGTTGAGACATCACATGATAGTTGTAAATGAGCATCATTATCAAACAAATGAGGTTGTTCATTTCCAGTCTTCCATGAAAACAATGTGTCTAGCCATTGGGAAATATTACCTTGCTTTGAAACAGGTGTGGGTTGGTGACAGGAAGGGCATCCAGCTGTACAAAACCTGCCTCAGCAAATTCTGTCTGAACCATGCAAGCATAGAAAAGTGGACATTAAATGATGATGATGATGAAGTATAAGATGTAAATATCATAGCTGGTTTAAATATTCAATTTTTAAGGAAAATCACAACCCACCTCTAAACACTTAGCATTCCTCCCATAGTGCTCCCCCCACCTCTTATGAGCTCAGGACTTCTCCACAACCACTGAGGTTAAAAACTACTGTATAAGACTATAGTTATTTCCATTTCTGCATTTAGAGTCCTAATCCAAGCAAGCTTGACCAGTGAATGATAGTTGCAATGTTGAAGTGTGGCACTTAGATTTCTTTGTCAAACGTGATGCTTATTTATTCACATTGTTTTGAATTAATCACACATCACATTATTTTGTGGCCTTGAGATTTCAATGGTATGTTTGTATATTTTTAGAATGACATTGTAGGGTAGATGTGAGATGTTGGATCTGGTCAGTTTTAACATAAAACAGGTTCAATACTTGGGCCAGATATGGTTAGATTAAATGCTAAAGGGTTAAATAACCAGATCATTTAGTCATATCCCTATTGGTTAGGGTGTCGCAGTCATGATCACAAGATTATGGGTTCAGTTCCTGGGCTGAGTGGTGTGTTGTGTTCTTGAGCAAGACACTTCATTTCACATTGGTTGAGTGTTGTGTGTGGACTGGCATGTGAAAGAATAGATCCAATGTTTCCTTTGCATGTCGTAAAAAGCAGCTAAAAGAGGTTGAGGTAGGATTTGCACTCTGACCTCATAAAACCTTCACCAGCAATGTGTGTCCTCCAAACAGACCCATGGAATGAAAGGTTGTTGCCTGAGTGGTGCAAAGGTGTCACCTGCTAGGAGTAGGAGTATGGGGACAGCACATCCCCATACAACAATGACTACTACTACTACTACTACTACTACTACTACTACTACTACTACTACTGCTGCTGCTACCACCACCACCGCCACCACCACTACTACTACTACCTTTAGGTTCTGAGATCAAATCCCATTGGGGTTGACTTTTCCTGTCACCCATTCAAGGTGATTAATGTTTATCCTCCTATCAGCTCCAATTTAGCAGACTTATGATCAGAAGTATCCCAGTTTTGATCATCACCGTTTTTTATTAATTACTTCATTGTCCAATCTGTCCTTTCTTTTTTATAAGACAGTAAGATGTGAGTTGAAGGAAATTTGGCTGCTATTTCTAGCAGGTTTAGTGACCACTTAGGGTCTCTCTCTCTCTCTCTCTCTCTCTCTCTCTCTCTCATCAGGATTGATAAAATAAGTAGTTGTTTATGCAGTGAAGGCATTTCCACCTACTATGCAAATATGTGGCGTCATGCCAATGTGATAAACCATATTGCTAGAATATTGTTATTGTCTAAAAGTGCAGATTGGAGTGGATCTGATCTTTAAATCCAACTGGTTAAAGCAACAGATAAGTTTAAGTCTTATTAGGCCTCTTCAGTTGTGCATATTCTATTCTGTTGGAAGACTGGAAGACTTCAAAACTCCAGCTTTCAACTTAAATTACCCTCTAAATTACTTTGGATATATATTTTTACTACTCTTTGCATTGTACATAACCTCCCTTGATCTTACCTTTTTCTTTTTTCATCACTTTCTCTTTTAATCTTCCTCTTCTTTTTTATTGTTTAATATTTGATTTCTCTCTCTCTCTCTCTCTGACTATTCCTCTTTCTCACTCCCTCTATTCTTTTCTCTTTCTTCTGAAGAAGGACTAATGCTCAAAGCATTTAAAACTCTGTTAAGTTAATACCTTATTTGTTAACACTTGTTCTTGCATTGCTGTCTTTACTAATCCCTCCCATTTAACCACACAGACATCCTGTTATTCTATTACACTATATCATCATCATCGTCATCATCATCATCGTTTAACGTCCATTTTCCATGCTAGCATGGGTTGGACGATTTGACTGAGGACTGGCAAGCCAGAAGGCTGCACCAGGCTCCAATCTGATCTGGCAGAGTTTCTACAGCTGGATGCCCTTCCTAATGCCAACCACTCCGAGAGTGTAGTGGGTGCTTTTACATGCCACTGGCACGAGGGCCAGTCACATGGTACTGGCAACGGCCACGCTCAAAATGGTGTTTTTTACATGCCACCTGCATGGGAGCCAGTCCAACGGCACTGGCAACGGCCTCGCTCAAATGATTTTCTAATGTGCCACCAGCACAAGTGCTAGAAGGCGACGCTGGTAACGATTACGCTCAAATGGTGCTATTTACGGGCCACTAGCACAGAAGCCGGACAGCTGCTCTGGCAATGAACATGCTTGGACAGTGTAGTTAGTGTTCCACTGGTGCATGTGTCAGTCATCGAGTATGGTTCAATTATGATTTCGATTTCACTTGCCCCAACAGGTCTTTGCAAGCAGAGTTTAGTGTCCAATGAAGGAGAGGTTGGCATGGGTGCCAGTCGTCGGATTTGGTTCGATTTCAATTTCAGATTTCATATATAATAAATCCTCCTCCTCCTCCACCACCACCACCACCACCACCACTGCCATTGCTACTGCTACTACTACTACTACTACAGTAGTAGTATAGTATGATGGCTGTAAGGGTTAAGATGCAGAACATGATAGCATGTTCAAACCTTACTCAAGCCTCTGTGTTCTGCTCACCTCTTCATTCTTCCCCTCGATCATCAAAGCATATTTCTCTTGTTTGGTTGGTAACTCTATGTAACTGGTCTGTCTGTCTGGTCAGGGTTGACCGAATCTTGCTGTTACTACTATTACTACTGCTGCTGCTACTGCTGCTGCTACTGCTGCTGTTGCTGCTGCTGTTGCTGCTGTTGCTACTACTACTGCTACTGCTACTGCTGCTGTTCTTGTTGATAATGTCATTGTTGTTGTCTCCACTGCTGCTGCTGCTGCTGCTGGTATATTACTACCACCACCACCACCACCACCACCACTACTACCACCACTACCATTCCTACCACCACTGCTGCAACTACTACTACTACAATTGCCGCCGCTGCCACAACCACCACCACCACCACCACCACCACCACCACCACCACCACCACCACCACTACTACTACTACTACTACTACATCAATTTTTTTACTGTTGAAAGAACCGTGCATATTATGATGGCTGTAAGGGTTAAGATGCTGAACTGTTGTATACATGATAGTGTGTTCAAACCTTACTCAAGCCTCTGTGTTCTGCTCACCTCTCCACCACCCCACCCCCGATCATCGAAGCACATTTCTCTAGCCTCCGTACGCATGGCTGATATGTCCTACTTCTAATTCACAGCTGAGTTGTTTTTTCAGTAAGAAGATCCTCTTGTTACAAAGACATTTTCTTTCAAACAAATTCAATGACAGATACAGACATGGCTGTGTGAGTAAGGAGTTCAGTTCACTTAACAAGTATAAAGTCTTGAGTTCCACCCCACTGCATGGCACCTTGAGCAAGTGTTTACTACTATTACCTAGGGTTCACCAATACTTTCTGAGGGGACATGTATGGAAGCCTCCTCCTCTCGAGGTATACTCTTTTTACTCTTTACTCTTTACTCTTTTACTTGTTTCAGTCATTTGACTGCGGTCATGCTGGAGCACCGCCTTTTAGTCGAGTAAATCGACCCCAGGACTTATTCTTTGGAAGCCTAGTACTTATTCTATCGATCTCTTTTGCCGAACCGCTAAGTTACGGGGACGTAAACACGCCACCATCGGTTGTCAAGCGATGTTGGAGGGACAAACACAGACACACAAACATATAAACATACATATATATATATATATATATACGATGGGCTTCTTTCAGTTTCCGTCTACCAAATCCACTCACAAGGCTTTGGTCAGCCCAAGGCTATAGTAGAAGACACTTGCCCAAGGTGCCATGCAGTGGGAATGAACCCGGAACAATGTGGGTGAATATAAAACATGTCTCTCCCTGACATATCTTAGCCACTACCATCATCTCTCCCTCTCTCTCTCTCTCTCTCTCTAACTGTTTCTAACTCTCTCTTTTTCCAACTGGGGTAGGCCATGTAATTTTCTCTATGACAAGACACCTATCTTGAACCCCCCCCATTATACCTTTCAACCTCTCATCAACTGGCACAAAGCCACTTCACTCAATATTATTCCTCACTCCCTGGTCAAGGAGATTTTTTTCTTGGAAGTTACTTGGTGACCACTTCCAGTGCCGGTGCCATGTAAAATGTAATCAGTATGAGCTGTAAACTGTGCCAAAGGAGACAATAGACTTTGGTGCAGTCCTCTGGCTTGCCAGCTTCTGTCAAACCGTCCAACCCATGCCAACATGGAAAACGAACTTTAAATGATGATGATGATGATGGTGATGATGATGATGATATACATGAACAGCCAACTGTCACCTGTGAACAGGTATGTTCACATAACAAACATACACGATTTCATTAACTGCTTCATGTATTAACTTTGTTGTGAGCAGACAGAAGTGCCCTCTTAACTCTCACATCCTTTGTCCCAGCATCCACGTTCAGGATGTGACAGCTGGAAAATGGAGGGAGAGAGGGCTGTATCAATATTCAGCCGGTACTCATTTTTTCAGCTGGTACTCATTTTTTCAGCTGAATAGACTGGAGTAGACTAACATGAAATTATTGCTCAAGGATATTACATGTCACTAGGTTTAGTAATTGAACTGACAACATTATGACCGTAAGCCAAACACCCATATAATTAGGCCACACTTCTTTACTACATATATATGCGTGTGTGTGTGTGCATGCAAATATATATAAGGAGTAAATATTCAAATGAATATTTATATAGATATTTTTATTGTTATTGTTATCAGTAGTGTGGAGGTGCAATGGCCCAGTGGTTAGGGCAGCGAACTCGCGGTCATAGGATCAGTTTCGATTCCCAGACCGGGCGTTGTGAGTGTTTATTGAGCGAAAACATCTAAAGCTCCACGAGGCTCCGACAGGGGATGGTGGCGAACCCTGCTGTACTCTTCCACCACAACTTTCTCTTACTCTTTCTTCCTGTTTCTGTTGTGCCTGTAATTCAAAGGGCCAGCCTTGTCACACTGTGTCACGCTGAATATCCCCGAGAACTACGTTAAGGGTACACGTGTCTGTGGAGTGCTCAGCCACTTGCACGTTAATTTCACGAGCAGGCTGTTCCGTTGATCAGATCAACTGGAACCCTCGACGTTGTAAGCGACGGAGTGCCAACACACACACACATTGTTATCAGTAGTAAATTTAAATAATTGGTAATAACAACGACAAAAATATATGTGGTAGCAAGTAATAATAGCATTAAATAGCTAGAGAATAAAATTAATAACTATAATTAACTATAATTACAATAGAGGGCACATAAGTCACCTATTTGCTGGAAAGAGAAGCCAAATCCTCAACTAAATTTTTGAATTACTCTGAAATATACAACAGACCAACAGAAATGGGCAAGTGAGAAGAGATTATCAGAATCTCAAAGTAGAGATTATCATCATTTAATGTTCATGTTGCATGCTGGCATGGGTTGGATGGCTTAACAAGATCCAATGGATCTAAGGACTGTATTGTGCTTCATCTGCTCTGGCATGGTTTCTATGGCTGGATGCCCTTCCTAATGCCAACCATTTTACAGCATGTACTGGATCCATTTTTTGGGGCGCCCAGCACAGGTTTACAGATGCCGGAGGAAGTAGGGATTGGTTTTATGCTACAAGATGAGAGTATGAGAGAAATGGAGTTGGGGCAGAGCAGGTTCTTATAGAAGAGCTGTGTGGTTACTCATGTTTAGTCTGGGAAGGAGAAAGAATGATCAATAGGTTAGTAGGAGCTGCAAAAGCGATAGATGGGAAATGAGGTGTCCAGGTGGCCCCTCAATGCACATTGTAAGAAATGACTGTGTGGGCGGGGTTATTGCAAGATTGTATAGGAAACAGTAGAGGAGGAGATGAGGAAGCAGCATACAGCTGTAGAGAAGTTAGATAAAGCAGTCGGTCAATGACCGAGGAATCATGAATTGGGGAGGATGAGAGTAAGTGGAGAGGCTGGATAGCAATGATGCTGTTGACATGGGAGGAGAACATGAGAGAGAGAGAGAGAGAGGAGGAGAGAGAGAAAGATGACAAGGTAGGGTTAGGCTACAGGAGCAATGGGGGAAAGGCAGACATAGTGCATGATGCGAGAGAGTTTGGTTGATTGCATGGGGGGAGTCAGCGTACCATATCGATAGAAAGCACATAGAACACAGCACTTATAGAACTCAGTTTCGGTCACACACACAGTCACTTGTATATATATATATATATATATATATATATATATATATATATATATATATATATACATACATATTTCACATATTTTCATATATTCAATAAGACATTCAATATTTCATTTCATTGTACCATCTATTTTTATATTATATACTAGCAGAAATACCCGGCGTTGCCCGGGTTAAAGAGAATAATGAAATCTAAAAACGCTGTCTAGACTACGCATCATCTTTATATATAGAGATGTATATACACACACGCACCCAAACACACGTATATATATGTATATCAATATAAATATATGAAAGTCAATGAAGTTTCGTAAAAGAAGGTGATCATGTACATACTTTCTTGCTGTTGTGATTATAACACCTCATTGTAAACTATGTTCCTTGTTTTCCCTTGTGGAGCATATACAAATAGGTTTTTTGTTGCTGCCCACTCTTGAGCAGCCAACATACAGTTGTCCATGTGAGAAGCAGGGCTCTTCCAAGAGAAGACCAGCTACAGACAGTGTTTGACCCTGATATTTGTTTATGGACATGGCAAAAGTCACACGAAGGGGGAATTGTAGTCTTCTGAATGTAAAAGGAATGTCTGCTCCTGATGGAGTAAGAGGAATTCTTGGAATAAAGACGTCATCCCCTTTTGCACATCCAGAAAGAATGGTAGCCTCGATAACGTGTGACATCATTTTCTAAATAATGCTCATCTGTTATGTTCGGGTTAAAATTTCATCAACATCAAAAATATATGAATTTTCATGGGAGTTATGGCCGTTATGCAAAGAATATAATTTCCAAATTTCATAAAGATCCATTCAGTACTTTTGACGTAGTTTTGGATAAGAAAACAAATGACTAATGTGTGTGTTTGTGTGCATGTGTATGTGTGTGTGATGGGTGTATATATGTATAGATATCTGTATGCATGTATACATCTCTCTCTCTCTCTATCTTTCTCTCTCTCTCTTTCTCTCTCTCTTTCTCTCTCTCTCTCTCTCTCTCTCTGAAAGTATCTGTCATTACAGTATCGAAATGGTGTACATATACATGTATATGTATACATATACATCTCTCTCTCTCTCTCTTTCTGTCTCTCTCTTTCTCTCTTTCTCTCTCTGTGAAAGTATCTGTCACTACAGTATCGAAATGTGATTGTTTCAGTTAGTGGAATAGTTTCATTTTTAAAGTGAAAGTATTTGACATGAGTGTTTTTGTTTCACTTTTGACACGTAATACTTAAATAGTGGAGGAGATATTATGTTGCCGTGTGCTCGAACTCTGCAAGAAGTTAATAATTTTTTTTGACTAAAACACAACTGGAACCCTAAGTAAGGCATGTGTAAAATTTGAATGAAATTGGTTGCGTAGTTCTCGAGTTTTAGGGATTCACACAGACAGACAGACAGACAGACAGACACACATTCTCATTTTTATATATATAGATTGTCAGATCCCAGGGAAAAAAATTCAAAGGTAAATTGTTACCTTTGAGTAGTGAGGCATTTCTCCCTCCATATTTTGAAGAGGTCATGGGCCAATAGGTTTTGGGGATCTGACAATACGCTATAAAGTTAAACCCTATATGGACAGGAAACCTAAGGTAATCCCATAAACCTGCCTTCCTCATTTTTAATATATGACCTGTTGGAGCAAGCGAAAGCGAAATCATAATGGCACCTGTACCAGTGGAGCACTAAGAGCACCGTCCGAGCGTGATCGTTGCCAGAGCAGCTTCTGGCACCATTTGAGCGTGATCGTTACCAACGTCGCCTTCCTGGCACGTGAAAAGACATTCGAGCGAGATCATTGCCAGTGCCGCTGGACTGGCTCCTGTGCAGGTGGCACATAAAATACACCATTTCGAGCGTGGCTGTTGCCAGTACCGCCTGACTGGCCTTCGTGCCGGTAGCACGTAAAAGCACCCACTACACTCTCAGAGTGGTTGGTGTTAGGAAGGGCATCCAGCTGTAGAAACACTGCCAAATCAGATTGGAGCCTGGTGTAGCCACCTGGTTCACCAGTCCTCAGTCAAATCGTCCAACCAATGCTAGCATGGAAAGCGGACATTAAACAATGATGATGATGATGATGATACACATACACACTTCCTTCAGTTTCCATTTACCAAATCCACTCACAAGGCTTTGGTTGGCCCAAGGCTATAGTAGAAGACACTTGCCTAAGGTGTCATGCTGTGGGACTGAACCCAAAATCATGTGGTTGTGAAGCAAGCTTCTTGCTACACAACCATGTCTCCATCTAGCATATCAAAATGAAAAATTACTGAGATAATTAATCAATCCAGTTGTAAGCAGATGATAGCTGTTTAACCCCGAGGTCAGTTCTGATCCAGTGAACCTTGTGAGTGAATTTGGTAGATAGAAACTGTGAGGAAGCTGTGGAAGTTTATCACATGTGTGTGTGTGTGTGTGTGTGTGTGTGTGTGTGTGTGTGTGTGTGTGTGTGCGTGCGTGCGTGCGTGTGTGTATGTGTGTGTCAGTGCTCCTACCACTGCTTTATGTGGTGCTTTATGTTATGACTTCATATCTTTGTGGTTTGA
This sequence comes from Octopus bimaculoides, assembly GCF_046866305.1. Classification (NCBI taxonomy): domain Eukaryota; kingdom Metazoa; phylum Mollusca; class Cephalopoda; order Octopoda; family Octopodidae; genus Octopus; species Octopus bimaculoides. The sequence continues at coordinate 136,429,883 of NC_142928.1, forward strand.
CAAAATAGATTCATAGAATAGGTATCAGACATTAATAATATGTATTGGGGGGTCAATTTGCTTGACTAAAACCCTTCAAGGTAGTGCCCCAGCATGGCCACAGTCCAGTAACTGACACAAATAAAAGATAAAAGAGGAGGCAGAGAGTCAGACTAAAATATTTTACTTTGACTTTTATCCTTTCTAACTTCAAATGTTATTACAGATGACTAAGCGTTCTTCGTCTCTTCAGATTTGGTGAAATGTCATTGTGTTATGAATTGATAAACTGGCATTTAGCATGAAGGACAATCTCTTAAGATGACCACTAGACATGTACAGGTTTACAAAAAAAAAAAACACTGTCTTCTCCTGAAAAAGAGATTTAATAGTGCTTTGGGTAGAATTTGGTACAGAGCAACTCACATACCAAATGTGTATGTGTGTGTGTGTGTAAGAGAGAGAGAGAGTATTTGTGTGTGTATATAAAGGTGTTTGGCTTAGTGGTTCGTGTGATAGGCTCATGATCCTAAAATTATAGGTTTGATTTTTAGACTGTATGGCACATTGTCTCCTTGAGCATGTTACTTTATTTCACATTGCTTCAGCCTACTCAGCTGAAATTAGTATCACCCCAGTGATGGTATAGCTTTCTCTCTCTCTCTCTCTCTCTCTCTCTCTCTCTCTCTCTCTCTCTCTCCAGCTGTCACATCCAGCCTAAATAACAAATACATACATATGTATGTATGCATGTTTCAAATATTACAAAGAAATACGTATGTATGCATTTGTCATTTGTGTCGGTGTTTGTGCCCCCCACCCCCACCCCTGCCATTGCTTGACAACCAATGCTGGTCACTTAGCATGGTTCGGCAAAAAGGATCGATAGAATAAGTACTAGGCTTACAAAGAATAAGTCCTTAGGTCAATTTGTTCGGCTAAATGTGGTGCTCCAGCATGGTCACAGTCAAATGACTGAAAAGAGTAAAAAGCATAAAAAGAACAACTGAACATGTTTGGTCTACTGCATGAGTTTGAACACATTGTATAAACATTTAATACTTTTTAAGAAAAAGCAGTATATTCATTGTGTTATGTTACAATGAAATGAAAATGTGTCACCTTTCTTAAAAAGGTTGGAAAACATTGATCTATAATCCATAAAGCAATCTGCTACAAGGTTTTCTAGCTGCAAGAAGTAGCAGCAACTGTTCTTATTGTTTGTACGTGTTTCAAGATATATGATCACCCGCAGTGTCTAGAATAATGTTAAACTCAGCAAATAAAACTAATTGTAAATGCTTGTGAGAAACATGATAATATTCAGAACAACAAGTTGAGAAATCTTCTACATGGTTGATCAACATGCTAGAAATAAAAGTCAAATCTCCTTCAAATGTCACTCTACTGTCTTAGACTTGGTACAGATGTTAGCTAATGTAGCTCTAGAAACCTCTAAAATTACAAGATGGTTGCAGTTGAAGTGCCTTTGATGATAGGTGTGCCACATCAGGGATGATGTTGGGCTAAATAACAACCGTTTGATTGTCTATAAACAAAACAAAGAAAGGAAGTTTCTATCTCTGAGTCGTCGTTAGACCAGTTACACACACATGCACACACACACACACACACACACACACACACACACACACAAACATATACACACACCACAAACACATGCACACACACACACACACACACTTATTGTTGTTGTTGGCACTCCGTCGCTTACGACGTCGAGGGTTCCAGTTGATCCAATCAACGGAACAGCCTGCTCGTGAAATTAATGTGCAAGTGGCTGAGCACTCCACAGACACGTGTACCCTTAACATAGTTCTCGGGGATATTCAGCGTGACACAGAGTGTGACAAGGCTGACCCTTTGAATTACAGGCACAACAGAAACAGGAAGTAAGAGTGAGAGAAAGTTGTGGTGAAAGAGTACAGCAGGATTCGCCACCACCCCCTGCCGGAGCTTTGTGGAACTTTAGGTGTTTTCGCTCAATAAACACTCACAACGCCCAGTCTGGGAATCAAAACTGCAATCCTATGACCGCGAGTCCACTGCACTAACTACTGGGCCATTGCACCTCCACACACACACATATACACACACATACCTCATTTTTACCAATTCCAAGGATTTTACCTGTAACATCATTGATCTATTTACCAAACTATGTTTCATCCATATTCAGCCATGTATCTCCTCTACCTTGTTCCTTTATCATATTTAAACCTTTCAACACCTGGCATTAAGCTACTCACTTCCACCTCTTCCTCTCAAATACTCCCTTCTTGGTACTGGGAGCTTTTTCTTCTTCCCTGTTCTTTCTCTGTCTTGCAAGTTGACACAGCATCCTCACTAGAATCAGTAGCACAAAGGAAAACACTCAGTGCACTTTGTAAATGGTTGGCATTAAGAAGGGCATCCAGCCATAGAAACCAAGCAAAATCTGACATTGGAGCTCAATGTAGCCTTGCAGCTTGCTAGATCCTGTCAAACCCATGGCCCTAAGAAAAATGGATGTTAAATGATGATGATGATGATGATATGGACTTCCTTTGTACCTTATCCTGGAATGTACCTATCTACATTTGAACTATTACAAACTTTTCATATTCTGGGCTCTTCCTGATCCCCTGATATATATATATATATATATATATATATATATATATCATCATCATTATCGTTTAATGTCCGCTTTCCATGCTAGCATGGGTTGGACAATTTGACTGCGGACTGGTGATCCAGATGGCTACACCAGGCTCCAATCTGATCTGACAAGGTTTCTACAGCTGGATGCCTTTCCTAATGCCAACCACTCCGAGAATGTAGTAGGAGCTTTTTACATGCCACCGGCACAGGAGCCAGTCAGGGGTCACTGGCATCAACCACGTTCAGATGGAGTATTTTATGTGCCACTGGCAAGTATAAATATGTTATAAATTGGATACCTGTTGTTCATGATTTTATTCTAGTGTGTGTGTGTGTGTGTGTGTGTGTGTGTGTGAGAGAGAGAGAGAGAGAGAGAGAGAGAGAGAGAGAGAGAGAGAGAGAGAAAGAGAGAGAGAGAGAGAGAGAGAGAGAGAGAGTGAGAGAGAGAGAGAGAAAAAGAGATTGTGTTTGTACCTCAAGCAGTTAGAAAACAACCAAACATCCACCAAACATGCCCCGCTATCTTAAAAGTTTAAGGAGAAAGGAGGATACATTAAGCGATACAGTCCCAGAGTTGGAATAGTCATGGTTGGAATACTGTTGATCAAAGGTCTGTTGAATCAGGGCTGACCTGGAACTAAACAACAGCAACAGGCCAATAATAAAACAAATGACAAATTCTAAAAGTACATATGATTAAGAAGCATACTTAGAAATAAAGTGCAAATAGCATGAATAACATTTAGGTCATCAAGTATGAAATTTGTAGTAAGGTATATGGTAAACTTTGACAGCTGCTCATTTTGCACCATTATTATATTTTGACAATCTTTATTTTTTGTTAGAAAGCTGACACATCTATTTCTTTATTCTAACACATTTTGTGCTTTATAAAGTATTTATAAATTGTTTTTTGCTATTTTTGTTTAGAGATGGATAAGTCGGAAATTCATACAGTTTTGAAATATGAGTTCTTTCTTGGAAATACAGCATCGCAGACAGCACGGAATATTAATGGAGTATTTCATTCTAATGTTATTACACAGCAGACAGTATCAAACTGGTTTGCAAAATTTCGTTCTGGTAACTTGGACCTCACAAATGAGCAATGCGGTCGACCAGAAACAAAGGTGGATAATGACGAACTGAAAGCCACCGTTGTGTCAGATCCATCTCAAAGTGCCCGTGAATTATCGTTGTTGTTTGGTGTTAGCAAGCGAATAATATTGACTCACTTAGTTCAAATCGGTAAAGTGAAAAAGTTGGATAAGTGGGTTCCACATGAACTCAATGAAAATCAGAAACAGCAACGATTGGAAGCCTGCATTATGCTACTTTATCGTCACAAAAATGAATCATCTTTGAATCGAATTGTAACATGTGATGAGAAATGGATCCAATACAACAACCGTAAACATTCAGCACAATGGTTGGACAAAGACAAGCCACCAAAATACAGTCCAAAAAGCAAAATTCATCAAAAGAAGCTGATGGTATGTGTTTGGTGGTCTGGCGCAGGTGTGATCCATTATGATTTCATTAAACCTGGCTCATCAATCTCAGCCAAAGTATACTGCAGCCAACTGGACCAAATGATGCATAAACTTACAAAAAAAAACAAAAACAGCCTAGATTAGTCAACAGATCCACTCAAATTTTATTGCAAGACAATGCCAGACACCACATCACAAAAATGACATTGGCAAAACTACAGGAGTTGGAGTTGGACATTTTCCATCAGCCACCATACTCACCTGATCTTGCCCCCACTGATTACCACTTCTTCCAGAATTTGGATAACTTTTTGATAGGAAACGAATTTAATTCTGACAATGCTGTAAAACAGGCCTTCCAAGATTTTATTGTCTCTAGATTGCCAGGCTTTTACAGTTCTTGAAATGGCAAAAATGTATTGACAATATGGGTGCATACTTTGATGAATAAAATTATTCCTTGTATTTATAAAACACTAGCAAACTTTTTCTTTTCTACAAATTTCATACTTGATGACCTAATATAAGAATTTTGGATGATAGGACTGGCAGAAAGGAAGTATTTTCTTTCTGAACTGTTACAAAAAATTCAAATACTGACAAATTTGACCTCTTTTTATCATTAAAGAAGTCGATGAAAATAACTACTGGATGGGGTGAGGTGTTAACTTCAATCAATTGTATCCCTCTCTGACAAAAGTTGCCCTTGCATCTAGTTCAAATGAATAAAGAGATTTCTTTCATTTTTTTCTTCTGTTTTTTTTTTTGTGTGTTTGTTCATGAGATATCAGTGCTTCGTCTTGGACTTCAGTGAAAATATGTTTGGCTTTTGGGAAAATATTACCTTGCTTCAAAGCAGGCATGGTTTGGAGACAGGAAGGACTTTGGACCATTGAAAAATCTACTTCAATAAATTCAATCTGACCCATGCAAGCATGGAAAAGTGTACATTAAAACAATGATGATGATGGTGAAATTTAGATGGCAAATTGACAGAGTTGTTAGAGCATCAGACAAAACATTTTGTTGTATTCATTCTGCCTTCTTGCTTTGTTGCAGCCCAGGTGACAATCCCCTCCACCCTGATTTAAATAAAATAAATGAAACAGAAATTGCTAGAGAGAGGGGGGAGGGGGAGTGAGAGAGAGAGAGAGGGGAGGGAGAGAGAGAGAGACTTTTTATTAGGTTTTAATTAGAAAGGCAGGCAGTTCCTATGATTCTTTATAGGGCCCTCAAGATGAGTGCAAGGGAGGACCATATCCTCAAACTGGAGATCTGAACCAAATTCTTGCAACTGAGTGGACTCCACTAAAGGCAACCAAAATATTAAGAGGTGATTCCAACACATTAACAAGCATATGTACCACCAATGGTTCATCGCAAACTTCACACAACTGCCATATGCACCACCACAGGTACATTTTCATATTTTGAGAAAATATCCTACATAGTTTTGAGGATATTTTAATAACATAAGTGCTAAATATTACATATTAAATAACATGAATGCTGAATATTAAATATTAAATAACAGGAGTGCTAAATATTAAATAACATGAGGGCTGAATATTAAAGTTTAATTATGAAATATTGTAATATTGCACTGAGTGCAATAGCGTGTGAAGTACATGGCGTCACTAGAAAGTTTCAGCAACAGGCCGTGGTGGTTAACATGTTAAACCAGATGACAAGTTCAGTTTATTACTCAAGTAGGCCAGGGTAGGATTTGAATACAGAAGGAAAAGAACTGGAACAAATAACAAATGGCATCTGGTCTAGTGTTCTTGAGTCCCACCAATTCACTGCTCTTCACTGATATTTTTATTGACACCAAAAGGATAAATGGCAAAGATGACATTGGTGGAATTTGAACTCAGAGAGCAGAGATCTCAGAACAAACAAACACCCTTAGGCATTCTATCCTATCCACTTATAGTTATTTAAATAAGTTGTGTCTAATATCTTTTACTTGTTTCAGTCATCTGGACTGTGACCATGCTGGGGCACCACCTTGAAGGGTTTACTTGAACAAATTAACACTTGTATTTTTTTCCATCTGGTACTTATTTTATTGGTCTCTGCTGAACTGCTAAGTTATGATGATACTAAAACTTTTAAGTCACAGTCAATAATATATGTAGCAACATTTGAAATACTGTCCAGGTAAATCTAGCTGAAGAAAACTAATCAAATTTACAATAACAAACATATTTGAAGAGTCTGAAACCTAGGTACTAAATTATCTGATTCTGGGTTGTCCATTTATCTAATGTTCTTCCTAGAGGTAAGATGAAATTTTTATATTTGCCACCCTCACACGTCTTTGCCAGTATATATACAGTGAAGCTTTACTATAGTGTCATAAATTTATCAACTGCTATTTCCAGTAAACATTGGTGCCTTGTTGTACCACTACTCTCTCTCTCTCTCTCGCTCTCTCTCTCTCTCTCTCTCTCTCTCTCTATATATATATATATATATATATATATATATATATATGTAATCATCATTGTCATCGTTGTTTGACATACGCTTTCCATGCTGGCATAGGTTGGACTGTTAGACTGAGAAATGGCAAGCCAGGAGGCTGCACCAGGCTCCAATCTGATTTGGTAAGGTTTCTACAGCTGGATGCCCTTCCTAATACCAACCACTCTGAGAGTGTAGTGGGTGTTTTTACATGCCACTGGCATGAGTGCCAGTCAGGTGACACTGGCATTGGCCACAACTACAATTTCACTCGGTTCAACAGGTCTTCACAAGCACACCATATAGCCCAACGATTAAAGGGTGCTTTTAAATGGGCCAGTTATGTGATACTGGCATTGGCCACAATTACACTCTCACCTGGCTTGCCATGTTTTCTCAAGCACGGCATATCTCCAAAGGTCTTGGTCACTTGTCATTGCTTCTGTGAGGCCCAATGTTCGAAGGTTGTGCTTCACCACCTCATTCTAGGTCTTACTGCCTGGCCAGCTCTTGTAAAACCGTCCCACCCATGCTAGCATGGAAGGTGGACATTAATCGATGATGATGATTATGATATATATATATATAAGTAGTTTATTTATTGTAACTATAAAATACAGTTTCAAGACAAGACCTGAGTGAGGTCTAGATGTCATAGGTTATGTAACTCTAAGTATTATTTTTATAATTAAAGAATTGTAGTTTCATGTCTATTTATTTTTGTGCCTCTACTTAACAAAGTAATAAGAATTAAGTATATAAAAGTGCATATAACACCCTATTTGGCTAATAGTGAATGACTGTTATTTCCTTATGGAGTGCTTACTACCAGTGTAAAAACGATCAACATTACCAAAAAAGATAAGACTCAATTATAAATGAAGATGATGTAGATTAATTAGAAAAAGCATGTTGCTATATGGAGAAATTTTTTTTAAAAATTCAGAAAGAATTTAAGAAGGGACAAATGGTAAATTGTTGATTTGAAGAGAAAAACAACCAGCTTAGTAGCTGGCCAAAATAAAGCACTTATCATAGCAGTTAGGAAAGATATTTAAAAGGTGGAGTTTGAGTAAAGAGGGGTGGTATGGTAAGTAGAGGGAGCAGAGACAGAAAGTAATAGTATACAGGAAAGCTATTTAAGTGAGAAGGGATCCATACAATACTCTCAATAGTCTTAATTTACAATGCCTATTATGTATTTCATTTTTCGTAAGTAGCTGTAAGTTACACTCTTTAGAGATTGGTTATACATATAACTAACAAGTGACTATTTTGAGTTAGTTATTTGTTACATAGGATTTAATGTTGTCCACCTTCAGCTTATTTTTAAGAGTACAATATGCTTACAAAGATTAACATTCCAGTAGCATATTAGTTTTTTCTATACAAAGAGGAAGGGCCACCTTAGCAGCAACATAGGTCCCTGGGTAAATCAATGTACTGGGGCCTATAATATTGATTTTAAATTTTGACACAAGGCCAGCAATTTCAGGGGAGGGGATAAGTTATTTACACTGACCCCAGCACTCATCTGGTACTTATTTTATTAACCCTGAAAGGATGAAAGACTAAGTCAGCCTCAGCAGAATTTGAACTCAAAATGTAAAGAGGAACAAAATTCTGTCACCTTAAATAGGAGGCTATAATATTGATTTATTGACAGCAAGCCACAGCATACAAAGATCAGAATTGGACCTTTAAACCCATGTGGCTGCTGGGCAGGCCAGAGTGCCCATGCCTTAAGGATGGTGCTGTAAAGAGGTAACGACCTCCACCTCCTGCTGGTCTCTTCTTTGTCCATTTCTGGAGGAAAGAACATTCTGATTGGTCCCTTCTTCACAACCCCTTAACACAACATAGCTCTGTGTGTGTGTGTGTGTGTGTGTGTGTATGAGAGGGGGTAAGAGAGGAAAAGACGGGGTGAGGGAGGGAGGGAGAAAAATCGAGTGGGACTTTATTGACTCCAGAAGAATGAAAGGCAAAGTTCACCTTGGCAGGATCCAAACTCAGATCTCAAAGAACATGAATAAATTCTACAAGTCATTCTATCTGGTGTTCTAATAACTATGCCAATTTGCCACTTCTCCATAGAGTTAATCAAGGATAGTTTTAATCTTTGGTCTATTTGTATTGGCTCCAGATTCTGCAACTATGCTTCACAATTCCATGATAAGTTTGCACAGAATGCTGGTGAGTCAGTGTTGAGTGAATCCCTGTGCTTTGTAGTATCTATGGTTCTTGGAAATGTTTTCCTGAGACAAAATATTACATCTACTACCATTCCATATTTGTATATACATTATAAATGTTATACACACATGTATTTTAATCTAAGGTTGTTTCAAAAGTGTATGTTGTCTGCTTCAGATGTCTACATTTTCTTCTAAGATGCTGAATTCTAATACAAGGTCAGATCTGAATCCCATTCATTGAGTTAACCCTGAATTATTCAAAGATAATTCTAATCTGTTTACTGTTTGCATTGACTAAGATTCTGCAGTAATGCTTATCAAAAATAATAGCCATCATTTGCAAGCAAGAATGACTTGTACCAAGCTTTCACTAATTATTTTTGATCCCAATGTAGTTGAAAACAGACACAGATACCCTCTCACCTTTTGACCTAGCAAAATATTCAGGATGTGACAAATGGATGAAAAGGGCTGTATCAGCACAGGGCTGTTACTTTTTTCAGCTGAGTACACTGGAGTAATGGTAAACGAAGTGCCTTGCTCAAAGCACTGCCCAATCTGGTAATCAAAACCCATACCTTATTCTTGTAACTCCAACTGCTTAATCATTTGGCTGTACACTTAATACTTCCATGTACATTATCCCTCTATAAAATATGTTAACCCTTCAGTGTTTAAACCGGCCATAATATTCCACCTGTTTTATCTTCAAACTGGACAGATAGGGTCTGTCATAGCTACTTTACAGTATAATTTTAAAAATAAACAACCACATCATTGAAATCTCAAAGCCATGAAATAATGCATGATTAATTTAAAATGGTGTGAGTACATATGCTTTACATTTGACAGAATAATCTGAATGCGAAAGGGTTAAACCAAATAGGTATTCGCTTCAAACCTACTGGTAACTGAAAGATTTTCTGGAGTTTGACTTCTTCAGCTCTTGTGCCAGTGCTACATTCTAAGAATTATAGCTTGATAATCATTTCTTCTTGTGGTGATCTGATAACTTTGCTACAGCAATAGAAAGTACGGACATTTTTTTGTTGCTTGTTCAATTTGGGATGAAATGTCTTTGTCAGCTCAGTAAATTTTTTAAATACTTTTCTTTATTTTTTATTTGTGTCGTGCACTCATGAATAAATACTATGTCCAAATGTTCTATTTATAAATGTGAAAGTTTCTTCACAACAGTAAGAAATTTAATAAAACTCATTGGATAATCTGGAAACTACTGCTCCACAAGATAGAAATATATGTGTTGACCTCTTATGATTCTGACTGTCACCAAACTCACCTCCAATGTGTTCATCTTATATGGTCTTTCAGTTAAGAATATTCTATATCTATACTCATCTCATCATCATCATCATTTAATGTCCGTTTTCTATGCTGGCAATGGTTTGGACAGTTTGACAGGAGCTGGCCAGCTGAAGAGCTGCCTGGGCTCCATGTCTGTTTTGGCATGGTTTCTACAGCTGGATGCTCTTCCTAACACCAACCACTTTACACAGTGTACTGGGTGCTTTTGTGCAACACTGACATGGGTGCATTTATGTGACACCAGCATGGGTATGTTTTATGTGGTACCAGCACCCACAAGCCTGCAAGGTTAAGAACACCCAGCTGAAGATGGATGCAGGTGTCATGCCTGGATGCAACCACAAATTTACTTAGCTTGACATGTCTTCTCAAGAACAGTAAAGCACCAGGAGTCTCAGCACCCTATCATCTCCTCTGTTGTGTATATGAATGTGTATTTTAGACATGTATGGATGTATATACTTCTATGTACTTGTACGTGCATATGTGTATATCAGGCACGTTCCGTCAGTAATTACTCAGGGTAGGCAGTTAGTGACCTTTATTTAGTAAAACACACAAAAAATAAATGAAACAGGCATGTGACTGAATTGAAGGCAGATTTACTTCTGCCTTTATAGCATGTAAAGAAAATGGTGTTGTCAATTCCTTCATCATTTACCTGCCTGCAGCTCAAGATGACAACACCTCCCACTCTCTTTCTTCTCCTCACCCCTCTCTCTCTGAACTTAACCAGCCTATAAGCACTTGTGTAAAATAATTGAAAATTGAAAGTGGATCACAGACATGATTTACTAACATGGGGACCATAGACACTATTGCCTATAGTTTAGAAGTATAAGTTCCTGGTTTAAATCCAGCATGGTATTATGTAAACATCAAGGATGAAAACTGGATGAAAACCCTTGATCAAGAATGGTGATCAAAGCAATCAAAAGTATAATGTAGTATAAAAATTATTATCATTATCAGTGTTTTACATGCAACTCTTCCATGCTGGCATGGGTAGGGTACTTTTCTGAATCAATATTCTACAGCTAGATACCTGTCTTCTCATCAACCTTTTTAGTTGCCTCATACGACACACAGGGACATGGGGAACCTGTTTTAAAAAAGAAATTTCAGATAAGAGTGCTCCTATTCATAGCTTAGTCAGAGGAAGGACAGCAATGAAGATCTTTTCTAGGACCTCAACAACTAATGGTAAGAAGGGATACAGCTATATCTTCAGATCAAAAACCTGGCTAAAATGCTTGCAATAAAGTGGACATCACTAACGGCATCAACAAGTCAGGTAGGGGTGTTAAATTGGGGGTCAGATTAAGTCTACCACCTAAAATTAGAAATGGTCCCTCTGATGGGATTTGATATAATTTCTATCATATGCCATATTTGCTGAAATATAAGACATATATTTTACCAAAACTGTCTCAAAGAAAATTACCCTGGGTCATACATACAAAATAATGCCTTTATTGCATGTTTTACATGTACTGCTGAAAATGCATCTCAAATGCCATCAAATATGGGAAAGTTTCATTCAATGCTCTGGTTGTCTCAAGGCGATAGTAGAAAACAATTGTTAAAGATGTCATACAGAGGGATTGAACCCCAAACTATGTAGTTATGAAGCCAATTTCTTAACACCACAGCCCTAGCTGTGTGTATGTTGACACTCCAAACAATAGTGATCATTTGATAAGACATTGTATGCCTAAGAATAGTCAGAAATGGAAACATATCTTAGGTGTGTTGATTTTTCATGACAATGTGTATATGTATGAGGGGGTGCCGAAAAGTTCCTGGCTTTAAGGGTATCACAAAAGGCCTGGTTGGAGGTCCAACCTTCTGAGTTCTCTTAAGGGCTTAGAAAAACTGAAGGACCACTGCAATAAGTGAGTGAATCTGAGAGGGGAATATGTTGAATAAAATAATTAACTGATCCTCCTGTATTTTCTTTTACCTAAAGCCAGGAACTTTTCAGCACCCCTCCTATATTCTTTTATTCATTTACTTGTTTCAGTCATTTGACTGTGGCCATGTTGTGGCACTGCCTTGAAGGGTTTTAGTTAAAAAAAATCAACTCCATGACTTTTTTAAGCCTGGTACTTAATCTAACGGTTTCTGTTTGCCAAACAGCTAAGTTACGGGCACGCAAACACATCAACACTGGTTGACAAGCAGACATAAAGATGCACACACATATATACACACATATATATATATATATATATCATCATCATCATTATCGTTTAATGTTTGCTTCCCATGCCAGCATGGGTTGGACGGTTTGAATAAGGGGTTGGCAACACAGAAGGCTGTACCAGGACCAGGCTCCAGTTTGATCTGGCAAGGTTTCTACAGCTGGATGCCCTTCCTAACATCAACCACTCTGAGAGTATAGTGGGTGCTTTTTTACATGCCTCCGGCATGAGGGCCAGTCAGGCAATACTGGCATTGGCTGTGCTTGAATGGTGCTTTCTACGTGCCACTGGCATAGGAGCCAGTCAGGTGGCACTGGCAATGGTCACACTCGAATGGTGCTTTTTACATGTCACCAGCATGGGATCAGTCAGGCAGCACTGGCATTGACTACACTCGAATGGTGCTTTTTACGTACCACCAGCACGGGTGCCAATCAGGCAGTACTGTCATCAACCACGACAACGACTTCACTTGTCTCAACAAGTCTTTGCAAGCGCAATTTATTTCCCAATGATTGAAGGGTACTCTTAAATGGACTGGTTATGCTGCACTGGCATAGGCCATGGTTACGGTCTCACTTGGTTTGCCGGGTCTTCTCAAGCACAGCATATCTCCAAAGGTCTCAGTCACTTGTCATTGCCTCGGTGAGGCCCAATGTTTGAAGGTCATGCTTCAACACCTCATCCCAGGTCTACCTCTTCCACAGGTTCCCTATTCTACTAGGGTGTGACACTTTTTGACACAGCTGTCCTCATCCATATGCAATACATGACCATACCAGCGCAGTCATCTCTCTTGCACACCACATCTGATGTTTCTTATGTCCAACGTCTCTCTTGGGGTGCTTACACTCTGTTGTGTAAGCACACTGACATTACACAACCAGCAGAACATACTAGCATATATATATATATATATACACACACAAGGGGCTTCTTTCAGTTTCCATCTAACAAATCCACTCACAAGGCTTTGGTTGGCCTGAGTCTATAGTAGAAGATACTTACTCAAGGTGCCACATGGTGGGACTGAACCTGGGCCCATGAGGTTGGGAAGCAAGCTTCTTACCACATATGTATGTATGTATGTATGTATGTATATATGTATGTATGTATGTATGTATTTAGTGCTGGTTGTCAGACGAAAGAGTACTTGATATGACAGTAGTGATAAATAATATTTTATTTTTGTTTGTGTCTAAGTCTCTTGCTACTCTGAGTCTTGTCTGAGTTCTACAAGGTCTTTAGGTGAAACTGAGTGTAGTAAGACACTGACTTAACCAAAATAAAAATAGGTGTGTGTATGTGTGTGTGTGCGTGCGGTGATTGTGTAAGTGCCTATTTAGAACGTTTGCTTAAACCGGTTAAAAACTTATAATCATGTGACATTAATTAGATGCTGCTGATGAAATATATTTCTAAATTTAACAAACAGAAATAATGTACAAGCCTATGAAGCAGCCTCTAATCTGGCCTTCTTAGTCTCTTCTATTATAATTCCATGTGCTTCATTCTGACTTACCAGAAACAGCCAGGTAAGTGAATGAAATTCAAAGCATGTCCCCATTCTACTCTTCAGTCGCTTGCTCTGACTGACTATCTCCTATACTTTGAATACCTCTCCTTCCTTAACCCCCTTCTTTTTTTTTTTTTTACCATATTTCTGTTAAAATACACTGCCTTCCTTTCAATTTAAAAAATAATTAAAAATTTAGTAAAATAACACTCCCATTTTTAAGCTGGTGTTTGGCTCATGTATTAACATGAAATTTTGAAGGAAGGTTTTAATTTAGATCACTTAAATCCCATTGTCACCATATATCTGTTGAAATGTATTGCCTTTGGTTCAATTAATTTCAAAAATAATGAAGAATTTAGCAAAATAACTGTCATTATTAAGCTGGTGTGTCTGGAACATAAATTTACATAAACTTTTGATAGAAGGTTTTAATTTATATTACATTAAAACGGAGTTTATATCATAAGACCAAGAGTGGTCTTAGGCAGGTTGGTATCAAAGAGTTAAGGATCACCAGTAAAGCTTTTGCAGAGCTAGGGAACACCTGGAAATCTAGTCTCCCTTATCACTCATCAGCAGGCTATTGCTCCCAAGAAATTTGATGAAAGTATAATTTTTATTGTTGGTATCAGCAAATTTTTACATGAGCAGGCAGTTTTGATAAGAGATTCATGTGTTAGGTATGAATCACTTATTAAAACTGTCTGCTTATGGCTTCCATCCACATTTTGAGTCTTGGATCAGAGGCCTCCTTGTCAGAGCACATAATCATGACAGCAGGTGTTTATGAAGCTCTCTCTTTTTCTCATTCACATCCTTCTGCCATACATCAATGACCTACTTACCGTCACCTGTTACAATACCCACTTCCCACAATTTTGAATATACATTCATACATTCTCATGCAAATATAACACACAGTGTGTTGTTTTTCCATGAGGATGTATGTGTGTGTGTGTTTTCAGGGTGCGATGAGAAAAACAACCAGATTCACCATTCTTTATTGTGTAAAGTATGAGGTTTTCCTATTATAACTGTCTATCATCATTATCATCAACAGCAACAATGAGGACAAAGACAACAACAATATTTAGTGTCCATTTTCAATGCCAACAAGGTTTAACCTTGCTGGCATTGGTTAAACCAGGATGTAACAAGCTGCAGGACTACATTGAGCTCCAATGTCTGCTTTGGCATGGTTTGCTATGGCTGGTTGCCTTTCCTCATGTCAACCACTTTACAACATATACAGGGTGCTTTTTCGTAATCCCTGTCTGTACCTATTTTCTTGCAACCACTGACTTAACAACAGTTAAAGTGAAACATTGCTGGCATCCATCTTACCAGTGCTGAAAGGTCTGTAAATGCCATGGCTCTAGCCTCTTCCTCCAGTCAAACAAACCCTTAAATAGATGCGGAATATATTTATATATGAGGTGCTGAAAAGTTCTTGGCTTTGGGTAAAAGAAAATACAGGAGGATCAGTTAATTATGATTTTATTCAACATATTCCCCTCTCAGATTCACACACTAATTGCAGTGGTTCTTCAGTTTTTCTAAACTCTGTAAAAGAACTTGGAAGGTTGGACCTCCAACCAGACATTTTGCAATACCCTTAAAACCAGGAACTTTTCAGCACCCACCCCCACCGTGTGTTAACCCTCGGGATCTCTAGATGCTCTGAATTAAATCGTGCCGAGATTAACTTTGCTTTTTATTCCAATGGAGTCAATAAAAAAATTCATGATCTAAGATGCTTTATAATAATATTAAATCGTTCTTAGTACTACTAGCTTTTCATTTTATTGACAATGTACAGGTGAAAAGGCAACGTTGACCTTTGCATGATTTGGGCTCATGGATTTTGTCCATCGCTCTTACGATGCTGCTAACTGTTCAATCAACTTAAAATAAAAGCTAAATATCTTTTAAAATTATCCCCCAAACGTTTTAAAAAGTGGAAGTATATCTTAGAGAATGTAGCCCTAAATAGTTTAGCTGCAAACAAGACGAGATGGCCACGGTTGGTATGCTTATGATGATAGGTCTGCTCAATCAGGGTTGACCTGAATTGAACAAGTATTCAACTAACAATCAGAAGTGCAACAAGTTATTTATATATTTATTTGCTTTATTTATTTATAGTACTGAAATGTTTACAAGAAAGCAATTATTAAGGCCTTCCATTAGATAATTTTTTTTTTTTTCTTTTATGACAATTCTCACGCATAAGATTAAACTTGTTACCAAGGTCAACAGCATTTCGTGAGAGACTGTCAAGGACTCACATTTTCCGTTAGTCTAAAAGAATTAATGAGCCTGAAAGATAATTTTACGGGCATTTTGGGGGAGAGGCATGTAGCTTAATATATCATAGATGTTACTTTTCTAAATCATTAATTTTTTTTTAATGAATACAGTTGCAGAATATTACACACATATACAATCTTTTTCCACAGGTCGAAATATAAACTCCACAGGTAGTTTTGTGATTTGCAATTGATCCCATAAAATGGGCACTAATTAATGCCTAGAAGTATCACAATTAAAATCATAAAAGATTATATAAAATATTTAGTGCCACCGAATGATGCGGGAAATCGATTTCGATATGATTATCTTTTTTCCTTTTTAGGGAACTGAATTAACAATTGCTGGAAAACCATTAAGAAAAAACGGTTTCCGTTTGAAGGCTTCTACTCATTTTAAATGCCCCTAAGGAAGATACACATTACGCAATGTCATTGTCTCCATGGACCTAAATCAGAAATCAATATGTATAAAAAAGAAGAAAATAATTCAGTCGTAAAGGATTAGCACTACATAAATTTAACAAATGATGAAGAAAAAGATCACAATCATAGGTAAGTTTAAATTATAAAACTTAAACCTGTCAGCTTCTGCTTAAAGTTTAATGTAGTGTTCATATTTCCGAAAATTCAACAGCTGTTAATTTAGTTTAAGAACTGTTTTTCAAATAGTAGATAATTTAACATAAAATCAATGTTGTATTAGGTTCTTCCCTGGAGAAAACCGCTTTTTTTTAAACACAATTATAAAATATTTGTAAGGTATATAAATTCTAAGTTAAGGGACGAACTCAAAGTTAAGCAAAATAAAATATCTTCAAAGTTTCGGCGGAGTTCAGGAGTTCGTAAAAATATCTCCTACTCATTCTAAGGTTTCTAAATAAAATTTTAGGTTCACCAAATAATTTCTATGATTTAAATATTTATTTTCCTTTCATCCTTCAGCAGATTTTACGAGTAACAGCCGTGTTGGCATTTGCATTCTTATACAAAGTACCACTAACTCTTTGTGAAACGTTTGCACATTGATAAATAAATAAATGAAAACACCAAAAGTAAATGTCCTAAAACAATTAAGTGAAAATATATAAACGAAGTTAACTAGTTTTAATAAATTTCATTCATACCTTGTTTTAATTCAATCTTCTAAAATAAAAAATAAATTGCAACAAATGAATTAAATGAAAGTTTGTTTACGACACCGTCTCAAAGTAAGAACGACTACTGCGTGTCTGCGAAATGACAATAATAATAATCGTTATTATTATTTCTAATTAAAGTACAAGGCCAGTAAATTTAAAGGAAGAGGTTAGTTGATGCCATCGGTCTCAGTACTTGACTGATACTTTATTTTATCGACCCTAGAAAGATAAAAGGCAAAGTTGATCTCGGTGAGATCTCTTTACGTTCTGAGTTCAAATCCCACCGATGTCAACTTTGCCTTTCGTCCTGTGCTGTCTTAAAGCATGGGTACACTGGACGGTTGACCGGAGGCATCATAGGTCCAGGGGCCCAATTCTGATCTATGCATGCTGTCAATAAATAAATAATATAGGGCCTACTGTATTGATTTGCCCGGGGGCATATAAATAATGCTGCTAAGATAGCTGTGCTTTCGTCTTTTCGAGATCGATAAAATAAGGTTACCAAATAAGTTCTAGAGTAGATGTAATCGACTGATACCCTCATCTCAAAATTTCTGCCCTTATACGTAAATCAGAAAGCATTATTTTACTCTTGATTAGTAAATAAAAGTAATAATGGTTTCTGATGTTACTACTAATAATATTATTGCAACTCTGCAAAATTTTTTTTACAAAAGATTACGAACATAATGTATATAATTTTTAGGTAATATTAATAAGTATGCAAGACCCGGTTCCGCATGGTCGACATCTGTTAAGGAAAGGAATTTGTATATGACCTCGATTGAGAGATCATTAGCGGCTTTTCCGATATACATGCGCTGCTGTAAGTGAACCACGTCACCGCCGTTGGAGGTTTGGCAGTCGTGAAACACATCGCCAGCGTCACTATCGTAAAGTAGTAGAGGCAGACAACGCGAAAAACAGTTCTACTACTTCCACTACTACTATTTTAGACACTTAGAGACACAGAACAGGAACTATATTGGTTTGGGCATGGCCATTTGACGATCGCAAATCACGACTGCTACGACGATAACAGCATTTGTTCTGAAACAGAAATCACACGCACACACATAAACAGACATATACATATATACATCTCTGTAATCTTTATAAACAAGTAACACTGTCCTTAAGGGACCGTCTTTATCATCGTTGTCTCTCACTAGAAATCAACCTTTCTCTCTCACACACATACATACAAAGCAGACATTTGGATATTTACCACGGCATGCTTTACCATAATCCGGTTACTACTTTATCTACCATTCTTCTATCCTAGCCTTCATGGGGACCAAGACGCAGATTGTCAAGTTCTGCTTCCTTCTAATATTATGCCTGACGTAAGTTATCAGTTATTATTTAGTCTAACTTTAGTCATGTCTATCTAACTTTAAATCCCGAACACAACTGTATTTTGAATCATTTTACAAATCTGTTTTGATGTATGAAAACTAACTCCTCTACAAACTCTTTACGTGAGCAGTTTGTTCTCTGACAGAGTAAATGAATCTTTTTCTTTTAATCTATTAACGCTATCATCATTATTTAAAAACTAATAACCTTAAAGAGAAAAAGAAAACTAATAATATATACACATCTACATTAAATTGCTATCATGTAAGCTAATTAGTATCGTTAATAGATTTATAACTCTATCCAAATGGAAAATAAATATAAAAACAATATTTTCATTGTCCCTCGTCGTTGCTATCTGTTGGACATTTAAATTGTTTCAGAAATTTAAACCTATGCTTATGACTCTTTCCTAAAGTTGTTTATTTTAATTTGTCTTATTAAAAAAATATTTATGCATTAATATTGCTGTTTCTTTATGTCTAATATATACACACATACACATTACACTTGCTTATCAAATATTTAGGTACATCATTTTCACTACAACAATGATCATTCCATTTTATTCGTTTCATATCTTGTTACGATTATGGCGATTTTTCATAATCATGTACTGTGTTTATTCTAAAATATTGTAGTCATCTAAGTAAAGAAAATGACAATATTACTATTAATCTGTTATACACTTTCGACCTAATAAAACCTACTGTTAGATTACACTTGACTGATATGCTGAGGTTTCCATACTATCTTATTATATTCTATGTGGCCTTAATTTACCATGTTTTTATGTTTCTATTCCATATTTTTCTACTTGGGGCCAATTTTATTTCAGCAATACATTAGACCATGTTAGAAGATACTTATTTTGTAACAGATACGTGTGTAACTTTAATTAATATTTACAGAATTCACAAAACATGATTGTTCTTACGTAGAGTAAGACTCACCTCACTACTGACTTAGCCAACTAACTACAACTTGATGGGGGGGGGGGTATATTTTTTAATTCCTATTGTTCAGCTCTTCTCTCTCTCTCTAAATTATATTTCATTAATTTAAATACCGATGTTTGTGAAAATAAATGCACAGCTTCGTCTAGAAATGGTTAGTATTGGTGGGGAAAGAGAGAGAGATACTATAGATCCTTTTGTTTCTAGAATGGCTATTTACAACATCGGAATCTTCAGCATTGAACACATTTTACTCAATGCTCACTCACACATCTCATGCTTACTTTTTTCCAGATCATTGTATTCGTTTTTCCTTGTGAGATATCTCTTTTTGATTTTAATCTTTCTTAATGCATCAACTGTTCCATCCATTGAATTGTAGAAACACAACGAAAATTCTATGAAGGATATTTAATCCACCGTATATACACAATCATCATTTTTTTTTAATTGGAAAGAAAATTTGCTTGTAATTATCAATGAATGCGCCATAAAATGCGTATTCTTTAATTCAAACTTAATTTTACAAAATAAACAATTCATTTGAATTGTACATAGTAATATATTGGTTTTGCTGATTTAACAATCGTGGTGGATGGTCATCTTGGTAAATTTCTGTTAGCTGGTTTCCTTCCTCTCGGCATTTTTATTGAACATGTCGTTTCCTAAACGTCTGTCTATACATGATTTTTTTTTCTTTTCCATTGGTGAATGAATTGGTAATATGATTTTATTTCCAAGTTACAATATACTATTTTGACATTTGCCTGTATGACAGACACATACAGATCGTTCGTGTCGGCCACCACTTATCACCTATCATTTGGATCAGCTACATCATTTACCGATTATTTTATGGTTGATAACAATTTTATAAAACTGCTATAATGTTGCTTTATTTTTTTCTATATCTTACTGGTTTTGTGATTATTACAATACATATCCCACTACACGTTGCTTATTAAATGGATGGTATACTTTTTACGAAGAGTTATAGAAACTACACATGTAAGTTTGTTAATAAGTAGCTCTATTGGTTAACTATACTTTCCCTTCCAATTAGGCAGTTTACAATTATAATATAGATTAATAGCCTCACTTAAGATGATTAGTTAGCTGCGGCATGATTATTTGTATTAAACAGAATTTACACCGCATTTGATGAAACTTATTTTGTACACATACATGTATTATATACACCATGCACTGAAAACGGTAGAGATGGACTATATGTAATCTAAACCTTCCCCCCCCCCCTTATTTATTAATTTTTTTTTTACGGAATCCCACGTTTTAGGCTATGGAGATTCCGATTCTGAAAAAAAAAATTTTGAAAAATTTCAATCCCGCCCCACCAAGCAGGCTATTTTACATGCTAGAAATAACAGCCAAATCTCACAAAACTAGTGTTAGGGTTAGGGTTTGGTTTACCCTGTGGATCTAAATTGAGATTTTTGAAAAAAATTTTTCAGAATCGGAATCTCTATAGCCTAAAACGTGGGATTCCGTAAAAAAAATAATAAAACAAGGGGGGAAAGGTTCAGATTACATATAGTCCATCTGGACCAATGGCTAAGAATTTGTTGTTTAGAGACTCGATTTTCGGTGTTTTTCAAAGTCAATATCTAGACTGACGAGTGACGATAGTTTAACCACGTGCCTATGGGTTACTGCTCAAGAAGTCATTAACTATCTTGTCATAGTAGCAGAATGATTTCTGCTTTTCGCTGTCATATCGGTCCTTATATCGGGTGTTTATATCGTTTGCCTCAGTGTCTGAGCTAGTTTCTTAGAGATATATTTTATTCTATGAGTACATATGATTGTAAAAATACGCCTAACATATTTATATGGGAGGGTTTATGCTTGTGTACATAGACACTTTTTTTAATACGTATATGTAAGAAAATATTTTCGGTAAACTCTTTTATATATTGCTTCATAGTGGTAGACTTTTATCTACTGTCTACCCTAAGCGTTCACTTATGTGACCTTTTACATACAGAGTAGTAGTTTATCGGTTCGGATGGATGGATGGATGGATGGATGCATGTGTATGTATACACACACACACACACACACACACACATTTTGCTTGGGTGCACTTGTGTCTGTGTGTTTTGTGTTTGTTGTAAGTTGGTATACTTATACATATGTGTTTTGAGTTTGTAAGATATATTCTTATTGGTAAATACCTGAGAATGTTCGTATTTTGCTTACCCAATCTAATTTTTTCTTGTTTTGTTTAACATGTTTTCATAGCAATTTGGCTTGAAATGTTTATGAATCAGTTAACAAGTTTCTTATAGAAGAATTTCTTGTTCGTTGCAGGACCTGTTATTTGACATAGACGTTAAAGTACACGAAGGCGTCCTCGATTTGTTAGAAATAGCTGCCAAGTTTCCCCTTAACTCATGTTCTTTCATGATTAATAAGGAAAGGACTTCAGCATATTTTAATTCTTACGTTTCCCTTAAAAAGATAGTGATCACAACTGGAATGCATTTTAATCTTAGGTTTGACTGTTGAATGATAGGGTTGAATTGGGTTTAGTTAAACAATTTGTGTTATTTTTAATTATCAAAACTGAGGTCACACGAAGTTCAACGTTGAACGTCAATCGCTCTATCTCACCAGCTGTTTTCACAAATTAGAAATCTCAAAACCGCTTCGTTGCCACCTTTATTTCTAAACCCAGGTTTAACTTGATGTTGTCTATACTTGTCTTTTTTTTTTTGCCAATAGGAGTTCCTCCGGCATCATGACGACTCAGCTAGAACTAACCTAATTGTTCATCATTGTCATCATCAAGCACTCGACATAGCTGTCTCCAGTCCTAGGATTCATAAGGCTAGTTACCCGATTTCCATGGCGTAAAAATAATTAGGATCACAACCTCCCCACTGAACGGAACTCCAGTCCGTCGCATGTTAACAGTCGAGTCGACTGAAACAGTGAAATTAAATGGTTTGCTCAAGAACACAACGCACTATCTGGACTGATCCGAGAAACGAAACCACTGTTGCGCGATCGTGAGTGCAACACCATAACCCCTGGGCCAGTTTTTCAGAGATGACTAATTATTACAATTGCAGAATAATTGAGTTCTCGTATAGCCATATTGTTGCAATGGCGGAATTTCCGCCGTTGCCATTAGTTTAGTGATTTGGGCTTGCTGCCATCCTCTGTGTTTGCGATGTTGAGATCTTGGATCACCAATTCTGTAGAGTTTATGTGTGTATATTATATAGATCTGAAAGCTTTCATTAGACATCTATTCCACTGGTCTAAGACGCATTCCAACTTCAGCAGCGCATATTCAGATTAGTTTCAGTGCATTTAAGCACGTAAGCTTAACTTCTCATATAGGATGCCATCTAATCCCCCTTTCCAATGTGTTTGGGACCTGATAACTAAGAAATGCTTCCTCCCCACTCCCTTAACCTGTGGTGGCAAAAATCCTAGTGGTGAACTAGAACAGGTTCTCGAACTGGAATACGCACATCCGTAGGGGTAACCTCAGATAAATTACGAGGGTACGCGAGATTTGTAAAAGCACTAGAATTTTGAAGTAACTGCGATCAACTTCTTTTCAGAGCTGCACTCTCAGATTTACTGAATTGTATTTATAAAAAAAAGATAATCATCCAATATGATGTTTGCAACTCTTGGTTTCCAAATAAAATTACTGTATTTACTCGTGTATAAGTCGTACACCAAATTTAGTTTTAAATATTAGCACAAAATTTTCTCCATATTCAAACTTGGCCCGTATATAAGTCACACCTCGGGGGGTTTTTTTCAGTCAACTTATACAGAAGTAAATTACTACGGTAATTACAAATAATTACATTGTTTTATGACACCCGTTATCCATTTTGTTTGTATCCAATCACAAGGGATGCGTCAACAATGCTTGGACGTGTGAGATGGTTGCGCTGAAATAGTGTTGAAAGTCCCTGAAGTTGAATGTTCTACATTGGATTAAGTTTTGCCTGCATTCTAATCAACTTTATTGACAAATATAGTGTACCAGATGTGTAAAAGTGATTCGATTGTTCCCCAACCCCGTTCATCATCAAATTTTTGGCATTATGTTAACACATGAAATCAATTATTACTAATAAGACTGACATACTATTCATCACATGTATAAAGACAAAATACTAATTGACGTTTCAAATATTTAAAGGATTTTATCTAATAGCATATTGAGCGAAATTAAATTTATAAAGCTAAATTTTTATAGGTTAAAAATGAATGATACTTCGTCATCATCGTTTTAATGTTCACTTTTCCGTGCTTGCATGGATCAAACTGAATTCATTGAGGGAGATTTTTTTATAATATATAATTTGTAACGTTAATATAACCCAACTGACTAGGACAGCAAGATGGCAGAAACGTTAGTACGCTGGGCTAATTGCTTAGCAACATTTTGTCCGTCTTTACGTTCTGAGTTCAAATTCTGCCGAGGTCGACTTTTCCTTTAATCCTTTTCGGGGTCGATTTCATCGACTTGCCTCCCCAAAACTGCTGGCCTTGTTCTAAAAATTGAAACCAATCTGACTTGATTACCCAATATATATTTATAGCATTCATGTTAATAATCATTTTTGCCTATTTGTGCAGTTTTGAATTTTTATGTAACTAAGATGTGAATCATGACAACTTTGACACTAACTTATTTTATATATTTAGCGTTTTTGGTCAAATTTTCTGACTGTCAAGTGTAGTTATTATTGCAGTATTTAGCTATGTTCTGAGTTCAAACCCACACTGTGGTTAACCTTGTCTTTACCCTTCCAGGGTAGAAAGTAATGTAAATTACCAGTCAAGAACTAGAGCAGATTTTAGGTAACTAACTCCCTCTAAATTTCCAGTTTTCGATCTAGCTAAAAAACCATTGTTACCAAAACTGATCCCCCCCCCCCCCCATCTATATAAAAAAGTTTCAAAAAAAATCACCCTGGGTCCCATATATGAAGTCGGGTATCCTCTATGCACTAAAAAAAATTTCCTGGATTTGCGCTGCTGAAAATTATACTATCAAGTACTGTATTTTTTAAATGTGAGCATGGCAGAATTGTTAGAGCGTCGAGCAATTCTTCCAATTCTTCACGTTCTGAGTTTAAATGCTGCCGAGGTGAAACTTTGCCTTTCGTTCTTTTGGGATCAAGAAAATAAAGTACGAAAATTTCTACTGTTGTTCTTAAATCAGAAGCATCTATCTTTAAAACTTAGTTTTAACACCTTGTTTTCTCATTCTATTGTTTAAACAGTTTAAATTTCACAAACAGAAATTTGAACAGTTTCGATATTTCAATATAATATGATATTGTTGCTGGTATATTATTTTGGTCCACAGGCGCAGGCGTGGCTGTGTGGCAAGACGCTTGCTTCCTAACCACATGGCCCCGGGTTTAGTCCCGCTGTGTGCCGCCTTAGGCAAATGTCTTCTATTGTAGCCTCTGTCCGACCAAAACTTTGTGGGTGGATTTGGTAGATGGAAAAAGCTGGAAGAAGCCCGTCGTGATATATAGTTGAAATTTATAGAAAGACGAAAACCGAAGACAGGTGTATGAAAAAGCAAGTGTATTAGTTTGACACTCCGGAAAGTGAAAAGGTCTTTTACGTTTCGAGCCTACGCTCTTCAACAGAAAGAAATAAAAGAAAATATAGACAGAATATAAAAAAAAAACTTGTGGATTCAGCGGTCAAGCATTATATATATGTATATATATGTATATATATATATATGTATATATATGTATATATATATATATGTATATATGTATATATATATATATATATATATATATATATATATATATATACATATATGTGTGTGTGTGTGTCCCCTCCACCATCATTTGACAACCAATGCTGGTGTCTTTATGTCCTCCTAACTTAGCTGTTTGACAAAACAGGCCGATAGAATAAGTACCAGGCTTAAAAAAGAACTGGGGGTTGATTCATTCGACTAAAAATTCAAAGTGATGCCCTAGCATGGTCGCAGTTTAATGACTGAAACAAGTAAAAGATAAAATTATCGATTTTGCTTGATCTCTTGCCCCTTTCTTACGCTTATTTTCTTAGAATATAGGCTGTTAGGAATCGGCAATGTGTATTTATATATTTAGTGTCCTTGTTAATTTTCCTGATTAATGTCCTGATTTATTTTCAATATTTTTAAATGTATAACTCGTATCTAAAGAAATTAAGAATGTTTTAAATTTTTCTGATAACTAATTCGACTTGCCTAAAGATTAAACCAATTCATCCCGAGTAATTTTCAAAATCTGTTAAAGTACAAAATTTTATATATGAACGAATATTTAATAGATACAAGACAATATCGCGTGTAATTTTGATAATTGTTGTGCATACAAAATATAATATTCGATTGATGTAACGAATTTTCACAGTTCTGTGTATGAGTTAGAAAATCTCTGGAAAGAATAAATTGATTCTGTTGGGAAAATTGTCACATGTCTTGAAACTAAAGAGTTGCATGACTATTATATTATGCAATCTTGATCCATGTATGTGCGAGCTGTTTGCGTGTGTCTATATATGCATGCATTTGTATGTGTATTGTATGCTCATTAGAATATATGTACATATAGCTGCGTGTTTTTACTTGTAGCACTATGTGCGTAATACCAGTGTATGTATATCTAATATATATATATATATATATATATATATATACACACACACATGTGTTTTTGTGCATAAGAAGAAACAAGAGTACATTTTGGTTATCTCCCCCCGTTTTACGAGAAATATTGGTTCTTTTGGTCATCTCTCTCTACTAAAAAATTGTTTAACCCTCAATAAAACGAAAAAAATTAACATTTTTATAACAAATCATACCATTCCTATTGAGGAGGCCAAACGTCAACTGTGTGTTGAAGTATTAAATCAAAAGGATCTCTTTTAATCCAATCTCTGGGGGGTGAGATAACTAGAAAGTACTGAAGCATGTGTGGTATATAGAATGCAAATGTATGCACTATTGTATGTATGTAGTAAACAACTTTGAATGTGTGCATACAAATAGTTAGATTTGACGTAATTAGTCTGTTGATGGCGTGGATATATATATTCACTAGATTTTTTAAAAATTACTCTATTAATGGTAATTTTCTTTATCCTGCTGTAATTCTAGTCACCGTGCTATGTCTGGGATATAGTTGCCATTGTCTTGAAACGTAATTAACTGCAAATAAATCTTTTAAGCAGTTTCTGAGACTGCAAACATGGTTTCAATCCCCAGTTAAAGCTATTTTACTTAAAATGTCACCTCTTTTGTTACTATCTTCCTGTTAAAATACGCCGCTTTGTTTCACTTTTGGTAAATTTACTAAAATAATTTTATTATTCAGTTTGGAACAAATTAACATGGAATTTTGTTAGATTTTAATTTAGCTCACCCTAAACAGGTAGTTTGTGTGTTATAGAACCAAGAGTAATCTCGAGTGGATTAGTGTCAAAAGGGTTAAGCGGCGCACTATTTCTTTTCCATTCCATTTATATTTTTATAGTAGAAGAACAATTAGGTTAACAGGTGTGAAAGAAAAATACTTCAAAGCAATAACAATTTAATTTTTTGTTTTAGAAAATTTTCTTTTTATTGTCTATTAGGGGGGGGGGTGAGCTAATTGCTCATTATTATTTATTCTTTACTGAACTTATATTTATTTATATTTTGTCCGATTTAGATATATTACTTTAAATGTTATCTTACAAACACCACGGAAGTGGTATTCTAGATTTCATTCAGTTCATCTTGTATGGTCTGTGCGCGCGCCTACACACATACAGACTAACTGAAGTCCAACTCTGAGTTTAAAATGTTTTACTCATTATTTACTTCTGTGTTTTAAACGTTATCTTATCAACACCGCTGTTTTCATTCTGTTTATCATGTAGCAATGTTCGTTATATATACTCTACAGCGACACAGAATAAGTGAAACCCAAGTTTTAGAGTAAAGTGCTTGATCTTTACCAGTTTTTAATTTACCTCAACAAAAAAATAAATGTTGCATTTAGAAATGTTATAAAGGTTAATTCGTTTGACTTAGGTTGAGGCTATTGTTTTTATGGAAAGGTGAATGGAACGTAAGCCACAACCACATAGGCATACATAACACCTATGTATATGATACAAAACCAAGCAAAACACAAAGATGAGCGAAAAAAAAAAAAATTTTAATTTAGCTGTTTTTTTTTTTTCTGTATTTCCATTAATACATACAATAGTGTTTTCTCAATGAACAATACTTTTAAAGTATGTAGTTTTATGTATGTTAAATATATATATATATATATATATATATATATATATATATATATATAATACAAATAATATGTGAGTATATGCATATATACGTACATGTATGTACATACCTACATCTACATGTATATATAGATGCATATCTGGATACAGGACGTCACAAGAAAACGTGGGCAAAATGAGAAGCAGAACATAAACAGAGCACAGAAAACACACAGGCCACATAGCGAACATTTCCTTCATCAGCTGCCACTATTCTAAAACTAAGCGTTTCGAAACACTCGGGTCATGCTTGTTGAGGGAAACTAAAGCAACAAATTGAATAGAAGTGAGTGATTATCAGAGATGCTAAATGTATCATCATCATTTAACGTCCGCTTTCCATGGGTTGGATGGTTTGACTGAAAACCTGTAAGCCAGGGAGCTGCACCAAGTTCCAATCTGATATGGCATGGTTTCTACGGCTGGATGCCCTTCCTAACGCCAACCACTCCAAGAGTGTAGTGGGTGCTTTTTACGTGCCAACGGTACGGGCACTATTGACGTGACATCGGCAGCAGCCACAACTATGATCTCACTTGGCTTGATAGGTCTTCACAAGCACGGTGTATCGCCAAAGGTCTTGGTCACCTGTCACTACCTCCATGAGGTCCAACGCTGGAACGATGATTTTACGTGTAGCTAGTTAGTATTTTTGTCACAAATTATATTTATTAGTTTCTCTCTCTTTCTCTCCCCCATGCACACATATGGACATATAAAATTAGATATAAAACCCTTTAGTTTTCGAAATAGTATCATCCACATAACATTTATTAAGTATATATTTATGTATATTCTTCAATTTGCTTTCTTTCATGTTAGTCCGCTTTCCCATGTTTGCCTTCCCTGATCATGAACTCTTATCTCTTTCTCTAAGTAAAGGATTTCAATATTTTACACATCTCCCAAATGAGGAAATTGCTGGCACTGTTATCGATAACACCAACTGCAGTGACCTGTAGTAGAAATATAAACAAACATGCACACACACACACACGCACACACACACACGCACACACACACACACACACACACACACACACACACACACACACACTATATATACTCCCTCTTTCCTTTCCTGAGCCGTCCAATAATACTATCCATATCACGTCCTCACTTTGTTGTTTTTTTTGTTTTTTTGAACTATATATATATATATATATATAGTGTGTGTTTGGGTACCAAACCCATCATGTGTGTGTGTGTGCACATGTCTATGTAAGTACACACACACGTATATATACATATTTTCATGTGTGTGTTCTTTTACCATTTCCTTGCCTTGACATCATGTGATAGTTGTAAGCAAGTGTCACTATTATGCAAGTGATGTTCTTTGTTTTCAATCTTCCATGAAAACATGTCTGGGTGTGGTGAATATTACCTTCCTTGGAAACAGGTGAGAGTTGGTGACAGGAAGGGCATCTTGTAGTACACAATGTGTCTGATCTATGTAAGCATGGAAAAATGGAGGTTTCATATATTATGTGGATAACACTATTTTCAATGGAGACTTTAAAGTTTATCTGATTATTCAGGTGCTTAAATTCTGTGTATGTACATACATTTACTCTATTGCTAACCATTTATCAATGGTCTCTATCACAGTTTTGTTGTGCCACTTTTTATCACTGGTAAAACTGTCAGCATTTTTGACGTGCGTGTGTGTGTGTGCGCGCATACAGGATGGCCCAAAAGTAGGTTTACAGTTATTCAACTATCTCTTTCGCATTCATTTATTAACAGTTTAGATCTTAATAATGAAAAAAATACGAGACCATTATTCTATTCTAATTTAGTTAATTTTGTCAAGCTCCCTTTTCAGTTTGTAAGATAGAAATTTAAATGTAATAAAATGTTTTAAAAGAAATTTAAAGTGCCTACGTGATAACTGTAAACCTACTTTTGGGCCACCCTGTATATAATTTTACTTGTTTCAATCATTGGAATGGGGCACTGCTTTGATGGGTTTTAGTCTAATAAATTAACCTAGTGCTTCTCTTTCTTTTTATGTCTGGTGTTCTATCAGTTTCTTTTGCTGGATTTCTAAAATATAGAGATGAAACAAACCAGCATTGGTTGTCAAGTGGTGGCGATCATACACACACACACACACACACATGATGGGCTTCCACACAGTTTCTGTCTGGCAAATTCACTCAAGGCATTGGTCAGTCGAGGACTATAGTAGAAGTCACTTGCCCAAAGTGCCATGCAGAGCTAGGTGGGTCAGTATTGTGTATTTATATTGATTATGTAACATGCCAACACATGGTCTTGTAGTATCAGTAAAATATGTTTAACCTGATCGAGCCTTTATCTTTTCATTGATAACAAAAGCATTACAACTCTATTGTGAAAGAGTCCAATATTAATGGCTTTGTTATTGAATGCATGCTATTTTTGATTGGTTGTTCTGTAATAATATAATAATAATAATAATCCTTTCTACTAAAAGGCACAAGGCCTGAAATTTTGGGGGTGGTGACTAGTTGATTACATTGACCCCTAGTACTCAACTGGCACTTAATTTATCGACCCCCAAAAGGATGAAAGGTAAAATCGACCTCGGCAGAATTTAAACTCAGAAGGTGAAGACAAACAAAACACCATTAAGCATTTTACCTGGTATGCTAATGAGTCTGCTAGCTTGCCGCCTTAATGATAATAATAATCCTTTCTGCTATAGGCACAAGGCCTGACATTTGTGAGGAATAGACTAGTTGATTACATCAACCCCAGTGTTTCACTGGTACTTAATTTATATCTCCTGAAAGAACAAAAGGCAAAGTTGACCTCAGCGGAATTTGAACTCATAACATAGCAATGGGCGAATGCATTTTGTCCAGCATGCTAGCAATTCTGCCGGCTCACCATCTTGATAATAATAATAATAGAATTGATGTTCCTGTTATTACAATAATTGGGTTGTGTATGGCAAGGTAGTGAGAATTGAAGTTTACATGGGAAAAAACAAAACTGTGTAGGAAAAGATAAAATTAATAATTTGAAGTTTACTGGTTAAAGTTTGGGGAAAATTATATTTTTATATTGTGCTTACTCTGATACTACAGGAATAATTTCATTACTATTTACTGTATTTGATGGTATAAAAGATGTACGGGTATATTAGATGCTTCCCAATTGCAGCAGTGCATATTTAGGGAAAAGTGGGTGTCAGAGACAAAATTTGCTGATGGGAAGTCCAACTTTGCATAGAGGACCCAGGATGATTTTGTATTATTTTTTTAAAGGTATTTTTAAAACCCTTTCGATACCAACGCGGCTGAAACTGCCTCTGGCTCTGTAGTACAAATGTCTTGTTTTCATAAGTTTCGAATCAAAATCTTCCACCAAACCTTAGTCACAATTTATGTTCCTAACACTAGCTTAATGATAACTTATTTTACTAAATTCTTTGTTGTATTTAAAATTAATTGAAAGAAACACAGAGCATCTCAAAATAAATACGGTAATGAAAGGGTTAAAGGAAAAAAAATTGTCTTATATGCCATAAAATATGGTAGTTTGGCTAGGTGATGATGTTTATCTGTGAATAGGACTATTAGATGGGAAAGGCATTCAGTGTTATGTTCTTTGAAACATCTAGTTGGTTATTAATAAAAGAGGATGGTTCTTTATGATTAGTAAAAAGAAGACAAATTAGTAACTGTATAATCCAATAAAATGAAATGAGAATTAAGTGTTTTAATCTCAAATTTTGCCTCCTGTGCTACTCTCATAAATTTTCCATAATCACAACATAATTGTTCAGGCTGTTATTCTCTTTTTCCTGTTTCAGTCATTTGAGTGTGGCCATGCTGGAGCACCACCTTTAGTCGAGCAAAAATTGACCCTAGGACTTATTCTTTGTATACCTAGTACTTATTCTATCGGTCTCTTTTGCTGAACCGCTAGGTTACAGGGACTTAAACACATCAGCATCAGTTGTCAAGCGATGTTGGGGGGGGGGGACAAACACACACACACACACACACACACACACACACACACACAACAGACTTCTTTCAATTTCTGTCTACCAAATCCACTCATAAAGCTTTGGTTGGCCCGAAGCTATAGTAGAAGACACTTGCCCAAAGTGCCATGCAGTGGTACTGAACCCAAAACCATGTGGTTGCTAAGCAAGCTACTTACCACACAGCCACTCCTGCATTTTTAGAATGTATGTCTGTGTGGTTAAGGAGTTTACTTTGAAACCACATGGCTTCAGGCTAAATTCTAGTATGCTGCACCTCAGGCAAGTATCTTCTATGACCCTTGACTGGCCAATAGCTTGTGAGTAAATTTGGTAGGTGGAAACTACAGGAAAGCCCATCATGTGTGCGTGTGTGTGTGCATTTTTGTCTCTGTTTGGTAACTGATGTTTGTTGTATTACTGTAACAAGTACCAGACTTTAGAAAAAATAAGTACTAGGGATGATTTGATCAACGAAACCCTTAGGTGGTGCCCTAGCATGGCTGAAGTTCAATGACTGAAACTGTTAAAAATACACATATTTATACATACACATATCTCTCTCTCTTTCTCTCTCTCTCTCTCTCTCTCTCTCTCTTTCTCTTTCTCTCTCTCTCTCTCTCTCTCTCTCTCTCTCTCTCTCTTTCTCTTTCTCTCTCTCTCTCTCTCTGTATATATATCATCATCATAGATTTGTTTTCCATTCTAGCATGGGTTGGACAGTTTGTCAGGGGCTGGCTGAGCAAAAGACTACACCAGGCTTCACTGTCTGCTTTGGCAGGGTTTTTATAGCTGGATGCCCTTCCTAACACCACACACACGCACACATACACACAGATGTCATTCTGTTTACATTGTAGATTGGTTCCATGTGTTACCATTCGAATTGGAAATGCATAAAACAAGGGAGATATAATTTTAATGATATTATTAATAATAAAGATAAACAAAATTCAAACAACTGTTAAAATGAAGATAATAAATAAGCTTGATTACTGTGTTGTGTGTGTGGAGGCACTATCATAATATTAGGCTTTATCTTTCGTCCAAAATAACAGAGCTATGTTCATTGTTTACATGAAATTACTACAAAAATAGGATGTATGTTTTAAAGTTATTGAATATATATTGATTAATCTGACTCTGACTTTTTTCTTTATTTATATCAAACTGTTTCATAGTTTCTGTTGAATTCGTTCATTTCCATTTTGAAGTTGATTTGGTATGTTCAGTTTCATGACCAGAGAAATTCACTTGGCATGTAAAACTATATTATTTAGTTTTGAAAATATTTAAAACTATGCTGAAGTAAAACCATGCAAACCAAGTGCTGTGTAAATTGTAAGACACCCCTACATGTGTGTATTTCTCTCTCTCTCTTACTCTCTCTCTTGTTTTGTTATATATATATATATATATATATATATATATATGTATATATATATATATATATATATAATATAATTTACATAAGGGCATTATTATAAAATAATGCCTCATGCTTAGAGGGACTTAATGCCCTTATATAAGGACTATAATGCCCTTATATAAATTATATTATATATATTTATGGAAAAAAATGATGGTTTTTTTTCCTTATGAGGTTTTTTCATGCTGACTACTTGATAAATTCTTATAAAGATTTTATCATTATATTATATTATATTATATTATATTATATATATATGTATAAAACTTAATAGGGATCTGGAAAATTGTTTTGGTATTATTTATTCACCATTACACATGTTCATTTACTAATAGGAATCACCTATCTGAAGAATTTATAGTAGGAAATGGCTTACATGTTTATCCAACATATATACGATTTTGTGATTCTATTAGCAAATGAAACGTGATGGTGAATAAATAACACCACAAAAGTTTTTCAGGTTCCTGCTTTGTTATATAATAACTCAGGAAACAATATTTCCAGAATGTTCAACTCTAATATGTACCTCACGTCAATACAACTGTGACAACTACATACTGGGTTGTAATATTGGAATAAATAGATGTGTTTCAAGAGGACACAGCTTGGATTCTTTCCCTATCTACATTTTATATATATATATATATACATATATATATATATATATATATATATAAGTATATTTCACTGATGAAGGCAGAGCGTTTATGCAAAGCCAGAAATCCAGGATTTGAAATTATCTTATTATTTTTACTGGTTTATTTGGTCTTCGTCTTCGCTAATCGTGCCTTGCGGACATTTATTGTGGTTTTGGAGTCAGGATTTGACTGCTATTTTTTCAGCGTGGTGGTATCTCTTGATACCCTGTATTATAATTTTAAATAATTATTACCTTTGATGGTTTTTATTCCCATGCTGACCACTTGATAAGATCAATATTTTAAATACTGATCTTATCCTTATTTATATATATATAAATATATATATATATATATATATATATATATATATATGAGAGTTTTTGGTATTGAGAGGAGGTTCTAGAAATTTCACACTGCCTTGGTTTTGTTGCCTCATTTTATTCAAAATCACACACAGACCACTTATATCGTCAGTGTATCATATATCTGAAAAAGAAGCACACTTTAAAGCAGAGAGCAGTATGTATTTATATGCAGTTAAGTCTATGTCCAGTCATAGAGTGACCAATGGTTTTGCATCCATAAAAGGCTTAGCCCTATGGACAACCTGTCAGGCTCTAAAACTGAAGATATATAATTCTTCTGCTCTGGAAGCTCCTAGAGTTGAAGAATTATATAAATGTTCTAGCTAATTATTTGTGATGTCTGAAGAAGTACGTCAAATTCTTTAAGCAATATGAGAAAACAATAAAAGTGGGCTGGAAATAAAAATGCTGAGATAACAGCTGACTAGATTAGACTTGATTGCTGTTCAAAGGTAGATTTCAGTTGCAACAATATCCATGCAACTATTTGCAGCTGTAATTCTGTTCAATATATGTATGACTGGATTAAATCTTGGCCTGGGGCTCTTTCTCTCCCTCTCACCTGCAATAGGTTTATGCATGGCTGTGTGGTTAAGAATCTCGCTTTGAAACCAAGTGGTTTTGGGTTCAGCACCTTGAGCAAATGTCTTCTACTATAGCCCCAGGCTGACGGAAGCCTTGGGAGTGAATTTAGTAGACAGAAACTGAAAGAAGCCTGTTATGTGTAATGTGTTTGTGTGTGTATGTGTGCATATCTATATATGTGTGTCTATTTGTGTGTAGTCTTGTCTTGACATCATTTGATAGTTCTAAACGACCATGTTGTTTCGGGGAATGTTACCTTTTTTGGGAAGTGAGGGTTGGTGAGAGGAAGTGCATCCAACTGTTGGAAATCTACAATTTCCATCTGACTCGTGTAAGCTTAGAAAAAAATGTATGTTAAATGATGATGATAATAGCTAAAGGAGATGCTTATACATCACTCATATCCCCAGTGGGAACTTGGAAAAATCAATGAAGCAGTATATATATAATAATATTTGCTGATAACCCAAATCAATAAGGCCAGAACTGTTATCAGTTCAATATTGTAATCACTGGAAAGTAAATTTTATGTAGCCTACAGTTGGTAAGAATATTAGTACATTTGGTTTTAGAAATAATGGGTCTTTGTTCAAATCCAGTTTGGGACCTTGTGCATATCCAGGAATAAGACTCTCTTTGATGATGATCAGAAATTGAACCATTCAAAACAAAGTGTGTGTATGTGATATGCATATGTTTATAGATGCGATATGTATATATTTAATATATATATATATATACACACACACACACACACATACACAGTAGAATCTTGCAGTACAAGTGCACTAATGTAACAGTAATTTGCTGTACCGGCCGCAACTCATGCAAATTTTTGTTTTGAAGTATGAGCTGAAATCTACAGTATGAGCACACAAATTGTCCCATCTTTAAGGTAATTCAGTTAATAAAACCAGTTTACATATTTCTTTTGCATTCCCCTTTTTATAATTGTCATTTTACTTGTAACTACACCTTTTCTGTTTTAAAACCCATCAAACATTATTTTTGAGTGGTTTTTGGAGACTGGAACAGACTAATATGTTTTGGTTAATTTCAGTTGGGAAAATTGATTTGTAAAATGAGTTAATTGTAAGATGAGCTCAACATGGAACGAATTAAACACGTACTGCAAGGTATCACTGTATGTTACTTCTAGCGGAGAAATGGGTGGATAAGGTAATCGAGGTCGTTAGAGTAAGTGACAGAGTACTTAAGATCAGACTAGTGCTTCATCATAGATTAGCTACTGTCATCTCAGCCTATGCACCTCAACCTGGGCTACCAGATGGTCTGAAAGACCAATTCTATGACACCCTCTTGCAAACTACCTCGTCGACGAGTGACAGGGACCTTCTCTTTGTGGCTGGAGACTTCAACGGTCATGTCGGACGTCGTGCTGGGGGCTTCCATGGCATACATGGAGGCTATGGCTTCGGTTCCCGCAACGAGGAGGGAACCAGACTGCTGGAGTTCTGTGATGCAACCAATCTTATAGTCTGCAATACCAACTTCAGGAAACCTGCCAGTCACCTAGTCACCTACCGCTCCGGCAGACACTCTAGCCAAATCGACTACATCCTCGCCAGAAATAGGGAAAGAGGGCGGCTTATAAATGCCAAAACCTACCCTGGCGAAGAATGTACCCCACAACATAGATTAGTAGTTAGCGACTTTGGGATCAAGGCAAAATGGGTGCCCAGAATTAGACAGGCTTGGAGAAGAAGGGTGTGGAAGCTTAAAGACCCTGCAAACGGACAGAGACTTAGAGACAAGTTACTTGAAGCATTTAACGAAATAGAAGGGGATATAGCATCATACAACGTGGAAGACAATTGGAGATTTCTGCGGGACAACCTGTTGAAAGCCACCGACCAGATTTGTGGGTGGTGTAAGGTCCCCTCCCAACCCAGAGTAACGTGGTGGTGGAACAAGGAGGTAGACAGGGCTATTAGACAAAAGAAACAAGCTTGGAAGGACTGGAAGAACGGTGGTAGCAGGGAATTGTACCAATGTGCCAGAAGGGAGGCTAGGCGACAGGTTTATTTAGCCAGAGGGGAAGCAGATAAGGAAAGATTTGCCAATGTTCTGCGCCGTGAGGACCAAAGACTCGAGGTATTTCGGGTTGCAAGACAGTGTAGGAGAGAGAATAGTGATGTTGTAGGAGAGAAATGTGTTCGCATGGATGATGGTACGCTTGCATTAAATGAGGATGCAAAGAAAGAGGTCTGGAGATGCCACTACGATAGATTGCTTAATAAAGAGAATGAATGGGAGAAAGAGAGCCTGCCTTATGTCGACCCAATAGAGGGACCAGCTATCCGAGTTGATAGTACCAGGGTAGATAAAGCAATTAAGAGTATGAAGACCGGGAAAGCCCCCGGCCCATCAGGAATCACTGCAGAGATGCTCAAAATATCTGGCAGTGTTGGCTATAGCCTAGTCACCCGTATTACGAACCAGGTGATACACGAAGGAGTCATACCCTATGACTGGTGTAGCAGCATCATAGTCAACTGCTACAAAGGTAAAGGGGACGCTTTAGATACAAATAATTACAGAGGCATCAAGCTGTTAGATCAGGTTATGAAAGTTACAGAGAGGGTCATAGCCCAACTAATTAGGGAGCGAATCAATTTAGATGAGATGCAGTTTGGGTTCGTGCCAGGTAAAAGCACTACTGATGCCTTATTTCTAGTGAGACAGTTGCAAGAGAAATACCTAGCCAAGGATAAACCTCTGTACCTGGCTTTCGTTGACATGGAGAAAGCCTTTGACAGGGTCCCCCGATCCCTTATCTGGTGGTCAATGAGGAAACTTGGGATAGAAGAATGGCTAGTGAGAGCTGTGCGAGCCATGTACAGAGATGCGGCCAGTAAGGTGAGGGTTGGAAATGAGTACAGCAATGAATTCCGGGTAGAGGTAGGGGTCCACCAAGGTTCCGTCCTCAGCCCCCTATTATTTACCATAGTCCTCCAGGCAATCACAGAGGAGTTCAAGACAGGTTGCCCCTGGGAGCTCCTCTATGCTGATGACCTTGCCCTAATTGCGGAGTCACTATCAGAACTAGAGGAGAAGTTTCAGGTGTGGAAGCAAGGTCTAGAATTGAAGGGCCTTAGAGTCAACCTAGCTAAAACCAAAATCCTAATAAGTAGGAAGGTAGATAAAACACAAACCCCTTCAGGTAGATGGCCCTGCTCAGTATGTAGAAAAGGAGTAGGTAGTAACTCTATAAGATGTACCCGGTGCAAGCTATGGACACATAAGAGGTGCAGCAACATCAAAGGCAGGTTAACTAGCAAGTTAGTTTTTGTTTGTGGCAGATGTTCAGGTGCAATAAAGACTGCAAACAAACAGGAAACAACTTCTATCTCATTCCAGGGTGAAAAACTAGAGGTAGTCGATAGCTTCCGCTATCTGGGCGACCAAGTTAGTAGTGGGGGTGGGTGCGCTGAAAGTGTAGCTGCTAGAATAAGAATAGCCTGGGCAAAGTTTAGAGAGCTCTTACCCCTGCTGGCGACAAAGGGACTCTCACTCAGAGTAAAAGGCAGACTGTATGACGCATGCGTACGAACAACCATGCTACATGGCAGTGAAACATGGGCTGTAACTGCTGAGGACATACGTAAGCTCGCAAGGAATGAAGCCAGTATGCTCCGTTGGATGTGTAATGTCAATGTGAATACCCGTCAGAGTGTAAGTATCTTGAGAGAAAAGCTGAACATTAGAAGCATCAGTTGTGGCGTGCAAGAGAGACGATTGCGCTGGTATGGACATGTGGTGAGAATGGAGGAGGATAGCTGCGTGAAAAAGTGCCACACCCTAACAGTTGAGGGAACCCGTGGAAGAGGTAGGCCCAGGAAGACCTGGGCTGAGGTGGTGAGGCAAGACCTTCGTACATTGGGCCTCACCGAGGCGATGACTACGGACCGAGACCTTTGGAAATGGGCTGTGCGTGAGAAGACCCGGCAAGCCAAGTAAGATCGTTGCCAGTGCCCCTGGACTGGTTCTTGTGCGGGTGGCACATGAGATGCACCATTTTGAGCGTGGCCGTTGCCAGTACCGCCTGACTGGCTCCTGTAGGATTTTCGAGCGAGATCGTTGCCAGTGCCCCTGGACTGGCTTGTGCGGGTGGCACATAAAAGACACCATTTCGAGCGTGGCCGTTTTCGTGCGGGTGACACGTAAAAGCACCCACTACACTCTC
The DNA here is from genome assembly GCF_046866305.1 of Octopus bimaculoides. Taxonomy (NCBI): domain Eukaryota; kingdom Metazoa; phylum Mollusca; class Cephalopoda; order Octopoda; family Octopodidae; genus Octopus; species Octopus bimaculoides. The sequence goes on from NC_142928.1 coordinate 136,469,059, forward strand.
TGAGTGGTTGGCGTTAGGAAGGGCATCCAGCTGTAGAAACTCTGCCAAATCAGACTGGAGCCTGGTGTTGCCATCCGGTTTCACCAGTCCTCAGTCAAATCGTCCAACCCATGCTAGCATGGAAAGCGGACGTTAAACGATGATGATGATACACATTAGGACTTTGGTTTTAGCTAGGTTGACTCTAAGGCCGTTTGATTCTAATCCTTGTTTCCACACCTGAAACTTCTGCTCTAGTTCTGATAGTGACTCAGCAATTTGAGCAGTCGTCAACATAGAGGAGCTCCCAGGGGCATCCTGTCTTGAATTCCTCTGTTATTGCCTGGAGGACTATGATAAATAGGAGGGGGCTGAGGACTGAACCTTGGTGGACCCCTACCTCTACCCAGAATTCTTCACTGTACTCGTTGCCAACCCTCACCTTACTGACAGCGTCCCTGTACATGGCATGCACAGCTCTCACTAACCATTCATCTATCCCTAGTTTCCTCATTGACCAACAGATAAGGGATCGGGGGACCCTGTCAAAGGCTTTCTCCATGTCAATGAAAGCCAGGTACAGAGGTTTATCTTTGGCTAGGTATTTCTCCTGCAGCTGTCTTACCAGAAATATAGCATCAGTGGTGCTTTTCCCTGGCATGAACCCAAACTGCATCTCATCTAAACTGACTCTCTCTCTAATTAGTTGGGCTATGACCCTCTCCGTGACCTTAATTTACCTGATCCAACAACTTGATGCCTCTGTAATTATTTGTATCTAAAGCGTCACTTTTACCTGTGTAGCAGTTGACTTTGGTGCTGCTACACCAGTCATTGAGTATGACTCCTTCATGTATCACCTGGTTAACTATACAGGTGACTAGGCTATAGCCGACACCGCCAGATATTTTGAGCATCTTTGCGGTGATTCCTGATGGGCCGGGGCTTTCTCTGTCTTCATACTCTTAATTGCTTTATCTGCCAAGGTACTGTCAATTCAGATAGCTGGTCCCTCTGTTGGGTCGACATTCGGCAGACTCTCTTTCTCCCATTCTTTCTCTTTATTGAGCAACCTTTCATAGTGGTGTCTCCAAACCTCTCTCTTTGCAGCCTCGTTTAATGCCAATGAACCATCATCCATGCGGACACATTTTTCTCCTATGACATCACGATTCTTTCTCACACACTGACTTGCAACACGAAATACTTCGTCTTTGGTCCTCACGGCACAGAACATTGGCAAATTTTTTCTTATCTACTTCCCCTCTAGCTAAATAAACCTGTCTCCTAGCTTCCCTTCTGGCAGTCTAATACAATTCCCTGCTACCACCATTCTTCTAATCCTTCCAAGCCTGTTTCTTTTGTCTAATAGCCCTGTCAACCACATTGTTCCACCATCACGTTACCTTGGGTCGAGAGGGGACTTTGCACCATCCACAGATCTGGTCAGTGGCTCTCGGCAGGTTGTCCCGTAGAAACCTCCAGTTGTCTTTCACATCATGTGATGCTATATCCCCTTCTATTTTGTCAAAGGCTTCGAGTAATATGTCTCTAAATCTCTGTCCATTTGCAGGATCTTTAAGCTTCCAGACCCTTCTCCTCCATGCTGGTCGTCTTCTGGGCATCAATTTAGCTCTGATCCTGAAGTCGCTAACTACTAGTCTATGTTGAGGGGTACATTCTTCGCCTGAGAAGGTTTTGGCATTTATAAGCAGCCCTCTTTCCCTTTTTCTGGTGAGGATGTAGTCAATTTGGCTACTGTGTCTGCCGAAATGGTAGGTGACTTAGTGACTGAGAGGTTTCCTGAAGTTGGTATTGCAAACCATAATAACACCCCTTCACCACCATCACTGTCTGCTTTCCAGCTACCCTCACCCACCCTTATATAATGCAGAGTAGCCACGTGTCTCTTCTAAAGCAATACACCTGTTCCTGTCCCTCCATCATACTTTAGCCTTTCAACACCTGCCATAAAACCTCTGCCCCACTCAGTCAAGCAATCTTTTTCTTTGTTATGTGAGTTACTTGGTGACACTAAAAGCATGCAGTACACTCTGTAAAGCAGTTATCATTAGGAAGAGAGCCCAGCCAGGGAAACCATAGCTCAGGATCATCGACACCATTCAGATTGGTCCTGAGTTGAAAGAATTAAGGTCAAATACTAATGAATTGATCCAGTTAGTGGGGTCTCACATCAGCAAGAGGTGCTGGTGTGCTTAAACAGTATGCATTCTCTCTCAATGACCCCTGAAACCTACTGGTATCTGGTATGAGAAGCTTTCCATTTACAGCACTTACACAGGTAAATTTGCAAGTCTCCCAAAACAATACAATCCTCTTGTATGTTGGGTTCTGCCTAATACTGCAATCCATGGAAGATGGATGTTAAATAATGATGATGATGATTATAGTAAATTTACACTCTAAAGACAAGGTTAATTGTTTGAAAAGATTATAATAATCTTAATAAACAGCCGTCTTGTCCATTTTTGACTTTTACCATTAATGTTCCATTATCATTCAAGGGACAAATGTAGATTACTGAAGAATAAATATTGGTTTCAAATTTTAACAGAAGGCCAGTGTTCAATTGGTACATATTCTATCGACCCCAAAAGGATGACAGGCAAATTGAACTCAGAATGTAAAAATAGATGAAATGCTGCTAAGCATTTTGTCTGGTGTGCTAGCAATTCTGCCAAGCTCACCACCTTAGATTGAAGAATAAATGTTTTTTTCTACTCTAGGCAAAAGGCCTGAAAATTTTGGGGAGGGAGCCGTTGATTAGGGAGCCGTTGATGCAACTGTTACTTAAATTATCAACCCCAAAAGGATGAAAGGCAAAGTCAACCTCGGCAGAATTTGAAATCAAAACGTAAAGACAGACGAAATACCACTAATCACTTCACCCAGCTTGTTAACGTTTCTGCTGCCTTACTGAAGAATTAATATTAATTTTATTTGTGTCTTTTTTTATTTTTTTATTCCTAATAAGTGAAAATCACTCTCAAAACTATTCATTTAGTTCAATTATGATGATCAGATTACATTACATTTATAAATTTTCCACCTACAAGTAGATATCTATGAGTGAAACAAATTTATTCTGTAACAGTGTCAGTAATAATATATTTCTAAACAAAAAAATCACTTGCTGTGCAATATGATTTATTAAAATATTTCATAGTTGATTATACGGTATTTTGTTAAATAATACTGTCTTACAGTTAGAATATATTTTAATAATTACCAACATACCACATTGCAGTGTCATTATGAGGGATGGGGTGGTGAGATAATATTAGCAATAATACTTGTCTTTTTATGTGTTTCAATCATTGGACTATGGCCATGCTAGGGCATTGCCTTGAAGGATCTAGTTGAACAAGTCAACTCCAGTATTTTTTTTTTTTTTAAGTATTCTGTAAGTCTCTCTTTTTTTCATACTGCTAAGTTATGTGGACATCAACAAACCATTATTTACATTGGATGGATTTGTGTCCTCATCTTGTTTGTTGTTACCACAATGTTTTGGCTGAGTTACGCTCCAGCTTTCATCAGGTGCCCTGGTAGAATTTTGAACCCAACCCTGGGTTTTCATTCCTAAGGTTTTCTTGTTTTTTTTTTTTTGCCTAGAATTGAACTCGCAATCTTGGAGTTAATAGCCTGTGCTCTTAACCATTATGCTTAAACCTAATATTTTTGTATCCTTCCTTAATACCGGTTCCCATATTCTTCTCATATCTGCACTAGGTCTGCTTAGGAGATTATTGTGTCCTAGCACATGTGCTGCTTCTTTTAATTTTCGTATTTTCCAGTGGTGTTCTCTGTCTACTATTTTAACTTCATCCCCCATTTACCAGTGGTGTTCTCTGTCTATTATTTTAACTTGTCCCCCATACTGGTTGTCAAAGAGTGTGGTGGGGCAAACACAAAAACATACATTATCATCATCATCCTCATTTAATGTTCCTTTTCTATGTAACATAGCATGGGTTGGACAGTTTGACGGGAGCTTGTAAGGCCAGCAAACTGCACCAGGCTCCAATGTCTGTTTTGGCATGGTTTCTACAGCCCTTCCTTATGCCTCTGTGTGTGTGTGTGTGTAGGTATATGGCTTAGTGGTTAGGGTAATCAGCTCATGATCGTAAGGTTGTGAGTTCAATTCCCAGCAGTGCATTGTGTCCTTGAGCAAGACACTTTACTTCAGTCCACTTGGCTGGCAAAAATGAATTGGGCCTGTAATTCAAAGGACCAGCCTTTCACATTCTGTCATGCTGAATCTCCCTGAGAATGACATTACGAGTATGTGTGTCTGTGGAATGCTCAACCACTTGCATGTTAATTTCACAAGCAGACCATTCCATTGATTGGATCAACTGGAACCCTCATCATCATAACTGACAGAGTGCCAGTATATATACATATAAAGTCCAGTCTATGCCATCCTGGAAGATGGAAGTTAAATGATGATGATATATCCTTTTCTACTCTAGGCACAAGGCCCGAAATTTTCGGGGAGGAGGCTAGGCAATTAGATTGACTCCAGTATGCAACTGGTATTTAATTTATAGACCCCAAAAGAATAAAAGGCAAAGTCGACCTCAGCGGAATTTGAACTCGGAATGTAAAAACAGACGAAATACCACTAAGCATTTCGCCCGGCATGCTAACATTTCTGCCAGCTCGCTGCTTTGTCACTCACAATGGGTTTTTGCACAGTTTCTGTCTGCCAAATTCTCTTGCAAATCATTGGTTGGCCTGGGGCTATAGCAGAAGATACTTGGCCAAGGTGAAGTACAGTGGGATTAATCCTGAAACCACATGGTCGCAAAGCAAGCTTGTTAACCACACAGCTATGCCTGTGCCTATGTTAATGATTACCAACATGCCATATTGCTGTATCAGTACAGGGGGCGGGAAAGATAATATTAGTAACAATGTTTGTTAAAATAAAAAATTTAAAAGTAATAATAATAATAATAGTTTATCAATGCTTTGTCATTTATTTTCCGTTTTTGTGTTAGGGCTGTTAAGATAGCATTATATCTCTAAGTATATCTTTGCTCATTTCTTTTGTGGCGGGGTTTTTTTTTTTTTTTCATATACATTACAAGTCTTCCTGTTCCAGTTAGGTGTTGGACATGTGGCACCTTCTCTCATGCTACAAGCATTTAATTTGATTTGTACCAATGTATATTTAGTTGGATGTACCTCAGCTGGTTCTGTCCACTGTTGGTACGCATATGTTGTGGGTGCAGGCTTTGTTGTTTGGTTAAGTTTGCCTCACTTCCCAATTCCACTTGGATCCTTGTTCATACCACAGCATGCTGTCTTAGCATCTTCTAGTAGAACTTCATGTGGTTAAAACTGGATAGATGGAAACTACAAGAAATCTATTCTTAAATGTAGGCTTAATCTGTATCCAGGTTCAGCACTATCATTTGATCTTTAGGTGCCTTTTAGTGGATTACACTGTTAGAAGCATTCAGACTGGGTCTCCAGCCTGAGAGATAATTTGTTATCATGATGCTGCCACTGATACTATGATAATCCATTAATGAAAGTCTCTCTCTCTCTCTCTCTCTCTCTCTCTCTCTCTCTCTTCTCTCTCTCTCTCTCTCTCTCTCTCTCTCTGTGTGAGGCCTTCCAAGAGGTTGTAGGCTTTGCCCTTCCTACTTTGAGCAAGCTATATCATCATCATTATCATCATCCATGTTCCATAAAGGCATGGGCTGAACAGTTTAACAGGATCCAATGGGTTCAAGGACTGCATCATGCTCCAGAGTCTGCTTTGACTTAGTTTCTACAGCCGAATGCCCTTCCTCATGCCAACCACTTCACAGTAGTACTGGGTGCTTTTTTTTTTTTTCATGCCACCAGCACTAGTGAAGGCATCTGCAGTTTGCAAGACTACGGACCCTGGGGCAGGCAACTTTATGCTTGGCAATGAGGGGCTAAAAGATGGGTAATAGTGTAAGAGAAGGAACCAGAGCAGATTGCTTGCTATAGTGAAGTTTACTCACAAGTGAGAATGATCAGGTGGAGCTGCAAAGAGATAAATAATATGTCCCTCCCACCCACCAAAAAGAAAAAAAGAATTGTTATCAACTGACTTCTTTTCAATGATGTAACAGATATCTCATTTTGGTCTTAACTGAATGTATGGTTTCATTTATCTTGCAGTTTTGCCATTCTTGATTATCAAATATAGTTTACCTGGCACTTTGTATTCACTAAGTGAAAGAGAAAACCAATTAAAGTCTGAGAACAAGTCTTCATAGCTGTCCATAGTGTGTTCCTATATTTCTACAGTTTTCCCCTTTTCACTCACAACCAAAATTACATCTTAATCCATTACCTACCAGTGATCTCATATGAGATCACTTCAAAATTACAAATTTCGTAATTATCTGTCAATATTTACACATATCTAACCTTTTTGCTCTATCTTACTAAGTATATTTCTCTGATATTTAAATGAGGTTTGCTAATTTTTCACCCAATATCTCTCTTATTTCTTTAAAGTGTTATTTTGAAATTTTATTTTGATCATTCCAGCATGTTTCTAAGGCTGTTTTATGCTAGAAATTAAAATTTCATAAAACAATTTCAGTTAATAGAATTATGGGAGGTAATGGGTTAATACAAAGTCAATTTACTTCAGTTTTTTATCATCGATATTGTTCTGTCAACAAATGTTTTCTGTTTGTTCTCCAGTTGTTGCAAGAGTACTGGCTTTCCTGTCAGGAATTATTGAGACAATAACAAATATACAATATTTTCCTTATAAAGTCAACATCACCGAGGAAGATTATATACATTTCTGTGTAACACCTTGTTAATTGCAATTTTTTTTTTTAGTCATTTGAATGCATTTTTTTGTTTTGTTTTTTAAATGATTGCAGCTGTTTGAGTGATTCTAACAAATTCAGATATGCATAAATTGTTGAAGGATTTTATTGGCTCTGTTAGGAATGTGAAGTTGGAATATCAATTTTTTAAAGCTAGGTGATTAGGGAATAATGTAATTCCAACAGTAGAATTTTATCCATTGATCTATGTATAAGTATCCATTGCTCCACTTCATATGAAGTAATAATTGCTTTCAAATAAGCTTCCTGCTACCTTAGCCATTGAGTGGTAAAGAAATATGTACACTATTACTAGTTTGTATTAAATTAAAGATCCTTCTAATCAGCTGAACAGAACTGTAAAATAGATATGCTTGGAAACCTGATGCTAAGAAAATTATCTTTGTACATTGAACACAAAGTTGGTATGCTCTTGCACTCCAAAAAAAATCAATGAAGGCCATTAATATTTACTATACAAACAGTAATAGCATGTACATGCAATTCTATTTGAATTATCTGTCAAATTAATTTGACTAATATGATCATAACATCCATTTTGCCATGAGCTGAGCCATTATTGTTGTTCATCTACCAGTCAACTCATCCACCAGTCCTGTGGCCTAAGATATTCTAGCTGTATCTATCCTGTTTTTTTTTTTTAAGTTCAAACATAATGTACCTAGGACCACATTGTTTGATGTAGCCTTCTTTTAGTGTGATTTGAGGATAATTTGTTTTCTACTTTTAGCAGTTTAAGCAACCGTGTAGAGGGATTTCTGTGGCTTGAGTTTCAACAATTATTGTATGTGGTAGATTGCTGTTCTTTTCAATCCTGTGCTTTCTCATCTGCAGTTTAATGTTCTCTGATCAACTCTCACTTCTTCCTCTATCAAAGATAACCTCTATATATCAGTAGATATCTTCCAGAAGCTTCTTGCTTCACTTACATTCTGCCTTTCATGCATGGTGTAAATCCAGTATAGTATTGGTTTCAAATTTTGGCACAAGGCCAGCAATTTTGAGTGAGTGGGCATGTCAATTACATCAACCCTAGTGTTCAGCTGGTACTTATTTTAGCAATCATGAAAAGATGAAAGACAAAGTTGATTTCAGCAGAATTTGAACTCAGAACATAAAGATGGACAAAATTCTGCTGCTATGCCAACAATTCTGTCAATTTTTGGCCCTTAAATCCATTATAATATTAACAGAAGGAAAACAAACCCCAAAATACTCACCTTTCAATACTATAAATCACATTTGTAGCAATTGCTCTTTTTGGTCTGCAGTTCGCGTAAGCCTTTTGTTTCCAAAAATGATATCAACTCTATAAATTTCTCCCACTTATCTCTTATACTATCTGCTATATTCCCACAAAAACCACTTTCGTATCTGTTTTCTAGGTTGCCATCATTTACTACTTCTAGGGGTATGCATCTGAGCAAGCCATGGACTTTGTTTCATAGCACCGCTACTATTGCATTCTTCCCTACATCTTGCACTTGAAAATATTTGGCTCTCTGTCAGTCTGCTGATATCTAATACCACTATTTTGTTTTTATAACCATTGCTTGTAATGAATATACACTGTGGAATTCCTACTAAATCCCTTTCTATGAAAAAAATCCATTTCCCTAATGGTCTTTTGCCATGTTAATCTTGATCTCTATAGATCACTGTTATAGGTTTGGAACTTTTTCTCCAACAAATATATGCTTAACCCTTTAGCATTCAGATTACTCTGTCAAAAGTAATACTTATTTATTCACACTTGTTTTAAATTAACCATTCATTGTCTTGATGCTTTTGAGATTTCTGTGTTGCGATTGTTTATTTCTAGAATGGCATTGTAGGGTAAGTTGTGAGAGGTTAGATCTAGCTGGTTTGAACATAAAACAATATTTTTGACCAGTTATGGCTGGTTTAACCCTTTAGCATTTAAACCGGCCATATCCTGTTTTATATTCAAACCAGCCAGATCCAGCCTCTCACATCTACCCAACAATGTCAATCTAAAAATAACAATCACACAATCAAAGTTTTGAAGCTATGAGATAATCCATGATTAATTCAAAACAATGTGAATAAATAAACACAACAAAAATAATCTGAATGCCAAAGGGTCAATATTCTCTGCTGGCATTTGTTAGAACATCCAGTCAGAGAATCTCAGTGAAATATGTGGAATGCTAAGAACAGTTTAGTAGTTTTTATCATACAGATTAATATTTCATATCCAATAGCTTATCATCTTTGTAGTCTGGGGGTGGGGACACAAACGATCTTTAATTGTCTTGTTTTTCTGAGTTCTTGATACTCTGCACTTTTTGATTCTCTGGTGATAGCTACTTTTATGATGATTGAATTTACTTTTTTTTTTTCCTTAGAGACAATTGAGTGTGATTTGAGAGAAATTTAGCTGTTATATCTAGTTGCACGAGTGGCTGTTGTTTGTTTCCAGTCTTCCATGAAAAATATACCAAGCCATAGGCAATATTAACTAGCTTGGAAACAAGTGGGGGTTGGTGACAGGAATGGCATCTGGCTGTAGAAATTCTACTTCAACAAATTCTTTCTCACCCGTGCAAGCATAGAAAAGTGGATGTTAAATGATGATGACAATGAGATATCTATCAGATCGAGTAACTGCATAAAAGCTCCTTCATTGAGTGCTAAGGCATAAAACACTGGACTGATTACAACAACTGTTTAATCGGAGCTGACTTGATACTAAACAACTGAATTTATTAGCCCCCCCCCCCCTCTTTCATCTTACTATCTTATCTTTTGTTTGTTTCATCTGCTGAATTGCAATTATGCTGGGGTATTGCCTTGAAAGGTTTAGCTCACTGGTTCCCAAACTTTTTGGGGCTGCTGTGGCCTTGATAGCCAGGCCACATTCCTAGCGCCCCCAACTCCAACTAACCATCACAAACATAGACCTCTTTCTGAGGCAAATCCAAAGCAACTGTATTTCACAAATAAAAGTTAACCTAATGAACCCATTATTTTGTTGTTTTTACATGAATCACTACCTCATTATTGCCCCACTTTTCTTCAATGTCCCCTTGGATCTTTCCACTGCCCCCAGGGGTGCAGCACTTTGGGAATCACTGGTTTAGTTGAACAAATCGACTCCAGTACTTTTAAGTCTGGTACTTATGCTGTTGGTTTCTTTTGCTGAACTGCTAAGTTACAGGGACATAAACCCACACTAGTTGTCAATACTATAAGAATTGTTTTTTTTTTTATCCTTTCAAACTTTTTTGTTCGTTTACTGGTTGGTTGTCTTTTCATACTATTGTTGTATACCTTCTTTTGGTGTTTCATAACAAACATTATACACAGTTCTTTTTCTTCAAGCCCTTCCTCTCTTATGGCCTTGTCACTTTCTCGTGAGTTTTAATAATGTAAACATTAACCCACATTTCAAGTAACTGTCCTATCTTTTCAACTCAAAAAGCACTCTAATGTTTAGGACATGATATTTAAACTTTGATTAATGTAACATTTTGAAAATGGTGTTCATTGTTATTGTTCTTTAAAAATTCTTCTTTGTTTCAATGTGTGTTAATTTGTAAAAGATATTTGAATGTCACTGTTTATCAATTTACCTAACGATATGAATTAGGACATAAATTGTGAAAACATGTTGATCTGAGTTTTTGATTCCACCTAAATATATTGTATGTAACCAACAACAAGAATTGTTGAAACTAATGTTAATTTCAAAACATTCAAAATTATCATTTGCATAATAATAATAATTATGATGATGATAATAATAAAAATAATAATTATGATGATGATGATGATGATGATAATAATAATAATGAATACTAAAACAAAGAAAGAAGAGATTTTTCTCTTTTCAATGTAAATTTGAAAGCTGGGTAAAAGTACAATGGAGTTTGTGCTTTCAACAGCTGCAACTTTGATAATGCCTATATTGGACTCCGACAGTTGCATTGTTAATTAATCAAAATATGAAATCTGCATAATAATCTTGTAGTGTTTAACATTCTACTTTTGTGGAAACTTAAATTCATTTTGTATTATTTTTGTCTATGACAAACAGATACAAATTAGTTTCACCAAAGAATGCCAAGTGTAATTATTCTTGTTTATGTTAATGATTGCAGAATTATTTGGTTTTTAATTCACTAGATATTGTCATTGTCATTTAACGTCCATCTTCCATGCTGGCATGGGTTGAACACAGTTTGACAAGAGCTAGCAAGCCAGAGAGCTGCACCATGTCCCGTTGTCTGGTTTGGCATGGTTTCTATGGCTGCTATAGCAGAAGACAACTCTTACTCAAGGTGCCACTTGGCAGGACTGAACTTAAATCCTTATAGTTACAAAGTGAGCTTTTTAACCTCAGTCATACCTGAACCTCTATATGCAATCTATAGTTGTTTCAGCCCAGTGATGGGGCCTGTATGCTTTCACTTGACCTGTTAGAAATAGCAGTCAAATACCTCAAATTAAACCCTGCTGTCCTAAAAAAGAAGGAAATACACTCTTTATAGTCTTAGATAAAAAAAAAAATACCAAAAAAATAGTTTTAGTTGAAGTCCATTTGATGAGAGGTTTTCTCAGCTAGTGTTAACCTGGACTAAAGTCCAACAATCTGTACTTGTCTATGAATAAGAGTTACACTTCTCAGCATTAAAAGTGTCAAGAGAAGTTCTGGTCCTATTATTAATTGCATATGTTAATTAGTAATGTGAACATCAACAAAAAACATACATTATAGATCTTTTTTTTTTTGAAGTTACTCATACATAGACAGTGACACACTTAAAGTTTAAAAACCATCTGAGATATCACTGAAATGAGGCAGCAAGTTGATTTTTTAGATAAGAGCAAGTAATGGGAAGGTAAGAAGTTTTAGTCTGTATGGGTGGTGTAGATGAAGAAGACCTGAAGTGACAATACGTTTAATCTCTACTGTCCTCTACATACACACTGATACATGCGAGTGTGTGTGATGGTTGCGAGCTAGTTTAGAAATTTGCTCTACAACTAGGAAATCCAGCTTTTGATTCCACTGTATGGCATTGGCAAGTGTCATCTTCTTTAGCCTCAAGTCAACCCCATAGTTTGAGTGAACTTGAATAGACACACAATGTACAAGCCTGTTGACTAGATTGTACCTGTTGTTGTTTAGTTCCAAGAAGACCAACAATCCCAATAATCAGATGTTCCATTCCTCACTATCTTTATTTTTCCCTTTTTGTTTTGCTGTGATAATAATATCCAGAACTACATTATGTTTTTTTGTCGTTTTCTTTTACTTGTTTCAGTCATTAGATGGTGACCATGCTGGGGCACTGCCTTGAATTTTTAGTCAGATTAATTAATCGGCCCTAGTACTTATTTAAAGCCTGATACTTACTTTATTGGTCTCTTTTGCCAAACTGCTAAATTACAGGGATGTAAACATACCAACACTGCTTGACAACCAGTGGTGGGGGACAGGTTCAAACACATATACGATGGGCTTCTTTCAGTTTCCATCTACCAAATCCAATCTCAAAGCTTTGGTCAATCCAAGGCTGTAGTAGAAGACACTTGCCCAAGTTGTTATGCTGTGGAACTGAACCCTGAACTGTATGGTTGGGAAGCAAGCTTCTAACCAGATAGCCACACCTTTCACTTCCTTCTTGTAAACTAGCAAGCCAGGTGATCACATGGATCTTTTCTCATTGGTAATTCTGTTCTAGACAATTCTATTATCCATAGTTGTGAAACCTCATATATTATTGATTGTTATAAACTTTAGTTGAGGATTCAATTCATTACATTTTGAAATCACACTGTCTTTATCTTTTCTTTCAGTCATTGGGTTGTGGCCTTGCTGGGGCACCACCTGGAAAGATTTCTGACAAACAAATCAACTCAAGTACTTATTTTTGTCAGTCTGATGTATATTTTGTCAGTCTCTTTTGTCAAACTACTTAGTTATGGGGATGTAAACAAACCAATACAAATTGTCAAGTGGTGGGGCAGACAAACACACACACACACACACACACACACACACACACACACACACACACACACACACACACACTGGGCTTCTATGCAGTTTCCATCTACAAAATTCACTCTGAAGGCATTAGTCTGTCTGGGACTATAGTAGAAGACATTTTCCCCCAGTGTCATGCAGTGGGACTGAATCTGAATCCATGTATTGCAAAGCTAGCTTCTTAACCACATTGCCATGCCTGCATTAAATATCACTAACATGCTTTTTTATGTCTAATCAAAACAATGCTTCAGTGAGGTTGTTGGTGTTTTATATATGTGTGTGTGTGTGTGTGTGTGTATATTAAAAGGTATATATATATATAAAAAGGTATAATATATATATATATATATATATATATATATATATATATATATACACACAAACAATATATGAGTATATGCATATATATGTACATGTATGTACATACCTTCATCTACATGTACATATAGATACATATCTGGGTACATGATGTTTCAAAAAAACATGGACAAAATGATAAACAAGGTACAAAAAACACGCAGGCCACATAGAGAACATATCCTTCATCAGCTACCACCATTAAAACACTGGCGTTTTGAAGAGTTAGGGCAGGACGCATCGTTAAAATGGCTCTTCCTACGAACACAAATTAAATTTGTTCCATGGAGGATAGTGGCAAACGGAAAACAAGACAGGAAAACGAAACGGTGAAATAAATAAACAAAAAGGATGTACAGCCAGACGTGGAGAAGTATGTGTATATTGAACGCTGTGAAGCACAAACTGGAGAGGCGAAGATGTGCATTTATATATATATATCTATATATATATAAAAATGAGAATGTGTGTCTGTCTGTCTGTCTGTCTGTGAATCCCTAAAACTCGAGAACTACGCAACCAACTTCATTCAAATTTTACAGATGCCTTACTTAGGTTTCCAGTTGTGTTTTAGTCAAAAAAATTTTTAACTTCTTGCAGAGTTCGAGCCCACAGCAACATAATATCTCCTCCACTATTTAAGTATTACGTGTCAAAAGTGAAACAAAAACACTCATGTCAAATACTTTCACTTTAAAAATGAAACTATTCTACTAACTGAAACAATCACATTTCGATACTGTAATTACAGATACTTTCAGAGAAAGAGAGAGAAAGAGATGTATATGTATACATATACATGTATATGTACACGTATATGCATAGATATATATATATATACATATAGATATAGATCTATATGCATACATGTATATGTATACACATGTGTAGATGTATATATATATATAGATGTACATGTAATATGTACACATATATACATATATATACATGCATACACATATCTATACATATATACACCCATCACACACAAACACACACATTAGTCATTTGTTTTCTTATCCAAAACTACGTCAAAAGTACTGAACGGATCTTTATGAAATTTGTAAATTATATTCTATGTATAACGGCCGTAACTCCCATCAAAATTCATATATTTTTGATGTTGATGAAATTTTAACCCGAACATAACAGATGAGCATTATTTGTAATTCAACGGTACAACAGTGTAAGACTACCCTTTCAGATATACTTTCATTGTGATTTCTGCAATGTGGTGCATAAATTGTCAAGTAAATGAGACGCATCTTTGCCTCCACTGATTCACTTGCAAAGTGTTGAGTAAAATTATTTCGTTGCGGACCTCCTTTGGGTCTTTTTATTATCACTACGACACACATAGTCCCCAGTTGGTAACATTGATTTCAAGGCCCTCTTAGATGAGAGACTGGCATTCCACTTAATGTCTATGTTCTATGCTGGCATGGATTGGAGAGTTATTAATGTAGAAATATAGTTGAGGGTTGCGTAGTCTAGACAGCGTTTTTAGATTTCATTATTCTCTTTAACCCGGGCAAAGCCGGGTATTTCTGCTAGTATATATTAAAAGATATAAACGCTCCAATCAGTTTAACAAAATTGCTTTTCGGTTTAATAAAGTTATAAAATTATCCTCTTATATATATATATATATATATATATATATATATATATATATATATATAATAAAAGGGACCAATGACATGTCTTGAATTAGGCTGTAAAATTATAATTGCAATATGATGCATGACATAATCTCTTTCACTCTCATTATCAATGATTGATTAATTATTTCTCACACTTTAATTGCTTATATACAAACAGTTATTAAAAACCCTCACTGTTCATGTTCCATGGTTACTTTGTTAGTTCTGTGTACTCTCACTCTGCACAGAGTGTTATTAAAATATTTGCTTTCCATACTCTATCAATATTTAACTTATCAATTATATTTGTTCTAGGAATCAGTTGATTTTTTTCTTATATATTTTCTTGATTATTTTCACATTGATTGTTAATATGTACAGGAATGGATGTATGGCTAACGAGTTAGCTCTCTCAACCACATAGTTTCAGATTCAGCCCTGTCAACATTATACCTTGGGCAAATGTCTCTATAAGCCTCAGGTTGGTTAATGTTTTGTAGATGGAAACTGTATGGAAGCTCATTGTGTATGTATATTCAACTTGCCATCCATTAGTCTGGACACATTTTTCTCTCTCTCCATTTTCCCCCCTTTTCTCATCTCTTTCTGTAGAAGAGCATAAGTTCGAAACTTCAAAAACTCTTCCATTTTTCCTGATTATCAAACTAATACCTCTTGTTTGTTGTTCTCTCACCTGCCTCTTTTGTTTTCTTGTACAATTTAGAACTATATATATATTTTTTATCTTTTACTTGTTCCAGTCATTAGACTGCAGCCATGCTGGGCTACCGCCTTGAATTTTTAGTCGAATGAATTGACCCCAGTACTTATTTTTTAAGCCTGGTACTTATTCTATCAGCCCTCTTTTGCCAAACCTCTAAATTATGGGGATGCAAACACACCAACACCAGATTGTCAAGAGGTAGTGTCTTCTATTACTGTCCAAGGCTCTAGTAGAAGGCACTTACCCAAAGTGCCACACAGTGGGACTGAACCTATAACCATGTGGTTGGGAAGCAAGCTTCTTACCATACAGTTTTTGTGATTTTATCCACTTGTCTTTAGAATAACAGTCACAATGTTGATGTCCAACATAAACGAAATGGCCAGCAGCTTGGCTTCATGTGAAGTCATGGAATAAAGTACCTTATTTGAAAACAAAGGATTAGCGCCAAGAAGGGCATCAGGTCATATGATATTACCTTAACAAGTTTTGTCTGACTCATACCATTACAGAAAAAGCAGACTTAAAAATAATGATGATGTTCTGTGATGGCAGCTGGTGTGGGGCAACATGAATGCTACTGCTACTGCCTATGCTATGCCTACCGTGTGCCCTCACAAAACCAGACTAGAGTCAAGCTCAACAGTGTCTTCTTTCCCCACTGATCCGTCCAAGCCCTTTCCCTTGGCTGTGGTTTCACTAGACAGTAGTGGAAATCTTGTTGATCCGTTCATGTATGTCACTAGTATAGAATTTAGATAAGGGTTATTTTTACTCCTACTAAATTTTTTTGCTTCGTGATTAAAAGTAACTGATACATATATAATTTGAATTTCATAGGATCCTAAAAGGATCTAGTATTATTTTCCAAGATAACTATGTGATAAAGACAATAGCTGTGTAAATCTCTTGAGACTGTAAAGATATCTGTCAAAGAAATTCTGGAATTGTACAGTTCAAATTGACCACAAATTTTAGAAAATTTGAATCTTCATTTCACTTAAGGGCGTGAATATTAAATGATGCTGTTCACCCCATATTTGTAATAAATAAATATCAAAAATATGTGGATAGAGACATACTTGTCAAGGCATGTGGGTGGCTGTGAGTACACACCATTGATAGGGCTCAACTAGGCTGAAATTCATTTGTTCTTGCTAGCCACTTCTTTGCTTTTTAAACACAGTACATCCATAGGAGATATTATCTTAGGATGAATATCGTATAACTTGCCTGTCAATCAAGTAAAGACATTAAGTATAATACATGGATAGCTATAGGAATATTTTATAATTTGAAACTTGAAATATGTTTTGTATTTCTTGAAATATTGATATGAATCCAATATGTGATATCTTTAAAATCTATTTTGATGCTGAACTTTACTTTTTTATTTTGTACCATATAAAATGTCTTTCTTTGAGGATTTCAGAAGTTTTATGTTCACTTTTATTATATTCTAGGTGCTCTTGTGATATATGTTACTTTTGGAGAGCTTTTCAAACTGAAATGTATTACTATTAAAGCATTATATTTCCATTTGAGTATTTATTATTCTAGTTCTTTTTCATGTTTATTGAACCATATTTTAATATTTGGGTTTCAGTATCATGCAGTAAAGTTAGTATCAGCATTGTTCAAGAATTTTGCTTGAAAAATGCAGCCTTGTTAGGGTTGTTTTTCATATCAGACATTACACCAAGCCAAAATTCACATATTGAAATTGAAGTCTTTAAATTAAATTCAATATGGAAACTTAACAGACTTGACTTTGTTATTCACACAGATTTTACATTGGGTGTATGAGAATGTTTTAGAACCTTCTGTATCAGTAAAACCAACATGTAAATAAAAATACAGAGATTGAAATTTATATGGGATTTTAGAAAATTTTTATTTTGAAAAACATATTTACATTCATTTTGTTTCAGCCCCCCCCCCCCTTCTAAAATGTGAGTTGTCATGTAGCTCCTCCACAGTGAAAAAAAACAACAACAAAAGACCTGTTCTACTCTGGCCCCTTCTCTCATACTTTTATCTATCTTCTGCTTATCATCTCTTAGCATAAAGTTGTCCCTTTGAAGTTTGTAGTTTGCAAACTGCATGATGGCCTCAACAGTGCTGTTGGCATG
The DNA here is from genome assembly GCF_046866305.1 of Octopus bimaculoides. NCBI lineage: Eukaryota > Metazoa > Mollusca > Cephalopoda > Octopoda > Octopodidae > Octopus > Octopus bimaculoides. The sequence continues at coordinate 136,486,788 of NC_142928.1, forward strand.
AGAAAAGCACTCAGTATATACTGTAAAGTGGTTAGCATTAGGAAGAACATTCAGCTGTAGAAACCATCCAACCCATGCCAGTATGGAACATGGACATTAAATGATGATGATAATGACATAGTTGCTTATGGAGGATTGTTTGTCAGAGCAGTTGTTTTTGCAGCTGGATACCCTTCTTACTGCTAACCATTGAACTGTGAATTAGGAATGGATACTGTTTAAAATCCTCAATCACAATTTCATAGAAGAAACTCTTGAAGTTACATTCCAAACACCAATTTAGTTGTGACAATGTTATTTGACAATTCGTTATTGTAATGCATAGGTTAAAGCATTTTTTAATGAAAATATGGTACAGAAAGGGTTAAGCAGACTGTAGCAAGCAGTTATGTACCTTTTGCAGGGGCATAACACAAAGATTTGAAACATTTTACTTTAGCTCGTAGTTTAACATTTTAACCTCACTGGTATTGTGTTTTGAGATGAATCTGCTTTCCATTCATGAGTTGGATGGGTCTTTATTGTTCCCCTATACTGGTTGAAGGTTCACATCCCAGTTGTAAGTTTCATTGTTTTGGTTTATTTTCTAGTGCTGGTTGGCCTTCCAAGCACCAGCCACCTTACAATGGACTGGGTGCATTCTATTGTGGAATCAACACTAGAGAGGATTGACATGTGTTTGACAAATAGACATAGGGTCCTCTCAAACCCATGTTTACTTATTCATCAGCCACTCTACAAAATGTCCTCTGTGGAATTATAGTGACACCAACACGAATGGGTTTGTCTTGTACCCTCATTAGAATCCTTGAAGCTGAATGCAAGAGAGCAGCTGTGATAGAAGAACCAGAATGGGTGAGAGAAGAGAGCAAAACTGAGAGTAGAAACTGAGTGATTGGGCAGAGGGAGTGATAGAAGAGGTGAGAGTGAGAAATAGTAAGAGATGGATAAATGGTGAGAGTGAATGATGGATGTCGATAGAAATGACTTTATGGTGATGATTATAATAATGTGCCTTGGAGACCTTCCTTAACAAATATGTCTGGAAGATATGAGTATTGTTTAAACAAAAATTTGCTTTCTGTCTAATTGGTTACTATGCAAATATGTCTGGAAGATATGAGTATTGTTTAAACATAAAAATTTGCTTTCTGTCTAATTGGCACTATTGCATGGCGTTGGGACATCAATCCTTATGGAGTTGTAGGAGCATTTATACTTTTACATAGTATCAGTAAGTTTAGTTCTATCTATTATTCAAAACATTTTTGGAAGTCTTTGTTATTTGGTTAGGTACACCATAAAGTGTTCAGTCATCATATGCAACTGGATAGTTTTAATGAAAATACCTCCCCCCAACCTTTTTCTCTTAAAACAATATAATTAAATGTTAAAGGAATATTGAGCTTAGATTAATGAAGGCAGTACTCTAACATGACCATGATGCTTAAAACAAACTTAAAAAAAAAAAAAAAGTTAAAGTCAATATGACAGCAAGTGATTCCTGCCAATGAACAAAAAGATCCTATTCACAGTTCCCTGTAACAGACTACCTCAAAAACAGACAATAGTTATGATAGCTGCTGACTGGCTAGCCTGATGTAAATGACCTAACAGTCTATATCATATTTCACAAAGCTGACTTAGCCACTTGATCACCTACCACTCAAAACATGACATAATAGCCTGATAGATTTCATTCTCATCAGGAAACGAGTTAGACAGCTGATGACGAATATTTAAGTCTGTTTCTCCCTGGTGAAGAATGTCCCACTCAACATAGTAATTAGTGATACCAGAAAAAAGTGAAATGGACTCAGAGATAGAAAACAAACTTGAGAATGAAGGTTTGGAAGCTATATGATGTTATTGCTGTATGTAGCTTCTAAAAGACACTGCAAACCACAGACCAGGTTTGTGGATTGAGTAAGGTGCCAAATTGGCAGAGAATACAGGAAATAAGTCATAAAAATAAAAAGCCAGGCCTGAAAAAAAAAAAGTGGCACAAAAGAGACTAAGTGATAGGTAAAAGAGAAGCTAGATGTCTGGTATACTGAAAAGAACAAGGCTTTGCATTGAGGTTAATTGCTACATATAAGTTCAATGAAGGCAGGGAAGGCAACAGGTACCTCAGGGTTATTCTCTGAGGTGCTAAAAATATTTGACAGTTAGGGCATAAACTGAACATACATATAGTTAATCAGGTAGAGCAGAAAGGTGTATGATGCTTGTGTATGAAGCTGTGATTTTGCATGGTTGTGAGACCTGGATGCTGAATGTGGGGAATATGCAAAGGCTAAGAAAGAAAATGAGGCAAGTATTTGTTGTGCATCATGTAATGTCAGCTGGTATGAACAACAGTTCAGGCGTGCTTAGAGAAAAACTGGGTATTAAAGATATCTACTATTTTGTGCTAGAGAGAGAAAATGTTTGACCGGAGCATGTGAATGTTTTTGGATAAAAGTATATCAAATGATTCAAGCAGAAGGAATCTATGAATGAAAAAAACCAAAGAGGACACTATCAGAAGTGATGATGGAGGATCTTGGGATGCTGAGCCTCACAAAGATGACAAAGTGCCACGACAAGTTGAGAGACCCTGTACCAACATTCACCCATCCAGGCCTATGCCAATATGAAAAAGTAGACATAAAATTTATTTACGTAATATTTTTTGCTATTTACATAATAAATGTGATTAATTGATAATATACTTGATTTAGAGCACACAAACCAATTATAAATAAGTCAAACTGGTCTGTAGAGAAGGTCAGTATTTTGTTGGAAAATTTTTGGCAGAGAATCAGCTAGAGTACCAAAACTGAAACGCAAAAGCTAAAGTATAATTCTATAACATTTAGAAAAACTAGTAAGTTCTAGCTGAAGAAAATGCTTTAGCTGAAGAAAATGCTTTAGCTGAAGAAAATGCTTTAGCTGAAGAAAATGCTTGTAGATATTTGTGATATTTCTCATTTGAGCAAATATATTTCCCTATGAGCATAGCTTGTTTGTAAATAATGTTGTTATTGTTTCTAGTATCTTGGGAAAGATTTCTGAAATATCTGCAAATCTTTGTGATTTGATTTATATTTACCATTTTATTTACAATTTGATTTTATCATAATTCCTTCTCAGCTTAAGTTTGTTTCCTTGATGCATGTAGTCCTACAGAGAAATAATATCATATGCTTAATCTAAAAAAATTGGTTTCATAAAAGTGTGATAAATTTCTACTGTTCAGTTGTAAATTGTTTCAATAATAAGGTGAGTTGACTGAAAATAGTTTCTTTGCATTTTGAATGATGCATTCAGAAAGATAAATCTATCATCATCATCATCATTATTCACTGTTCCTTTTTCCATGCTGATGTGTTGGACAGTTTAACAGGAACCAATGAGCTAGAGAACTGCACGAAGCTCCGATGTCTATTTTGGCATGGTTCCTACAGCAGGATGCCCTTCCTAATGCCAACCACTTTACAGAATTGTTATATGTTACGTAAACAAAGACATCATTATGTTAATCTAGTTTTTTTCTTTAACATTTGCTTGTTTAATTCTCAAACACTTAATGTATTTATTTTTGGTTCTCACCATCTCTAGAAATAGTAATAGTTTAATAATCTCTAAGTTTTGGTAGGAACACTGGAGGATATTTAATAAATCATGTGGCTGCTAGGTCCACCTTCTCAGACCTCCAGGCATTAGCAAATGACTGAGAGCTGAAAGTCAACCTAAGAAAGCAGCTGTTCTTGGAAACTGTTGCTTCAACATCACTAAGGCTAGACATGGTGCTGATCTTAAAAGCATCCAAACAGGTGGTTCTGTTAGAACTCTCCACTCTCAAGTATTACTGCATCAAGGAGGCAAATGAAAGTAAGAGAAGGAAAGATGTTGGGCTGGTGGAGCTGTACCAGAGAAAAGGATGGAAAGCATGCTGTGATCCCAAGAAAATGGAAAGCAGAAAGTTTACTGGCTAGTCTCTTTTCAGAGCTTAGAACATGCTTGGTATCACAAGGGCCAGTAAGTGGAAGGCCATCAGGTTGGAATTGGAGACAGCGGAGGTTATTTCTAAGTGGCTGTGGGTCAGGAAGCCCTAGAAGGGGACAGTGCTACTAGGACTAGGGTTAACTGGGCACAAGTTGGGGTTTGATTAACCTCAGCTGGGTCACCTGAGTGAGGATCTCTGATGTGAAAGACCCAAAACACCTAATGACCCCAAGAAACATCACTGATGTGTATGAAAAACTTTCAAACTAACATAGGATAAAATGGATATTCACATAAGTCTGTCAACATAGGATTTTTGTAATCTGTTGCTTATTTTCAGCAGTGTTCATTTAGAATGTTTTCTTTCAAGTTCTCCACGTCTCTATATTTGTTTATCAATCTCTAATAACCTTCATTAAGTTGCCATTATCCACCAAATATCACACATTCCAGAAAACTCTTTTGAAGCTATATATTTCTTATATATTTGCTAATTAATTATGTTGCACTGTATAACCATTGAAATTCTCCATAGAAAAATCAATAGTCATCTATTATTTGTGATCTCATCTCAATTTATAGAGATGAAAACCCGACAGTCTCTGAAGACCAACATAGAAATTATGCTTGTAGTTGTTATAATCTGTGTTGGAAGTATACACCAATAAAACAATTGATATTTGCTTGCCAAACAATTACTATTTGTTTTGTAAAACCCTATTTATTCTGTGCTCTCAATCTTCAGACATTAATTGATGTCTCAGTATCTCAACATCAGTTTTTGTTTTATCACCCCTCCCTTCATTTTGCTTTTAGCCATTGTCAATAACATGTTCTTCTAACACAATATGTACTTTGTGTGATGGCTTCAGGTCAAACCCAACCAAACAGACCTATGATCAAAGACATTCCAGATGTGACCATCTCTTGTTCAAACTTATCTAGGCCTAGATTGTGCAACATTTCCTTCCCCTGCTTTTAAGGTAGAATATATGAGTAAGAATTGGCTGCTATTTCTAGTAGGTCATGTAACTGTACAGAGACCTCCTTGTAGGATAGACATGGGTTTTGTTTATTTTAATATCAAATTAAGGTATTCCATTCAAGTACCCCCTTTTTTTTCTCTTCTTAAAATGCATATGTATATGCATGCACACATGTAAAATGTTTTTTCAGTGTTGAGAAACTTTAAAAATGACCAATGCTTAGTTTTGGTTTCATAAAATTTAGTGGCTTAGGGATAAATCTTCCTTTGGTTAGGAACAATTTACTGGAAAAAGATACTCAGTGATGAGGTACCTATTTCAGGATAGCTAAAAGAAGGGAAGTGAGGCCAATGTCCAAATTAAATACACCAAAATATAATGAATTTGACCCAATAACCAATTAATTGGTTGTTCAGTATCATACCTATGTGTGTCATTGGTTGGGTGAGTCCATTTGTCTATTCTTCTACAAATTATTTATCATATTTTCTGCTTTAATTTTAATATTTAAGGCTTGTAATTGAATCCAACCTGAACTATAAGTTCATAGGCTGCTTGTCATCTGTCCATTCTAACTAACAAAACAGCTATTGTTTTGCTTCTGGTACTTAGCTATTGTTTTGCTTCAGTACTTGGGGTTGTAGATAGAACTGCATAGTACACAATGTCTGTAAGAAGATAAGAAATTTGTGTTCCATAAGCAAAGTTTTATTATTGAAACCTTGCAACACTCACAGTTATTAAACATAGTTGTAAAAACTATTGTTTGTCATGCTCCTAAACATTGTTAATGTTATTTCAAGTAGTTTTGCACTTTATATAGTTTTCAAATAATTCAACAGATGACTCTTGACCTTTGTCAATCTGCATTTATGGGTGAGACATGTAGTTGATGTTATGTTTGAACATGTGTAAATGTCTGTAGGAAAATGTGGGCTGCAAGGAAGGACTGGAAATGAAATACAGGAAGGATTTTCGTATGAAGGGGAGAGATGAGTGGGAACATCGGGAGATAGTTATATAGATACCTAGTTACCTAGAGAGAGAAGAAAGAAGCATTGGGGCTAGTCTGGTGATCGAAGTCTCTAAAGAATTTTGAGTAAAATTTGGTTGACACCAAAAAATATCTAGAATATTCGTAAAAATTGAAGAACTTAATTTGAAGTTCCAATGTTGATAAATGATAACTGAATTTTCATTGACCATATGTTACTGTGAAATAGATTTGTGATTGAGATTATTGGATGGGTAGAAATGACTTCTCAAATTTCTCTGCTGTTGACTATTATGAAGGCTTCTACAGCTGGATGTCCTTCCTAATGCCAACCACTTTACAGAGAATACTGGATGCATTTTTTTGAGGCACTGGCACTAGTAAGGTCACCAAAGACAAGACTCCTCCCCTCAACTGAGTGGGTTTGTAGTATATTGATTTCAAATTTTGGCACAAAGCCAGCAATTTTGGGAGGGGTAAGTTGACCCCGAATGGATAAAAAGCAAAGTTGGCCATGGCAGATTTTGAACTCAGAACATGAAGATAAAGGAGGTACTGGTAAGCATTTTGCCTGGCTTGCTATTAACTCTCCCATCTCACCACCTTAGGGTGTGTAGTATATTAAAAGGAATTTGTTTTCCTAATTGCTTTGGCATGTTTTACTATGCTAATTACTTCTGCTTTGTGACTGTAAGGTTACTGTCTTTTCTCTATCATTTACTTCAGTTAGTAGGTTATGATATTTATGTTTAACAGGTACCCATCCTTTGATTAAATCTTTTGATTGGTGTGATTTTCTTGAGATTACTTACTCTATGACTTTTTTTATATCTATTTCTTCTCATCTTTTGTAAATCCATCAATCTTTTACTGCCCTAATTATCCTTTCTTATTCACTAATCTATATTCCAGCTCTTCCATTTCATTCTGATATCGTTTGTTTCATCATAACTGATTACAACATCAAAAGACCAAGCATATGGACATAAATAGAGACAGCAGAACTATTTGAAATATAGTCTGTTAAAAAATATGTATGATGATGTTAATAGTCCAAAGAATTATTCCACCATTACTCATAATAACTCTTCTATGAGCCAACATTATTCCATACAGCACCAATTCTCAGGAAACACATTTGGATTAATTTTATGACATTTGTAGTTCATCATAAATATGTGTGCACATGCACGTGTCTGTATGTGAATGTTTTCATAAATTGATGTTCAGAGAATGTTATGTGCAGTTGTATGAAGGGAGTGGGATATTGCTAACGAGGTAAAGACTGCATGCTAATGGGACAAATGCTGTGGGAAACAGATAGCTGCTGCCAATGTTAGAAAGACAGATGTTACTCTAAGGAGATACATATAGTAATGGAATTGTTTTTGAAGTATTTCTACTTGAAAAATGAACTCAGTTCCTGAGGAGTAAATTGTAGATTTGTGTATATTAGCTCAGTCTACTTCACATTTCATTACTCAGTTTCACATCCAGAGGCATTCTAAAGACAAGGCTGTTAAGCAATGAAACATTTGAATAGTACAACAGGAATGGGGCATCTTGTGGATTTGGCTCTTTTGGGGTTTATAAGTTGTTGAGTTTATAAAGGTTCTAAACAAAAATCTGAACTAATGTTCAAATGTGATCATCAGAACAAATTTTATGATTGAATTACAAAACACTTCAGATTAATCTACAATATATAGACTGTTACCCTAACAGAGGTTTATCAAATCACAAACTAGATGAAACCAACCAGATGCCCACAGATCATTCTACATTTCCTACACCATTCAAATACACCAAAGCTTTCATCATTAACCATCCTTGATTGAGGATTGAACCTGGGTATGAAACTCTGAGTAATTAGCTGTAAAGTGGCCTGGGCTGTGTAATTAAGAAGTTTGCTTCTCAACCACATGGTTTCGGGTTCAGTGCTACTGTGTGGCACCTTGGGCAAGTGTCTTCTACTATAGCTTAAAGCTAACCAAATCCTTGTGAGTGGATTTGGTTGATGGAAAATTTAAAGAAGAATGTGTGTGTGTGTGATTGTTTACATTTGTACTGTATGACAGTCACTACAAATAGTGTGTGTTGTCACTTTTTTCTGACAACTTGTATGCTCATTTTGAGCCTTTATAGATAGATATGTGAAATAAGAGTTCTCTTACTTGATAACAAGTATGGGTTAGCAATAAGGAGAGCATCAAGTTGTGAAACTTACTTCAGTAATATAATTGTCTCGCCCATGCAATCATGATAAAAATAGACATAGAATATATGAGTAAATGAATACAATTAACTGTCCGTCTTACTGTCTGTATTAATGCTTGTTTTTACAAATCGGTATGCATAGTCTGATGAAAATGATTTCAGTAAAACTTTGAAGTCACTGTCATTGTTTAAAAATCTATGCATTTAAAAATATTCTAAGCAATTAGTACTGCATGACATAAGCAAAAAAAGAAAGTGTTGGCTACGTTTATTACTTAGGTTATTATGGTACATCATAGTTGTAATTTCGTTTAATTGTTGCTTGCAAATGAAAAAAAATTTAAGATTAAAGAAAAGAAAGAAAATAGTGTTGGCCCATTGTTGACAGAGGTGTATAGTGACTCCATAAATCTTTCATAAAAACTTACAATCATTAATGGAAGGTGCTTGGAAATAGAACAGCCAGCTGTCACTTGCAAGCAAATATAGTATTAGGAGTTTGTATAAACTGCAAGCATTGACACTATCTTTACCTCCTCACCTTTGACACTGCAGAACAGCCAGCTTGTAACAGTTGGTGAGAGGGTGGACTGCAGTAACCTGAAAACAATTTGCATCACTCAAGGGCATAACCTAATAGCTATGAGCTGGACACTTTAGCCCCTAGACTACACATATTTTAACTGGTACATACATCATCATCATTTTAATGTCCTCTTTTCCATACTTGCATTGATTGGATGGAGTTTATTGAGGCAAAACTTCTATGGTCAGAATCCCTTCCCTGTCACTAACCCATACCTGTTTTCAAGCAGGATAATATTTCCCCATGGTCAGACATGTTTCGCTGAATATTGGAAATGAATGACATTCATTTACAACAATCACACAATGTCAAGACAAAGAAACACATGCTCACTCACACACACACACCATAAGCTTCTTTCAGTTTCCATCTACCAAATCAACTCATAAGGTTGGCCCAAGGCTATATGAGAAGACACTTGCCCAAGGTGGCATGCAGTGGGGCTGAACCCAGATCCATGTGGTTGAGAAGCAAATTTCTTCACCACACAGCCACACCTGTGCCTACATCAATTAAAATATGATCTGGCTATATAGAAATAAACATAGTTATGCTGTGAAGGAAATGAATTAATAGAAAAACACATTTTTTAGTAATACTGCTATTAAAAGCTGTTTTAGTTTACTGTTTTTAGTTATTTTTTTTAATGAACTACAATTATATTGAATTTATAATACCACATTAGCAAATTCAATATAATTATTATTGAGAGATGGTTCAGTGTTTAAAACCCTTTAGCATTCAGATTACTCTATTAAATGCTGTGCTTATTTATTCAAATTGTTTTGAATTAATCATGTATTATCTCATAGCTTCAGGATATCGATGATGCGATTGTTTCTTTTTAAAATGACATTCTAGAGTAGGTATGAGAAGCTGGATATGTCCAGCTTGCATGCTAAAGGCTTAAACGGTATTGCATATTTTATATATTTTTGCTTTACACTCCAACTAATTTGAAGACACATCATGAGACATTGATTTATATTTCCCAATTTTGTTTTCTGGATTCTGCTTAAATGTTTCTCAAGTGGCATCTGTGAAAGAATTCTGGGGAGTTTTGCATGATAAGGGGCTGTTTTTAATCAAATTTAGTCAAATATAGGCATGGAATGTATGCTCAGGCATGGCTGTGTGGTTAAGAATATCACTTTGCAACCGCATAGTTTCTGGTTTAGTCCTCCTGCATAGCACCTTGGGCAAATGTCTTCTATAACCCTGGGCTGACCAATGCCTTGTGAGGGAATTTGGTTGATAGAATTTGTTCAAATAAACCTGTCATGGTAGTGCTCCAGCTTGACTTCAGCCCGATGACTGAAACAGGTAAAAAATAACAGATGAAAAATACTAAAAAACAAAAATACAGGGTGGGGCTTTGCCACTGGCATATTCAAACTGGTAATAACATTGCATTTATAAAAAAAATACTATTCACCATTTCAAAGGCATATTATTATTAAGGTAGCAAGCTGACAGAATTGTCAGCTTGCCAGACAAAATGCATAGTAACGTTTCATCTGGCTTTACATTCTGTGTTCAAAGTTGCTGGCCTCATACCAAAATTTGAAATAAGTATTATTTTTATTATTTTATAAATTTTCTTTTAAAAACAATTTTTGTATTATTTAATGTCTTATTAAAATTAGGGTAGCAGGGGTTGCCTGTAAAATATATGGGTTCTGAAAATCATGTAAGGGTTCCATAATAATATGTTTGGGAAATGCTACTCTAATATAACATCTTTGATTTGCTTTCAACATACATAGTACGGCAGTGTGGTTTAGAAGTTTGCTTTTCAACCATATGGATTTAGGTTCAGTCGCACAGTGTGACTCCTTAGGTGAGTGTCTTCTACAATAGCCATAGGCCAATAAAATCCTTTTGAGTTGATTTGGTAGACAAAAACTGAAACCTGCTGTATGTATGCGTATGTGCACATGTGTATACACGTGTGTAAGGAGAGTATCTCTGTGTCTTGCCATCACATGATTATTGCAGTTGAATGTAATTCATTCCCAATATTCTGTGGAAACATATCTGGCTCTGTGCAAATATTACCTTGCTTGGAAACGGGTACAGGTTGGTGAGAGGAAGGGCATCCAGTTGTTGAGAGTCTGCTTTAATAAGCTCTGTCTGATCCATGCTAGCATAGAGAAGTGAACCTTAAAACAATAGCAATAATAGTGATAATTTACTTGAAATAAATTTTATAATCCTATTGGAATATTTGATTCTGATGCCAATACAGAATCTGTGTCTAATATTTAACTGCAGAATATCCAAAAATTTTGATATCATGATTTTAATATTCTCAGATAAGCTGTTGTAATGTCAACAAAATCGATATAGCAATTTTTTTTTTTTTCATATCCTGTAAATTTATGTTTGATCACAAACACAGCTTTGGAAGTCTAACCTGGCTACAGGAAATGAATTAAAAGCCATTATCAAATTAATATTGTTAAATGCATGTTAAGATGATATTTGTACTGTAGTCTAGTGTTTTGTTGTGAACATTTGTTAACTAATGTTTTGGAACTCTAGCCACTATCCTACTTTCCCTTAGAGAGTATCTGATGGTATGTGGCTTGGCTCTTGCCATCAGTTACAACAAGCATTCCAGTTGAGCCAATCAGTGGAACAGCCTGCTCATGAAATTAACATGCAAGTGGCTGAGCTCTCCACAGACATATATACTCTTAGCATAGTTCTCAGGGAGATTCAGCATAACGCAGAATGTAATAAGGCCCTTTGAATTCAAGTACAACACCTTTTTGCTAGCTAAGTGGACTGGAATAACAAGAAATAAAGTGTCTTGCTCAAGGACACAGCACACCGCCAGGAATTGAGCCCATGACCTTACAGTCATTAGCTAAATACCCTAGCCATTAAACCATGCATCTTCTGACGGTATGTGTAACCAACCCTAATAACATGCTTCTGCTTAATTTCATTATTTTCTCCATAATTTTTTAATGCCCACTTTTCCATGCTTGCATGGTTCAAACAGAATTTATTGAGGTGCCTCTTCAGTTGCCAACTCTTACCCGTTTCTAACCGAGGTAATATTTCCCCATGGCCAGACATGTTTTAGCAGAATATTGGAAATGAATGGCACTCATTTACAGCAATTGTGCAATGCCAAATCAAGGAAACGAACATACACATGCACACATGCATACAAACATACACATATGATGGGCTTGTTTCAGTTTCCTTCTACCAAATCCACTCACTGACTTTTAGTCAGCCTGAGGCTATAGTAGAAGACACTTGGCCCAAGGTACCACACAATTGGACTGAACCCGAAAGTATGTGGTTTCAAAGTAAGCTTTTTAATCAGAGCCGTGCATGTGCCTATGTGGAGATCTGTGATAAATTCATCTCTGACACTTCAAACTCCCTATTAACTTACTTGGGAAATTATAATCAATTTTTCTGAGTGTGGAGGTAGTAAGTGTATACTGTGTAATCAATATGTATTGTATAAGTTGTTTTTTGGCTTCAGGTCAACCCTGATCGAGCAGATCTTTTTAAAAGTACATCAAGATCTTTTAAGAGTACATCTATAATTTCATTATCCAATGTGTCCTTTCCTTTTGTAATGATACATTGTGATTTAGGGAGATTTGGCTGCTATTTCTAGCAGATTGAGTAACCATATACAGCAGTGGTTCTCAACCAGGGTATCCACATAAAATTTAGTTGTTAAAGTTTAGGTGCAATAAATTGGCTATATTTCTACAGTCTGCTAAATATTTTCACTATAAGAGTACAATAAGATTTTTTTAAACATGAAATGGGTATAAAAATCCAGTAGGGTTAAATAGGAATCAAAAGGGTCCATAGGCAGAAAATGGTTGAGAACCACTGATGTAGAGGCTCCCTTGTTGGCTCAATTGTGCAATACAATCAGGAACTTAATTGCTGTAAATATGGACACTCTGGCACCCTGCCAGTTATGATAATGAGAGTTCCAGTTGATCTGATGGATGAAACAGCCTGCTTGTGAAATTAACTTGCAAGTGGCTGAGCACTCCACATACATGTGCACCCTTAACATAGTTCTCAGGGAGATTCAGCGTGACACAGAATGTAGCAAGGCTGGCTCATTGAATTACAGGTACAACTGATTTTGCCAGCTGACTGGACTCTAAATAATATCCAATTTCTTATATTGATTGAAATTTTTGCTTGGTGACAGATGACTTTGTTTGATATTTTACCCCCTCTCTCTTTCATATCATCATCATCATCATGACATCCACTCTTCTGTACTTGCATGGTACAGATGGAATTTGTTGAGATAGATTTTCTACAGCTGGCTGCTCTTCTTGTCTCCTAGCAAAGTAATATTTCCCCATAACCAGACATGTTTTTTCATAGAAATTGGGAACAAATGACATTGCATGTATGATGAAGATATTTAGTTAAAATCCCTTAAATAATTTCTACTATAGGTACAAGATCACAAATTTTATATCAAACCCAGTACTTAATTGGTACATTATTTTATCAACTTCAGAAGAATGAATTAATTGATAGTTTCAAATTTTGGCACAAGGCCAGCAAATTCAGGAGAGGATGTAATTCAATTACACCAACCCCATTGCTCAACTGCTGCTTATTTTATCAACCCTGAAAGGATGAAAGGCAAAGTTGAGTTTGAACACAGAATGTAAAGTTGATCGATACACTGCTAAGCATTTTGTCTGTCCTTCTGACAATTCTGCCAGCTGACCACCTTAGTAGTAGTAGTTGTAGTTGTAGTTGTTGTTGTATTTGATGTTTTTTTGTTTTTTTTTATATATATTGTTTCATTTAATTTCATATTATTGTGGTATAGGTGCAGGCATGACTCTGGTGAAATAAGTGTCAGGCTTAAAGTAGTATCAACTAAACTTGTCAAGCTGGAGTTCCAGCATGGCTGCAGTCCAGTGACTGAAACAAGTAAAAGATAAGAGATTATATAGATATATATATATATATATATATATATATATATATATATATATATATATATCAGCTGTAGAAACTCTGCCAAATCAGATTGGAGCCTGGTGTAGCCTTCTGGTTTCACCAGTCCTCAGTCAAATCGTCCAACCCATGCTAGCATGGAAAGCGGACGTTAAACGACGATGATGATGATATATATATATATATGTATATATATATTATATATATATCATCATCATCATCATCATCGTTTAACGTCTGCTTTCCATGCTAGCATGGGTTGGACGATTTGACTGAGGACTGGTGAAACCGGATGGCAACACCAGGCTCCAGTCTAATTTGGCAGAGTTTCTACAGCTGGATGCCCTTCCTAACGCCAACCACTCAGAGAGTGTAGTGGGTGCTTTTACGTGTCACCCGCACGAAAACGGCCACGCTCGAAATGGTGTCTTTTATGTGCCACCCGCACAAGCCAGTCCAGGGGCACTGGCAACGATCTCGCTCGAAAATCCTACGGGAGCCAGTCAGGCGGTACTGGCAACGGACACGCTCAAAATGGTGCATCTCATGTGCCACCCGCACAAGAACCAGTCCAGGGGCACTGGCAACGATCTTACTTGGCTTGCCGGGTCTTCTCACGCACAGCACATTTCCAAAGGTCTCGGTCAGTAGTCATCGCCTCGGTGAGGCCCAATGTACGAAGGTCTTGCCTCACCACCTCAGCCCAGGTCTTCCTGGGCCTACCTCTTCCACGGGTTCCCTCAACTATTAGGGTGTGGCACTTTTTCACGCAGATATCCTCATCCATTCTCACCACATGTCCATACCAGCGCAATCGTCTCTCTTGCACGCCACAACTGATGCTTCTAATGTTCAGCTTTTCTCTCAAGATACTTACACTCTGACGGGTATTCACATTGACATTACACATCCAACGGAGCATACAAGTATATAAAATGTGCTTCCTGCAGCTGTAAGGGTTTCTTTTAGCTCTTATTTCTAGCTATGTAGGTGCTATCCTGCACCCTCAGTCACAACTAGTGACAACTGAGTTTTTCCTTTTTGATTTTATATTGCGTATAGCCGCCTTCATTATTTTATTTATATATATATATATATATATATATGTTTTTAAATTTTAAAAACATGTCTAATGTACAGAGGACTGCAACCTTATGGAAATGAATGAAAAATAAACTCAGTGACCTTGGTTTCTTGACATATCAGCTCAATGCAGATGCTAAATCCTTAGCTTGAGAGGATCTCTGTATAAATGTCAAAATATAAAATATATCTATCACTTGCCTACTTTCTAGTATCCAGAATATAAACCCATTTTTATATCTACTTAAAAAGAAAAAATGTTTTGAAATAGATTAAAAAAAGAATTGTAGTAAGATCCCTCCCCTCCTGGATTGTCAATGTTAAGGTTGCTTGCAAAATATAATCTGTCATTAAGTCACATTGTTGACTTGTATTTAAGTTCACAAAGCTTCATTGGCATTTAAGACTGAAATTGCCTTCTTCACTCTCTGCTAGTCAGTGCATTCATGTTGAATTTGTCATTGACTTCTCAGTCTTAAGATTGTTATGTTGATTATCATCATCATCATCATCGTTTAATGTCCACTTTTCCATGCTTGCATAAGATGGAATTTGTTGAGGCAGATTTTCTATGACCAGATGCCCTTCCTGTTGCCAAGCTTCACCTGTTCTCAGGCAAGGTAATATTTCCCTATCCACGTTTTTCACAGGAGACTTGAAATGAAAAACATTGCTTGTATGATGGTGATGCTTGTTTACAGCCATCACATGATGTCGGAACACAAGTACACCTAAACACACAAACACATATGAATATGTATGTAGACACAGGTGTGACTGTGTGGTAAGAAGCTTGCTTCCCAATTACATGGTTCCACAGCCAGTCCCACTGCATAGCACCTTGGGCAAATGTCCTCTACTATAAGCTTTGGGCAGACCAAAGCCTTGTGAGTGGATTTGGTCGGTGGAAACTGAAAGCAGTCTGTTATGTGTCTTTGTCTCCCATCACTGCTTGCCAAACAGTGTTGGTGTGTTTACATCCCCATAACTAAGGAGTTTGGCAAAAGAAGCCGATAGAATAAGTACCAAGTTTAAAATAAGATAAGCACTGGGGTTGACTCATTTACATTATTTACATTGGACAGATATGTGTCCTTATCTTGTTTGTTGTTACCACAATGTTTCGGCTGATTCACTCTCCAGTATATCAGCCGAAACATGGTAACAACAAACAAGATGAGGACACATATCCGTCCAATGTAAATAATGTACAGAATTCCTCCTCTCTAAAATATAGAACAGTTTTGACTTACTTAACAAAAAATTCTTCAAAAGCACTGCCTGGTCACGGTCTAATGACTGACACAAGTGAAATGATGAATATATACAATGTACTCCTTTTACTATCTGTCTACACAATCCACTCACAAGGCTTTGGTTGGCCCAGGGCTATGTTAGAAGACACTTGCCTAAGGTGCCATACCACAAGACTAAACCCAAAGCCATGTGGCTACAAATTGAACCATCTTAACCACACAGCTATGCCTGCAGTTATATAATATAGTATCAAAAATGTCATAACTCATTTTCTCATTAATGATTCTCATTAATATAAATAAAGTTCCAAACACTGCCACTTATGTTAATTATAGTTTATAAATTGCCTTTATAGGAGTTTGGTATTTGGTATTTTCAGAGGTTTGACTGACTAATAAAGTAGTTAACTTATGTAGAATGTTTTTATTAGCATAAATCAAGTTTTTAATTAGCTACTAATTAACATAATGTAATATTATTGCTGTTATATTCCCCGCTTTTTTTTTCTGTTTTAAGGAATTTTAAATGAACTCTCACAAACTGCTGGTAATTTTCCCATTTTTCTACTTTGACAAATTAGTAGTATTCCAAGATTAATTTAACCAAAATGTTCTATTTGTAAATATTAAACCTGTTCTTTTTATTTATTAATTATTTTATGGTTTAATCAGAGGCAGAAGAACACTGGTTGTGATTCTTTTGCAGGGCTGCTTTGCTAAAGAGAGGAATGTCTCAATATCTTCAGACCCAAGATCTACATTTTTTTTTTTTTTTTTTTTTACACAACAAAGTGGACTTCACTAAAGGCACCTGAGGGAAAGGTGGTGGTGTTAAACTAGACAAAGAATGCAAGAATGAGTACAAGTAGTTTTATGATTTTCATCAATCCATCTCCTTTCATAAGGTTTGGACCAACTCTCATCTGTGCTAAATACACTTTGGCCAAGGTGCCATGTTGTAGGATTGATCTTGAACCCACATGATTTGTCATCATCACCATTTAATGACCATTGTCCATGCTGGCATGGGTTGGGTGCTTTGATGGGAGCTGGCCAAGGCCTGTTTTGATATGGGTTCTACAGTTAGGTGTTCTTCCTAATGCCAACCACTTTACAGAATGTACTGAGTGTTTCTTATGTGGCACCAGCATGGGTGCTATTACATGTGCTTTATATGTGACATCAGCACAGGTGCTTTATATGACAACAGCACAGGTGCTTTATATGACACCAGCATGGGTGCTTTATATGTGGCACCAGTACTAGTGCATTTCACATAGCACCAACACAGATGCGTTTTACATGGCACTGATACAAGTGCTTTTTACATGGCACATGATTATGAAGCAAATTTAACTACATAAACATGGTCGTGACTACATCTGTGTATGTCCTTCTCACCCTTTGACAACTGGTGTTGGTTTGTTTATGTCACTGTAACTTAATGGCTTCAGCAAAAGTGACCAATAGAATAAACATCAGACTTTAAAAGAAAAGAAAAAAAAACACTTTGTTCAATTACACCACCAGCATAGCTGCAGTCCAATGAATGAAACAAATAAAAGGTAAATGGGAATAAATTAAGCCTCATTGAAACTTGCAGTAATTTTAAGATGTTTGAACTATAAAATATCTTTTTTTTTCTTTTCTTTTTTTTTTGTTAGATTAATTTTCAGTCAATTTAAATTGTTGGAACCTTGAAACTAAACAAATCTGTATTTTAAATCTAAACTTGATCCTTTGTTATTGGTAGATGACATCATTCACCCACACAACCTTCTCTCATGACATAGATAAACAGACTAGGCTGAAAAAGTGGGTGAATGATGTCGTCTCCTCATACTGACACTCTAGAGACCAATACTGAAGAATCACCAGTCTAAACTGTTTACTTGATTATAGTTTTCACTCATAATTATAGTTCATTTCATCAAGACAGATTAGGATTAATTTGTATTAGGGATATTGAAAACTGAGAAGAGACCACATGGTGAAGATAAACTCTGTGTAGAGGCATATTAACAACTGAGGGGTGGATAGAAACTATATTAGATGAAGTTGAAATGAATGGAGCCATACAATTTAGCTCCATGTCAGCCTTGATCCAGTTGATATATGATCAGAGGTGTTCCAGTTATGATCTTCTCATGATTTTTCTGATATAGTGTTTATAGGTCTATATTACCTTATGTGTCTTCTCTTTTATTGTGCAAGAAACTAACAATTACTATAGATTTTGTACTTATGTAAAGTAAAAATAAGTATAAAAACTACCCTTAAGACACACCCCTCCTCCATTTGGCACATATTCGTGCAACCCTTTCCCACTGTTTAAGGGTTAATGTGTCTCTGGAATCATTGCTAGTAAACACCTGTGGGAAAAGACATTGGCAGGTGTGAGTTACAGAGGCTTGGTGTTCTGGGAAGGAAGGACTAAATGTAGGAAGGTGTAGTGGTTAGTGAAAGGCTTGGGGAGTTGGTCACAGATTGAGGAACAGACAATTAGGTTGAGAATGCTTAAGTAGAAGTGACTTGAGCTCTGGTTGCTGTGACAAGCAGAGGCCATTATAGTAGTATAGTGTGTATAGTATTGCAGATTATCTCCAGTTGGTCAGTCCTGATCTGACAGACATATTATCAAAGGCATTCCAGTTATGACCATCCCTTCTTTTCAGACAAAGTGTAAGCAGGATCACATTATCAACTCAATCCTTTTTTTTTCTAATGTAGTTGAATGTAATTTGAAGGAGATCTGGGTGCTCTTTCTACCAGGGTAAGTGACCCTATAGGGGCTCCCTCAGTGGATGGCACATGTCAGTTCAAGGTATATTCCACAAGCAGTGTAGAATTGACATATTGTACTGGAGGAACGTAAATATCATGTGAAGTGGACTGCTTTATGTATAGCAACCAATGCTATTTCACTAGGAATGAAGAATTGGTTAACCTCCTGAAATTGACATTTAATACAAACATCAAAAAATCTATCAACTGCTCCACTGATCCTAAGATAACTTTCTAGTGACAAACAGTACAAACTTGTATGAATAAGTTGTCTCTCTTGCCTTTCTTGAGCAGAATTATCATTAAGCTTGTGGGGATTTTTCTTCACTATGAAATGTCATCTTAAACTTTGATAGCCACTACACTACTCACTTAAACACTTCTCAGATTATATTAGTGTATTTGTAATGAATGTAGATTGAGATATATAATTATACTGTAGAAGGCAGTATATAATTGCTGTAAGACACTTGTTTTAATTAGAAAAAGAAACGGCTTATTGCTCTGTACTACAGAAACTGACTAAATAAATGATTAAATTGTTATTGTAGGAAACATATATCATAAATGTCATAATATATTATAAATAAAGTTGATTAGCAAAGATGGAGGACCTTGATTTTAGTATTTGTAACAGTAATTTCATAGATTGAGTACTAGTAGGTTGTTACTGTTTAGCCCCAGATTAGCTCTGCTGGAGAAGTCCTATGAGAAAATAAAATCATTTGAGATGTGGTTATCCTATTTTTGTACAAGGTCTAATGTGCCTCAGGACTATATTATCTTGGATACACACTTCTCCTACCTTAAGACTATAGAGCATGATTTGAAGGAGATTTGGTTGCTACATCTAGCAGGTCTAGCTTGATAATACTTGTACCGGCTCCAATACAAATAGGTTGCTAGAACAATATATGACAAGCAAAGATCAGAAAACTGTAAGAGCAGTATACACTTCAGGATACATTAGCTGCTTTCTCAACCTTAATACAAGTAGGTTGGCAAAACAAGCTGAATATTAGA
This sequence comes from Octopus bimaculoides, assembly GCF_046866305.1. Taxonomy (NCBI): domain Eukaryota; kingdom Metazoa; phylum Mollusca; class Cephalopoda; order Octopoda; family Octopodidae; genus Octopus; species Octopus bimaculoides. Next base: position 136,506,684 of record NC_142928.1, read on the forward strand.
AACATTTGATAGAGGTGGTTAGGCTAGTGTGGTTATTTTACATGAAAGAATGTTATGCAATAAGAAGTAAAAAGCTACTGTAAGATGGTAGTAGAAAGTGAACTGAAGAGAAGTAGGTGAAGTTAGGGAGGGAGATTGTTCAGTTGATAAGCTTTTGGGATAAAACAATGCAGGATAGAAATACATAGATATATATTGTGGTACAGTATATCTATGTATTCCTATTCTGCATTGTTTTATCTAAAAAGCCTATCTTTCTAACTACCAACTGAATAGTCTCCCTCCCTGACACCAATCAAGCTGAATCAATGAGATTGATCAATTATTAATTAATCAGTGAAGGCCACAAAAAGTACCACTTTTGCATGAGCTAACGAAGAAGTTTCATCAGTGGTTCTCAACCTTTTTAATATTTAGGGCCAGATCCAAAACCAGGAATTTTTTTAGGGGGCCTGCACCAAAAAAGTAAAACATAAGTCAATGAATGAAAGGAAAAAAAATATTGTATTTATAAAGGGAAGATTGTTGGGGGGCTGCCGGAAAGATGTTTGAGGGTCATATGTGGTTCTGGTTGCTGCAGTTGAGAACTGCAGCCCTATATGGTTACTTAACTTACAAGAAATAACAACCAATTTCCCTCATCAAAAAAAAAGGTGGGGAAGACACATTGGATAATGTAGTTGAAGTGCTATTCCTAAGAAAGAAAGAAAGAAAGGCAGGATGGTCATAACTGCAATACCTTAGATCATGGATTTATTTGGTCAACATTGAACACAGGGGTAAACAACAGCAATTACTTTTGCACTGCAAGATTTAAAATATAAAATAATATATAAAATTTCCTAGAAAATGTTATTTTCAACTGTTTGAGTCTATCTTATAGACAGTGCCATTAAACATTCATCATAGTGTTGTCATTATATATTGGCATGAATAATCAGGTTCATACATGTATCTTGATGTATCTTCTTTCACCTGTCTCCATTAAAAATTCTGTTCATCAAATCCTACTATATGTAATTGGTAAGCATCTCGTTACTGAGCAGTATCTATTATGTATGCCCTGTCTATAGTATCCCAGTTGTCTTCTGTCTTGGATAGAACAAATTTCATTTTAAACATCTACATATGGTATCTCTGGTCATTTGCCCTGAAATCCATCTTTCAAATTCCTATTATACACTCAATATCCTGTTTATAATCCTTCCTCATAATTTCACATCCTCTGAATTTAATTTAATATTCAAATTTCACTGAAATATTAGCAGGTTAGTTGTGAGAAATGTTTCACATTGTCAGCCTTATTGAAGGAGAATAATTATAACAATCACAATAGCTTTCTGAATATATTTTGGATGCTTTGAATTTTGAGCATTGGATAAATGATAATATTATACTACTTAGGTTTTTTAATTGGCAACAAGACAGACATTTGCTCTATCTTCATGTTTGCCATCTTAGAGAAAAATCAAAAGAACATTCTTACAGGATTTTAGCTATTGTAAATGTAGAGTATCATTTTATAAGGCAGTATCACACACACACACGCACGCACAGAGAGAGAGAGAGAGAGAGAGAGAGAGAAACTAAAGCCTTGACATTAAAAACGAAGATGATTAATCTTTAAACCCTCTCTGATTTAAATGGCTTCAGCATATATACACAATTTTCGGAAAGCCATTGAACTGATGTCTCTCCCCTAGTCAAATAGACTTTTTAAGTGCAAATTAAAATATACTCAAAGCAAATTGAAATATGCTCAAAGCAAATTAAAATATATTGAAAGTATATCAAATGAAATCTTTTTTTTATTTTATTAAATAATGCCATCAAATCATATTGCCATTATCTGACGAGAAATAATCAACAGTTTAATTTTTACTGGCAGCACATCGTAAATGAATATCTTTTGTGATGCCAAATGATGAAATTAATTCAGATTTAAAATGAATTAACATTACATTCAAATAATAGACATCCACTATGTTTTTATCTTGCTATCTGCTATTTAATTTGCTCTGAGATTATTTTGTTTCAAGATTATTTTAATTTGTACTTGGAAAAGTGTAAAAGTGGGAATAGGATAAGAAGCAAATATTTAGAAATTCAAATCCTTCACTGAAAAGGAATATATATTGACAAACAGAAGGTAATTTGTTGAAAAGATTTTCAAAGGTTATTTTATTGTTTTAAAGTTTATTATTATTCAGTCCTCAAAATGCTTGAGGAGAAATATGTTTGTGAGTGATTAACATCACACCCTGGAGGGATGAACAAGATAACAGGGGAATTTCATCATATTTACACAAAACTGTTTAAGTATTCTTTTTCTTTTTGCCTGTTGTAAAATTGAAAACTGAAGACTGAAGATGTTATTCCACCAATGCTGGCTGCCCTTGTTCAGATTTTGAATTTGAATAATTTTGTATTTCTATGTATCACTTTTCATTTTGAACTCGACAAAGACAGGCAAGCTGTCAAAATAATTGTTTAACTAATAAAATATCTATAGCAATCTTCATATTGTCTATTATTATTATTATTATTAAGGCAGTGAGCTGGCAGGATCATTAGCACAGTGGACAAAATGCTTACTGGTATTTCACCTGACACTACGTTCTGAGTTCAAATTCTGCTGAGGTCAACTTTGCCTCTCATCTTTTCGGGGTCGATAAATTAAGTACCAGTGAAACATTGGGGTCAATGCAATTGACTTACCCCATCCCCAAAATTCCAGGCTTGTACCTTTAGTAGAAAGGATTATTATTATCATTATTATTCAGTAGTCTTATTTTTATCATACTTTCACTGCACTACCAAGCACAGTTATGTGTGCCTTGAGTATGTGCTGTGGTTTGATGTGACACTCTTATTTTTACTGTATTGAAAGTGTTTTATGTAGGATGTGTGCAGTGCCTAGTAATACTATTTTCTGTTTGTTAAATATACCTTTTAGTCCTGATGTTTTTGTTATGTATTTGTCTGAATATTTTTTTATCATACCTAATGTGCCTATTATGATAGGAATTGTTTCTGTTTTTAGACTCCACATTTGAGTTACCTCTATTTCCAGATCTTTGTATTTTGAAAGTTTCTCCATTTCTTTTAAGGAAACGTTGTCATCTGCTGGTATTGATACATTGATTAGAAAGCATTTTTTTAAATCATTACCTCCGCCAAGGCAGAGGTATTGTTTGCAGTCGTGTTTGTTTGTCTGTGGACAAGATATCTCAAGAACCACTCGATGGATTCAGATGAAGCTTCAGGGATGTTTGGCCTCGTGGCTGGTATGAACTGATTAGATTTTGGGATCAATCTGGTACCGGACAACGATTCTGGATTATTTTTCCTTTTTTTTTTTTTTTGCTTAATTTTTGAGAGCAGTCGGGTTCATTTTTAGTATTCTTGTTTGTGAGAGCAGTTGAATTTATTTCAGATATTCTCATTGTAAAAATCATCTCTGACTAATCGCTGAGAGGATGTTGGTGTTGTCTTGGCAGAGGTTTGTGCTTTCTGAGCACTCTTGTTGTTATTGTTATTTAACATTTGATAGTTTCAGGCAAGTTTCTACTGCATCACCTGCTATACCTCCATGTTGCTGAGGTGTGCACAGCATTGCATGTTCTTTTTTGTTGTTGGGGGAGTGCAAACACTTCTCAGTATTGTATTGTGTCAGTTTTTGTTATGGGGTTTGGTTGCAGTCTTTTGTTGTGTTGTATGTGTGTAATGCGAGTTGTCTTCTGTTGGATAATCAGCCTGTTGGTAGTTGTTAATTTTATTGGATATTTGCTATGTAGAGTGTGTCTTGTGTTAGTAGATTGTTTTGTTTGAGTTGTATTATTGAATTGATAGTATCTTGTGTAGGATGTGGGCTGTTCCTTGCAGGGTTATGTTTTGGATAGTGCATAGTGTTGAGGATTCAGGTATAGCTTCTACATTTTTGTGTGTATGTTTTTTTTATCATGCCCAATACTCCAATTATTACTGGTATTGCTTTTACCTTCATGCTCCACATACTTCAATTTCGAGGTCTTTGTACTTTGACAGTTTCTCCACTTCTTTTTGGGCAATATTTTGGCCAGAAGGGACTGCACTGTCTATCAGTTAGCATGTGGTCCCCCCCCCCCACAAACCCTTGATTTTTATGTCTGGGAAATTAGCTTTTATTTCCTTATCATTATCATCATTATTATTGAGTGAGAGAGCAGTGCATGCTACCAAAGTTACACTGGGGTACAAATATATAAAAGCCCAATATGCCCATCATAAGGGTACACGAGTTACATGCATCAGAACCATATGTGTACGACATGGTCTCATATCAACATATACAACTCATGACCTTGTAAATGGGGCCCAGTTAAAATTAAAATTTTCTTCAGATTGAGTAGCCCATCCTGCTTAAATGGTTGCTGAATAAAGATTTAAGGATGATAAGGAAACACCTGTGTTTCCTGAGATGAATTATTTAAACCTCAAAGAATTCTTCTCAACACATGGCTATGATCCTCCCCCACTACTCCTGTTTGTGATCAGTGATGCACATGTCATCATCAGCCATATTATTATTATTATTATTATTATTAAGGTGGTGAGCCGGGAGAATTGTTAGCACATTGGACAAAATGCTTAGTGGCATTTCATCAGCCTTGACGTTCTGAGTTCAAATTCCACTAAGGTCGACTTTGCGTTTCATCCTTTCGGGATCAATAAAATGAGCACCAGTTTCACACTGGGGTCGGTGTAATCAACTAGGACCCCCTCCCTAATCCAGGCCTTGTATCATTGTTTTATTACTATTATTAAATCAGCGAGCTGGCAGAATTAACACGCCGGATGAAATGCTTGGTGGTATTTCAACCATCGCTACTTTCTGAGTTCGAATTCCGCCAAGGTCAGCTTTACCTCTCATCTTTTCGGGGTCAATAAAATAAGTACCAGTTGAACACTGGGGTTGATGTAATCGACTCATCTCCCCCCCCCCCTGAAGTGCTACCCTTGTGGCAAATTTGAAACCATTATTATTATTATTATTATTATTATTATCATCATAATTACAACTACTACCATCATCCTCCTCCTTGTATCCTTTAAAATGTTTTCATCATAAAGTTATGAGGAACTGATTCATTGTGATGAGTAAGATATTTAATTGAAGTTTTTTTTTTAATGTCCTTATTTAATACTTCTTGTTTTTACAGTATGCCATCTACGTTGAACAAATATGGAAGTTTAAGATGTTTAGATTAAATGGTTGTTACAATAAAAATTTTACTGGGCCAAATCTTCACTTAGAACTTTCGTGTATTTATAGAACAAGTTTAAACCTGTATTAACATTTTCAGGATATTTATATAAATCCTTCTGATCTTAGATATTGTTCTATATACGCGAATACATGCGGAATAATATATGACATTTACTAAATCTATTTTTAGTTAGCATATCTGTGGCACCCTTAAATGGCATATAAAGCATTTTCCTACTAGATTCTTATCTAAACAAATAGATTCATACTCTAATAGCTTCTTTTTCCAGTCTAACATTTTCAACAGACCTCTTTTTCACCTTCCCTCTCCCTTCTAATAAATAATTTATATTGAGAGATTTATTTTTCTAAATTTATGTCTGTTTGGCAAGTTATATTAACAGCTGTATCGTATTTCCTCAGTATAAGATACAAAATATGATTGATTTTTTTTTTTTAAATGATAATATTGTTGCTATCTCATTTTTATTATGGGCATATGATTTTATGATTCAGGTTTTAAAACATGCTGTCATCATCATCATCATCATCATCATCCTTTAATGTCTATTTTCCATGCCAGCATGGGTTGGACAGTTTGACCAGAGCTGCACCAGGCTCCAGTCTGATTTGGTTTGGTTTCCACAGCTGGATGCCCTTCCTAACACCAACCACTTTACAGTGTGTGCTGGGTGTTTTCAACATGACACCAGCACAAGTATTCTTACATAGCACTAGTGCAGGTGCTTTTTTTTTTTTTACATGGCACTGTCTCAGGGCCTCATTAGAAGAAAGTGGTGATTTTACTGAGAGATATTTAGCTGGTTACTTGTGTTAGTTAATACAAGATGTTACATAGACATGTGTACTTAGAAGAAGAAAAAAAAGAAGAAAATGGGCTTGCTTATAGCTTAGATTTGAAGATATTGTTGCCATGAATAATAGCTAAAGCTGTAGATTTTGGCATTTCAAATTCATCAATTAAAATGTTGTTTATTCTCATTTTCATTTTTCATACCAATTAAGATACATATTTTATACAGCTGTTTTTTGTTTTTTTTTCTAATGAGGTTGACTGCACTTCAAAAGTATTTGTGACAGTCAACTAATTTCACGATACAATATATTGGAATATTTCAATTTGTTTAATGTTTAGATATTATCTTGTATTTTTATCTTTTAATCTGTCCTTAATTGATGATCAACTTCTAGTTATGTAAACTTAAAAAAGTAATCTGTGGTAAACATTAAATCTCAATTTCATCTTCTGTTTTGTGATCTCTTACTTGAAAAGTGATTTTAGGATATAGTGCTTTAAACTCTATGGTTTGGTTTGTATTTTATTCACAAAAGTTGGTGCTGCAGTGTAGCCATAGCAAGTATTGTTGAGATCAGTACGAAATTACTGAGATTTGATGAAAACTTGCACCTTACTAACTGTTCCTATATCTTAAATTACCTCTTTCAGCCTTGATATAGCAAAATGCTTTCAACTAATGACTGCAATACTTGTATTGATATTTAAAAAAATTTATTCCTTCATTTTACTTTTTCCGTTATCATTGTAAAACGTACGTTCTCATGCTGCCAAAGCTTGGATGGTTTAACAGGAACTGTCAAACTAGAGGGCTGTGCTGAGCTCCAATATCTGCTTTGGCATGATTTCTATAGCAGGATGGATGTCCTTCTTGATGCTAACCTATTTACAGAGTGACTTGGGTGCTTTTTAGATGGCACTATCTCTAATGAGGTCACTTCAAGTAACTTGCAAGCCAAGACAAGAGTGCTCAACTGAGTGGGGGTATGGCATTGAGGGGGTGACTTTGTGCCAGGTGTCGAGAGGTTAAAGTATGGCAGAGAGACAGGAACAGTTACCTTGCTGTAGAGGAGATACATGAGATTTTGCCCTTCAAGAACAGCATAAAATAAATAAATGTAAATAATCTGTGGAAGTTAACTTCTTGAGGTGATGTTTGGCTTAAATGAAGATTAATAAATTTAAATTTTGAAAAAAAAAATCTCAAAAAGCTTAAATTCCTTAAAAATTGCTATTGATTATTACAGCTGAAAAAGCAGCAAACTGGCAGAATCATTAGCATGTTGAGGAAAATACTTAGTATTTCTTCTGGCTCTTTATGTTCAAATTCTGCTGAGAGCAATTTTACCTTTCACCCTCTCAGGGTCACTAAATGAAGTACCAGTTGAACACGGGTCTACATCATCAACGACCTCCTACCTGCAAAACCCTCAGGCCTTGTTCCTATAGTAGACAGGATTATTACTGCTGAAAATAATCAATTTGATTATTTATTGATTCAAAAGTTACATGTTTAAATTCCATTTGAAATATTTGTTGTTCCTGTAGGCTAAGAAACATTAGTTGACTCAATTGCTACTAACTAGTCTAACATAAGAATTGAATAGCTAACACCAGGAACACCAAAATTGCTTGGAATTTTTCCTAGGTGAAATATGCTTGCTCAAAGTTTCAAAGGTTAAAAATGTTTCATTTTTGAGATAGCAGTTAAATGTAGCTCTAAATTTAATGAAATCCTCAAATTTGGTTCAGCCTCCTACTTTGAGTACCCATACATCAGAACCATACATAGGAGCTGAAATTTTCAAAATCAATTAGGTACAGTGACTACTTTATTTAGATGAAATTTCAGGCAACTTGAAAAATACCACTTTTCGAGTTTGGTTCACAATGAGCTGGAATGCCACAGCAACAGATTTGGAAGGAGTATACACAGGATCACATCAATGCCAGCCCTAGTAATGGAATGATGTTTTTTTTTTTTATCAACCCTGGTAAGATTAGAACTTAGAATGTAGAAGGATGTCACTAAATTCCTATTGTGTGGCATTTCAGCCATCACTATTATGCTATCACTATTCTAAAATATCCATATTCATATATGCTGGCAGTAACAGCTGGTTTGTTTATAAATTCATTGAAAAAAAGAGAAAAAATATAAAATCTTGTTACTTAACATTTCCTGTATTCTAATTGAGCAATCTGTTCTCGTTTATTTTTCTAAAATACTTGTCCTATATTTGTTTCTGTTAATCATAGTTTTAAAATAAAACAGTTTTGTGACTCCTTTCATGTTATCATCATCATTTTAATGTTTAAATTTCCATGTTTGCATGAGTTGGATGGAGTTTATTGTAGCATCTTCTATGGCCAGATGCCCTTCTTGTCACCAACTCATTCTTGTTTCCAAGCAAGGTAATATTTCCCCATGGTCAGACATGCTTTTGCAGAATACTGGAAATGAATGACCTTCATTTACATCAATAACATGATGTCAAGACTAGGAGAGAGAGAGGTGGGGCATGCACGTATGTGATGGCCTTCTTTCAGTTTCTGTCTACCAAATCCACTGACAAGACTTTGGTCGGCCTGAGGCTATGGTAGACGATACTTGCCCAAGTAGGACTGAACCCAGATCTGTGTGGTAGGGAAGCAAACTTTCTACCACACAGCCACATACATAGAAATATACTCAACCACACACACACACACACATCACATCATATCAACTTTACTGTCCCAATTGGAAATCCTATCCTTCTTTATACATACTTCTTACAGATATCGACCTATAGACAATGATATATGGATGCATTTGAGTGGGAGGGTCCTTGAACATCACGAGTGAATGCTTACCTTCCTCCTCTAAACTATTAACACATAAAATATTGTTTAGATGCAGGTCAACTTTGATTAAGCAAACCTATGATTACGGCTGTTACCAAATCAAGTTTTATTTAAGCAGTATATCTGGTATTAAGTATATCAATATAACCTCTTTTTATGACAGTTGAGGGATATTTGACTTTTATTTCTAGCAGGCAACATAAGAGATTCTATAGTATAAATATTTTATAGGGGTGTGTGTATGAATTCTTATTTTTCTGTCTTGCAAGGTACTTGGTGACCCTGTCAGTGCAGGTGTCACTTAAAGCATCCAGTCCACACTGTAAAGTGGTTGGCATTTGGAAGGGCATCCAGCTGTTAAAAATCCTGCCAAAACAGTTACAGAAGTCTGGTGCCAAACCATTCCAGCCATGCCAGCATGGAAGGCGGACGTTAAATGATGATGATGGTGATGATGATGATATATATATGTGTGTGTATATATATATATATATATATATATATATATATATATATATATATATATATATATAATGCATACACACACGCACACATACAGAGAGTGAGTGAGTGAGTGTGTTTGTTCCTTCCTTCCTTCCTTTCTTTCTCCTTCGAGAATATTGGGAGCACCTGTTGGCAAGGAGAATAAAAATGAGTACCTTCTGATATAACTGAAGTCAATCCAGAAGGTACTCTATTACGATTGAAGATGATCTTCAGTCCAATCCACGAACCTGCAGACTTACCTACAATATCTGACTGGTGTTTATTTTGTGGATGTAGTGGATGAATTTTCTATGAGAAGACATAACTTGCTCTTGTTAGCTATGTCCATCTAGGACAAATGTATCATTCCTTTTTGATGGTGTGTGCATGTCACCCCAAGACATTTGGCATTATGTCGTGCTTGAGAAGAAGACCCACCAAACTGAGCAAAATTGCTGTTGTGGTAGATACTGGCGTCATGCAAATGGCACCCATGCCAGTGGCACATAAAAGCACCCATTACACTCTTGGAGTGGTTGGCGTTAAGAAGGGCATCCAGCTGTAGAAAACCACATCAAATCAGACCGGAGCCTGGCGCAGCCTTCCAGCATGCCAACCCAGTGAAACCATCCAACCCATGCCAGCATGGACAACAGATGTTTGATGATGATGATGATGATGATAGCTTGCTTTATTCTTTCATCCACTCTCTGAACTTCTGTTTTAGTCACTGTCCCAAAAGATGTATTTTTAGTACAATAACTGGTATGAATAGTTACATTCACACCTCTCTGTCTCTTATCTTATCCTTTCACTTACTTTCTATCACTCACTCTCTCTGTCTCTTACTATTTCACCCAATCTCACTATCTTTATGTTACTTAGTGTATCTTAGGACACTTATATATGTGTGCACTGACATGTCTGTCTGCATATAAGTCTGTTTGTGTATATGTAACCACATGTATACACATATCTGCTTAAGTTTGTGTGGTTCATATAGGAGTAAAGGTGTATACACATATGTATGTATGTGTGCCTACGTCTATCCATGACATCACTTGGTGTTCAGTTCCCCCAACAGTGCCATTTCAGCTAGCCTCAAAATTAATTCCAGATATGTGTCAAGAAGTTTGCTTCCTAACCAAGCCACATGATTTCAGGTTCAGCCCCCATGGCACCTTGGGCAAGTGTCTTCTCCTTATAGCCCTTGACTGACCATGCAAGTGAATTTGGGTGTGTGTGTGTGTGTGTGTGTGTGTGTGTGTGTGTGTGTGTGAGCTGTGTGGTAGGAAGTTTGCTTCCCTACCGCATAGTTCTGGGTTCATTCCCCACTATGCGGCACCTTGGGTAGGTATCTTCTACTATGGCCTTATGTGTGCATGTGTGTGACTTTATGCCGTGTTTGTCACCCATTACTGGGGGACAAACACAGAAACAAAGACACACACGGATGCACACATGTTACTGCTTGACAACCAGTGCTGGTATGTTTACTTCCCCATAACTTGGCAGTTTGGCAAAAAAGACTAATAGTACTGGGATCGATTCATTTGACTAAAATTCTTAAAAGCAGTGCCACAGTTCCAACGACTGAAACAAATTTGAAAGATATCATCATCATTTTAACACCTACTTTGCCATGTTTACAAGGGTCAGAGAGTTTATTGAAGCAGATTTCCTATGGCCAGACATGTTTTTGCAGAATATTAGGAATAAATGACTCATTTACAACAATTACATGATGTCAAGACAAGAAAACACTAACAAACCAACACTTACACATATGAACTTGGAATATAAGGAACTGGAAATGGAAGAAATGCTGCCAAGCATTTTATCTAACTCCATAGAATGATATTTGGGGCTACCTAATAAGGAAGGAAAGCAATCATTCTGCTCTAATTCATAATTGGTTGCTGTGGTTCATAGGCATAATTAAATACATATTAAGGATGCCTACCAAATCATGTTTATTTGTATTTTATTCACTCAAAAACATAGAGGAAAATAGTCAATGTTCATAGAATATGATCTCAAAATTACAAGCTACTGGATAGTTGTTTAATTAGACCAACATCTCTTACTATTGTGCTGTATTTACTGTGGAAATCAGAATTTAATCTGTTGGCTTTCTTTGTTATATTTGTTGTTGTTGTTCCTTGATAAATAGACCTATAATTAAGACCTTCCTAGCTTCTGTTTTTGGATATCTGAGTACATCATATCCAATGTGACTTTTCCTTTTTTTTAAGAATATGGAGATGTGATTTCAGGGCAATTTACTATTGCTTCTAGCAGGTCGGGTAGCTCGGTAGACGCTCTTGGATACTATAGTATAAATATGACATAACACAGCTGCCAATACTAACAAATATTAAACTCTATAGTCCTTCACTGAATGACGTTTTTGCTATTGGGTTACTGTTGAAATATAACCTTCTTTGTCAGCTGCTATCAGAGTGGACTCTGTTCTTCTATATACGCTTATTCTGTAGAAACTCCATTTAATTTTCCTTCTTCCATCATACTATCTTCCTCAAGAGCTTCCTTCTCCAGAGATTGTCCTAAATTTTTTGTTTAATAATCTTTCTGCTTCAGCTCTACATTCCTCTGAAACTTGAGTCCTACTTTATATTTTCCCAATATTAGGAAAAGCTAGAAAAAATGTTTGAATGCTGATGCTTCTACACTGGGGTTTAACTATGATGCTTTTTGTCTTACGGACACTATCTTATAGAGATCATTACACATTTAATTATGACAAAATTGCATTTTCAGCTTCGATGTATTATTAGTTTAAGAGTTTTGTTAATATTTATAATTGTGTTAGCCAATCATTTTATTTTTATTGATTTTCTTTTTTTTTTGTTCTTTCTTTTAACCAGTTGCACATTTTGGCATTCTCTAACCAATGCTAGTGAACCACTTACTGCTCGAACAAGACAAATAGAAGCTAAATCAGATAGTAGCACCGGCACAGACAAAAAGGTAATGAACTACAACTATTTCTAATTATTATAGACATAAGAACCTTAAACCAAGTAGAAAATTTTATGCATGCATAAAACATACATCTGCATGCATGACTACAATGTGTGTTCAGTGTGTATGTGTGTGAGATATATATATATATATATATATATATATATATATATACATGCACAAGTGGCTGTGTAATAAGTAGCTTGCTTACCAACCAAATGGTTCCGGGTTCAGTCCCACTGTGTGGTACTTTGGGCAAGTGTCTTCTACTATAGCCTTCGGAGTGGATTTGGTAGATGGAAACTGAAAGAAGTCCTTCGTATGTGTGTGTTTTGTACCCCCAACATTGCTTGACAACTGATGCTGGTGTTTTTACATCCCTGTAAATTAGCGGTTTGGCAAAAGAGACCAATAGAAAAAGTACTAGGCTTACAAAGAATAAATCCTGGGGTTGATTTGCTCGACTAAATGAAGTGCTCCATCATAACTGCAGTCAAATGACTGAAGCAAATAAATGAATATATATATATATATGTATACATATATAATACATTATATATGTATATATAATAGATATAGATATATATATATATATATATATATGTAATACATACTGCGAAGAGAGAGGTTTGGAGATGCCACTATGAAAGGTTGCTCAATAAAGAGAATGAATGGGAGAAAGAGAGTCTGCCGAATGTCAACCCAACAGTGGGACCAGCTATCCGAGTTGACAGTACCATGGTAGATAAAGCTATTAAGAGTATGAAGACAGGGAAAGCCCCCAGCCCATCAGGAATCACTGCAGAGATGCTCAAAATATCTGGCAGTGTCGGCTATAGCCTAGTCACCTGTATAGTTAACCAGGTGATACATGAAGGAGTCATAGCCAATGACTGGTGTAGCAGCACCATAGTCAACTGCTACAAAGGTACAGGTGATGCTTTAGATACAAATAATTACAGAGGTATCAAGTTGTTGGATCAGGTAATGAAGGTCACGGAGAGGGTCATAGCCCAACTAATTAGGCAGAGGGTCAGTTTAGATGAGATGCAGTTTGGGTTTGTGCCAGGGAAAAGCCCCACTGATGCTATATTTCTGGTAAGACAGCTGCAGGAGAAATATCTAGCCAAAGATAAACCTCTGTACCTGGCTTTCGTTGAGATGGAGAAAGCCTTTGACAGAATCCCCCGATCCCTTATATGGTGGTCAATGAAGAAACTAGGGATAGGATGAATGGTTAGTGAGAGCTGTGCAAGCCATGTACAGGGACGCTGTCAATAAGGTGAGGGTTGGCAACGAGTACAGTGAAGAATTCTGGGTAGAGGTAGGGGTCCACCAAGGTTCAGTCCTCAGCCCCCTCCTATTTATCATAGTCCTCCAGGCAATAACAGAGGAATTCAAGACAAGATGCTCCTGGGAGCTCCTCTATGCCGATGACCTTGCTCAAATTGCTGAGTCACTATCAGAACTAGAGAAGTTTCAGGTGTGGAAACAAGGATTAGAATCAAAGGGCCTTAGAGTTAACCTAGCTAAATCCAAAGTTCTAATAAGTAGGAAGGCAGACAAACCACAAATCCTTTCAGGTAGATGGCCCTGCTCGACCTGTAGAAAAGGCTTAGGTAGAAACTCTATAAGATGTACCCAGTGTAAGCTATGGACACATAAGAGGTGCAGCAATACCAAAGGAAAGCTAACTGGGAAGATAGTTTTTGTATGTGGCAGATGCTCAGGAGCAATAAACACTGAAAATGTGCAGAGAACAACTTCTGCCACATTCCAGGGAGAAAAACAGTAAGACGAAGCTGGCAATGATCATGCTCAAATGTTGTTTTTTATGTGCCACCTGCACAGGAGCCAGTCAGCAGCCCTGGCAACAAACATGCCTGGATGGTGCTTTTAACGTTCCACTGGTATGAGTGCCAATCAGGCGGTACTGTCATCGGCCACGTCAGTGATTTTCATTTCACTTGTCTCAACAGGTTTTCGCAAGCAAAGTCTATTGTCCAATGAATGAAGGTTACTCATGGGCTGGTTATACGTCACTGGCATAGGCCATGTGTTATGGTCTCACGTGGCTTGTCGGGTCTTCTCATGCGCAGCATATCTCCAAAGGTCTCAGTCACTGGTCACTGCCTTGGTGAGGCCCAATATTTGAAGGTCGTGCTTCACCACCTCATCCCAGTCTTCCTGGGTCTACCTCTTCCACAGGTTCCCTCAACTGCTTGGGTGTGACACTTTTTCACACAGCTGTCCCTCATTCATTTGCAACACATGACTATACCAGCGCAGTCGTCTCTCTTGCACACCACATTTGATTCTTCTTAAATCCAACTTTTCTCTCAAGGCACTTACACTCTGTTGTGTATGCAAACTGACATGTATGTATATATATATATATATATATATATATATATATATATATATATATAATGTGTGTGTGCGTGTGTGTGTATATGTATGTGTGTGTGCGTGTGTGTGTATATGTATGTGTGTGTGCGTGTGTGTGTATATGTATGTGTGTGTGTGCGTGTGTGTGTATGTGTGTGTGTGTGTATATGTATGTGTGTGTGTGCGTGTGTGTGTGTATATGTATGTGTGTGTGTGTATATGTATGTGTGTGTGTGCGTGTGTGTGTATATGTATGTGTGTATATTTGCAGCCTTGTTTAATGCCAGTGAACCATTATCCATGCGGACACATTTCTCTCCTACAACATCACGATTCTCTCTCACACACCGTCTTGCAACATGAAACACTTCAAGTCTTTGGTCCTCAAGACGCAGAACATTGGCAAATTTATTCTTATCTGCTTCCCCTCTGGCTAAGTAAACCTGTCTCCTATCTTCCCTTCTGTCAATCTGATTCAGTTCTCTGCTACCACCATTCTTCTAGTCCTTCCAAGCCTGTTTCTTTCTGTCAACTATATTGTTCCACCACCATGTTACCTTGGGTCAAGAGAGGACTTTGCACCATCCACAGATCGGTCAGTATCCCTCAACAGGTTGTCCCTTTGGAACCTCCAGTTGTCTTCCACAATATGTGATGCTATATCCTCTATTTCATCAAAATCTTCGAGTAATATCTCTAAATCTCTGTCCATTCACAGGCTCTTCAAGCTTCCAGATCCTTCTTTTCCATGCTGGTTGTCTTCTAGACATCCATTTAGCCCTGATCCTGAAGTCACTAACTACTAACCTATGTTGTGGGGTGCATTCTTCATCTGGGAAGGTTTTGGCATTTATAAGTAGTCATCTTTCCTGTTTCCTGGTGAGAATGTAGTCAATCTGACGTGTGTCCACCAGACTGGTAGATGAACAGGTAACTGGCAGGTTTTCTGAAGTTAGTATTACAGACCATAAAATCATTTGCATCACAAAACTCCAGCAGCCTAGTTCCCTCCTCATTGCAGGAACCAAATCCAAAGCCACCATGTACACCATGGAAGCTCTCTGCATGTTGTCGAATATGCCAATTGAAGTTGTCAGCCACAAAGAGAAGGGCCTGTCATTTGTCAATGCGAAACAGCAAACACTCTGGCTGCTGGTTGTGAAAATAACAACAACAACAATAGTAATAATAATAATAATAATAATAATAATAATAATAATATAGAATTGGACATTTGCATTCTTAATTAGAGCTATAACCAACAGTTTTCAGTCAGCCAAACTGTGACAAAATTAGATGAATGAATAACTATGTTTATAGAAAGTGTTTATTTTGGTCTTTTTTTTTTTCTTTTACAAATATAATTCTTATGTTACTAAATCATTATCATGTTTAATTTACATCCACTTTCCATGCTAGCATGTTTAACTTACTGATTCAACAGGATCTGACAGATCAGAGAATCATGCCTTGCTCCAAGTTCTCAATTTTGGTATGGTTTCTATGGTTGGATATCCTCCCTAACATCACCCACTTTAGAGAATGTACTAGATGTTGTTTTTTTCTCCACTACACCAGTGACATAGAGATTGCCCTGCACTCAGCAAGGTGAAAGAATGAATATAATCATCCTATTTACATTCATTGACTGTTTTCTATTGCTAGTATTATGAATTTTTACACGACTGGTAGAATTGGTAGTGCCACAGATGAAATGCCTGGTGTTACATCTGTCTTCGTTCATAACTGCTTCATTCATCACAGATTGAGTAACATGAGTATACTCAGTTTTGAACTGTGTTTCATTTATCCCATTGATCTGTGATAACACGATAACCTGTGTGTGTGTGTATGTACACATTTATAGCATCAACATAAACTCATGAGTCAAGTCTTCTGCTTGGACTGCAAAAGCACACCACAGCAATCATCCTCAACGCTTGGGATCTTGGAACAAAACCTATTTTTTCTCACATGTCCTATTATTTATTGATCAGTGATTCTTTTAACATGGTGTTTTTGCTTGTTGTTGCTTTTTTTTTTTTTAACCAAATACCAGTGATAAATGAGGATGGGTGTATTTACCTAATGTTGCTTTCGAGCCTGGGTTAATATCTTTTCAGGAATAATGAAGTATGCACCAGTCAAATACTGTGTGGTCAGTGGATATAATCGATGTTCCCCACCCTAAATTTCAACCCTCATGCCTAAACTAGGAATTGGCACGATGGCAAGTCAATGACAGAACCTCTGTGCAACTAGATTCTCATCAAAACCATGTCTTGCTATCTTAAAAAGCAAGGATATTTTGGGTACAGTGTCAGGAATGGTTTGAATCATTGGTCAACTTGATCAGAGCTGATCTGAGGAGATGGTGGTGGTGGTAGTGGCAGGGAAAAAAACAACAGCAGCAACAACCAGAATTGTGAACTTTTACCTTTGTGTTAATGAAATGTTTTAGTAAACTACTATTATTTGTTATTTTTCAAGCTACCAGAACATCATACTGGCCATGCAGCAGCAGCAACATCAGAAAATACAAAGAAACAAAATGAGGTTTCTCAAAATGAACCTGTGAGTATTTTTCACAATTATTTCTGATACTTATTTGTTTATATCCTTTATTAAATATGCTGCATTTTCTTAGTAATTTTTTTTTCTGTTTTTGTTTTATTTTAATCACAGATCTCTAAATTAGAATTTAATACAGACTCCTTGTTGTGTTGAAACTGATAATGTTAAAATCTTTGATTTGCTAAGTAGACTGTATTTTCCAAAACTTTAAATACAATATTTAAAACATCGAGCTAGAAACCATCAGTGCAATATCTTATCATTAAATTAGTTATTGCACATTTCTCACTTGCTATAATAGTATTCTTTTACTAATATATATGTATGTGCAATTGTATCTGTGATGTTTGGTTCAGTTCCACTGCACAGCACCTTCGCCAAGTATCTTCTACTAGACAATACTTGCCCAAGGTATACACTTACCCTAGGTATTGAGATTATTATTAACTATTTCTATGAAAATATTTTTAACGGTGTTTAATGTCTTTTCAGAAGGATTCAGAAAATAAACACAGTGAAACACCAGAGAAAGAAATTGAAAAGAAAACTGAGCCAGAAAGTGACCAATCTAAGGAGAATCTTGAACATAGCAAGTAAGAGGACTTTTATATATAAAAATCTGCTACAATTATATTGTGTTAACCTTTTAGCATTTAAACTGGCTAGATCCAGCCCCAAATATTTGGATTGAGTCTTTCTCATTCGCAAAATGAGCCCCACTTAATTTTGCTCAGATTGCTTTCAATTTTGGTGTATCGATGCAACTCTGAATTTTGATTACAATCAAGCAGTTACTTTATCTCGTAAATTAAAGAATCTGATGTTATTTGGAATTAAAGTTTGGAAATTTGGGTAATTTTAGCCGATCAACAGACAGCGTGGCATTAGCAGCTTGTTACTATGACAACTGCAAGCTGTGTTGTGGTTCGCTGTTGTCTATGTTGATTTTTCACACTTAGTATTTTTACATATTTTTCATTTCAAATATTTTTGGGACTCATTGACTCAGATAGCCGGATTTATGATTTCACTAGGTTGATGCTATTCATAAAAATTTAAATTAGGAGTATTTCTTAAACCGTTAGCTTCACATTTCAACAGCTTCACTGAAATTTAGCACACTTAACAGGAACTGAGAGAGATATCATGGAACAGAGAAACTGTGGGTGATACAGATAATTTGACATTATTTTTGAATTCTGCATGCAAAAACATACAAGATACAGGTATTCTTTTCCTTGGGACAAATTCTTTGTTGACCAGTGTTATTCTTATTGTAGTTTACAAATCCAAGCATGGAAACATTACTCAACTTTGGAGTTTTGGAGACAGCCCCCCCCCCTCTCTCTCTCTCACACACATATATTAATGATGTACATAAATACATGGCAGGTATACATGATTGATACTGAAGTACGCACAAAGTAAACACATGCAGACAGATGTATTAATATAACAAATTTTTTAAAATGATAAAAACGTACAATCAATGAAGAGACAAAAGAAACAGTAAGATGATACATGTTGATTTTATTAGGTATTTATGTTTATTTAGAAACCTACAATGAACAGGTCAGACGCTAAACTAAAAAAATTCACAGGGTACAACCATAAAGTTGACACCACCCTGCTAAATGCAGAAAATTTCTGTCTCACTATTAGCTAAAAATACCCAGTTTTTTCTATCTTAAACCTCTGTGACTTTTTTCCCCAGTTTTTTTCCTCCACATCATACCTTCAAATCAATGAGACTAGAAGGCTACATTATTATAACTGATTTTCAGATTTTTTACTTCCTTTTAAAAAATGCATATTTTGCGAATGAAAAAAAGCGAGATCCAAATATTCAACTTGTTTCATGTTCAGAACAGCTAAATCTGGCCTTTCACACCTACTCTAAAATGCCATTCTAAAGATAGATATAGTCACCTCATTGAAGTCTTGAAGCTATGAAATAATGTATGATAAATTCAAAAATTTGTGAATAAATAAGCATTAAACGTGACAGAGTAATCATCATCATCATTTAACATCTGTTGTCTATGCTGGCATGGGTTGGCACGCTGGAAGGTTGCACCAGGCTCCAGTCTGATTTGGCATGGTTTTCTATGACTGAATGTCCTTCCTAATGCCAACCACTCCAAAAGTTTAATGGGTGCTTTTACGTGCCACCAGCACAGGTGCCATTTGCATAACACCAGGGCGCATTTACGTGCCAATTTGTGTGGAACAGGGGTGTGTTTACGTGCCAATTTGTGTGATACCAGTATCTGCCACAACTGCGATTTTGCTTAGCTTGATGGGTCTTCTTCTCAAGCATGACATAATGCCAAAGATCTTGATCATTGCCTTTATGAGGCCCAACACTCGAAAAGAACCCAGCCACCTTGCCTCTGTGAGGCCCAACACACTTTAGTAATCTGAATACTAAAGGGTTAATCAGAGCAAAACAAAAGGAGCCCGTTCCTAAATCCTATTATTCGTATATTTTTGGGGCCTTCATCCATCAAACTTATTCACCTACCCATACCACTTCTCTCTTGTTCACTTTCCTGTAACTTAAGGATACACTCTGACATACCTTCACCACCATTCTCTTTCTTTTCCAACTGGGGTAACCATCTATCTCCCCTACATTAAGACACCTGTTTCTGTACCTCCATCATCCCTTTCATCACCTGGTATAAAGCCACCTCACCCACTTAATACTACTAACCACTCAGTTAAGGGTGTCAAATCTTTTCAAGTCATTTGGTAACTTCACTGGTGCTGGTGCCATGTAGAAAGCACCCAGTACACCTTGTAAAGTACTTCACTTTACAAAGGGCATCCAGTAGATACCATGCCGAAGTAGACATTGGGGCTTGATGCAGTCCTTGACCCTGTTAGATCCTGTCAAACCATCCAACCCATGCCAGCGTGGAAAACAAACATTAAATGATGATAATTTGACAAGAACAAATATATACATTATTTACATTTGACGAATATTTGTCCTCATCTTGTTTGTTGTTAACACAACGTTTTGGCTGATATACCCTCCAGCCTTCATCAGGTGTCTTGGCTGGAGGGTTTATCAGCCAAAACGTGTTAACAACAAACAAGATGAGGACAAATATCCGTCAAATATAAATAATGTAGGCGTAGGAGTGGCTGTGTAGTAACTAGCTTGCTTACGAACCACATGGTTCCGGGTTCAGTCCCACTGCGTGGCACCTTGAGCAAGTAACTTCTACTATTGCCTCGGGCCGACCAAAGCCTTGTGAGTGGATTTGGTAGACAGAAACTGAAAGAAGCCCGTCGTATATATATATGTGTGTGTGTGTGTGTGTGTGTGTGTGTGTGTGTGTGTGTGTGTATGTTTGTGTGTCTGTGTTTGTCCCCCCAACATCGCTTGACAACTGATGCTGGTGTGTTTTCATCCCCATAACTTAACGGTTCGGCTAAAGAGACCGATAGAATAAGTACTAGGCTTACAAAGAATAAGTCTTAGGGTCGATTAGCTCGACTAAAAGGCGGTGCTCCAGCATGGCCACAGTCAAATGACTGAAACAAGTAAAAGAGTAATGTAAATAATGTACATAATTCCTCATCTCTTAAATATAGAACTGAACAAGTATATAGATTTTCATGAGCCAACAAGTGAGTTCCTATGCAAGCATTTAGCCTGCTAGAAATAGTAACCTAATCTTAAGTTACATTCTGTTAAGAAATTGGCCAAGCAATTAAGATTTGCTCAAAGTTCAGATTTATGCAATAATGACAGTTATCAGAAGGTGACATTTATGTTTTCTTCAAGTTGGTTTTATTGATTTTTAACACTATCAAGCCTTGTGTTTACATTAACTCTGGAGAAAATGTTATGCCACACATACTCTGACAATTGTCTTTCTTGTATAAACCTGAACTTTGAGCAAATCTAAGTTGTTATTTAGCCACTTGTAATATTACTATTAGTAGTGGTGGTGGTGGTGGTGTTGATAGTAGTATTTAGAGTACCTTGGACCAAATTGTCTTTTTCCTTTTTGCTAATGATACAATTTGGAGGGTATTTGGCTGCTGTTTCTTTCCCAAGTAATTAACAATGTAAAATTGTTCCCATTAGAAATCAAAATCAGTGACTGGACTGATCTTTAAAAAAAAAAAAACTGTTTTGATGACAATAGTGGTGGCAGTGATGAAAGCAGCTCCTCCTCCTCCTCCTCTTTCTTAGAGACAAGACAAATTTTGTGAGGGATAAAGGGAATAGATAAATGCATAAAATAAGATTTTGAACATTTGAAATAAATTCTGTAACAAATTTTGGACATATGGATATACTTTAATTTCACCGTTAGTCAAACCAAGTGATGGATAAAGTTTCCTACCCAACTAACAAGAATAAATACCGCAATCATCTAGCCCAGCATTCTTACAGTTCTACCAATCCATCACGTTCTCATGAGTGCATGCGTGGCTGTGTAGTTAAGAAGTTTGTTTTTCAAACCTCATGGTTTTGTGTCTCCTTGTCTGGACATTGCATAATCTTTGTAAATGAATGTCATTCATTTCCAATATTCTGTGAAAAAGTGTCTGACCGTAAGGAAATATTACTTTGCTTGGAAATAGGTATGGGTTGGTGGCAGGAATGGCAATGCAGCCATAGAAAATATGCCTCAATAAACCTTGCCTGACCCATGCAAGCATGGAAAAGTGGACATTAAAACAACAATGATGATGATGAATGAAATGAGAAATAAGGAAAGCTTCTAACAATGCAGAAAGTTTAAAAAGGCTTTATATTTCAGGCACAGAGGCCTGTATTCAGAAGAATACAGTCAAAGAAATAAGTATTTACATAAAGCCAGCCATTTTGGATAGTCTGGTGTTTGAGTTATCAGCAGCAGCAACTCCCCATATGTTGGTGTAGGAGTTAGCAACAGTAACTCCCCAGCTGTTTGGTGTAGTCAGTGTCAAAGAGGTCTTGTTGGGGACGGTATGATGATGTCACTCTGAATTGATACCTTTTTTTTAATCCCCATCTTCTGAAAGGATGAAAGGCAGAGAGGACTTTGGCAAAACTGGGAATGCAGAGTGTTGGAACAAATATTTCGAGGTGTTCTGTCCAACATTCTAACAATCCTGTCAGTTCACAGTTTTAAGCAAGATTCTCGAAATGCATGAGATTTCTGCTGATGTATGATAGGTTGTTGGGGATTCACTACAATATATCCCTGGTGGAGAGAGAGATCCATATTTCTGATAAAACAAACTGACTACCTGGTAAAGCAGATGTATTTATTCTGCACATCTGTAATTTTCTCATATGTATATAAAATAAGTTAAAATATTGCTTGACACCCACTGTAATTCAATTCAATGTCATTGCATGCAATATAATATATTTGAGTTGCAGTAAAGCCAAGAAAACTGTCTGGATTATTTAAATAGAATTTTCCAGTATATTTCATCAGTTCTATACTATCTCTGATTGGTCATAAGTCAGTCAACATACATATCAAGCTTCTTGCTCGATTGTAACATATTGCACTTTGTTGTTGTTTAGCTCTGGATTAGCTCAGATCAAGATGACTTATGATCAAAGCCAATCCAGCTGTGGCCATCCCATACCATCTTTTTCGTATGTGCTAAGAACCCAGGACCACTTTATCCAACATATCTTTGTCTTAGGTGCGAGGGATATTAGGCTGTTACTTCTAGCATATCAAGCTGCCACATGGAAGCTCCCTATCATTGTTTAGCTCTGGGTTAGCTCAGATCAAGATGACTTATGATCAAAGCCAATCCAGCTGTGACCATCCCATACCATCTTTTTCCTATGCGCTAAGAAACCAGGACTACATTATCCAACATATCTTTGTGAGGGATATTTGGCTGTTATTTCTAGCATATCAAGCTGCCACATTAAAGCTCCCTATCATGGTTGTTTAGCTCTGGGTTAGCTCAGATCAAGCTGACTTTTGATCAAAGTCAATCCAGCTGTGACCATCCCATCCCATCTCTTTCCTATGTGCTAAGAACCCAGGACCACATTATCCAACATATCTTTGTCTGAGGTGTGAGGGATAGTTGGCTGTTATTTCTAGCATATCAAGCTACCACATAGAAGCTCCCTATCATTGGTTCATGTTGCACTTGATATATGAGAATGGTGTGTCAAAGTCCCAGTTATTGCTTCGTTTCACTCTGGAGAATTAGCAGGGGAATACTTGCATCTGCTGTTTAATTCTTGAACAGAGTAACTGAAGCTTGGCAATCAAATATCCCTGCACATATAGTGTCTCGAGAAAGGATGTGTGTTCTTGATTTAGAATCTCAGCTCCTATTTCTTTGATTTATATAATACTAATGATAGTACTTGATATTGGATACAGCATAAATAATGACTAAATGTGTAAATAAATGATACAAGAAATTAGTTTTATAACTGCAGGAAATAGTAAATTTTCTTGTCGGTCATTCATCTTCTGGACTATCCTTTGTTGTTTAACAATATGTTACTAAACAGTTGCTATGGTTTGACAATTTTATTTTGTAAGCATCATTACAACTTGAGAATTTTATTTGTAAGCTAACCCTACTAGTGCTGGTGCCACAAAAAAAAAAAAAAAGAAGCTTTCTGTAAAACACAGTTAGCTGGAAGTAAAGAAAAGTTCTTTCTCACACAGGGCTGGTTTCCATGGCAAATATAAATTCCCTACTTGGATGGGATACTGGTCAGCTGCAGGATTATTAATTTCTGCCAGCTGAGTGAACTGGAGCAACGTGAAATGAAGTGCTTTGCTCAAGAACACAATGCGTCACCTGGTCCAGGAATTGAAACCACAATCTTACTATCACGAGTCCAATACCCTAACCACTAAGCCATTGTTAGACTGTCAGACAAAATGCTCAGCAGTATTTCTTCTAGTTTTTCACATTCTGAGTTCAAATTCTGCCAGAGTTTCTTTCCATCCCTTTGGGGTCGGTAAAACAAAGTATCAGTCAAGTACTAAAGCTGCTGCAATCAGCTTGCCTCCCCCTTGCACAAAATTGCTGGCCTTGATACCCTGCAACTGACCGGCATGCCATTCTGGGGGAATGTTGTGATGGGTCTCAGTCACTTATGCTCCATGGAAACAAGGTTACTGATCTTATGAATCCTGGGGCTTGAGAAAAAAATAAATGGAAAAAAAAAAAAAAAACACTCTAAAGTGGTTAGTGTTAGGAAGGGCTGGTTCTAGAAACCATTCCATAACTGAGACTGGAACACAATGTGGTCCTCCAACTCATGCTGACATCGAAGGCTAATGTAAAATGCTGATGATGCAGTTGTAATCATCATCATCATCATCATCGTTTAACGCCCGCTTTCCATGCTAGCATGGGTTGGACAATTTGACTGAGGACTGGCGAACCAGATGGCTGCACCAGGCTCCAATCTAATCTGGCAGTTTCTACAGCTGGATGCCCTTCTTAATGCCAACCACTCCGAGAGTGTAGTGGGTGCTTTTACGTGCCACCGGCACATGGGCCAGTCTGGTGGTACTGGCAACGGCCATGCTCAAATGGTGTTTTTTATGTGCCACCTGCACAGGAGTCAGTCCAGCGGCACTGGCAA
Source organism: Octopus bimaculoides (assembly GCF_046866305.1). Classification (NCBI taxonomy): domain Eukaryota; kingdom Metazoa; phylum Mollusca; class Cephalopoda; order Octopoda; family Octopodidae; genus Octopus; species Octopus bimaculoides. The sequence goes on from NC_142928.1 coordinate 136,531,629, forward strand.
TGACCTCGCTCGAATGTTTTGTTCACGTGCCAGTAAGGCGACGCTGGTAACGATCACGCTCAAATGGTGCTTTTTATGTGCCACCGGCATGGAAGCTAGACAGCTGCTCTTGCAATGATCCTGCTCGGATAGTGCTGTTAGCGCTCCACTGGCACGGGTGCCAGTCATCGAATTTGGTTCAATTTCGATTTCACTTGCCCCAGCAGGTCTTCGCAAGCAGAGTTTAGTGTAATATTTTTAAAAATTTAAGTTGATATATGGTTGTGTTGGTATGTTGTCATATTTAGAAAATAAATCTGTTTTTATTGTCTAGATCTGAACATTCCGAAAAAATTCCTCCTGTAGTTGTTGAGGTAATACCGTCCAAAGTTTCAACTGAACAAGCCTCTTCTGAATCAACTTTGACAGTGAGCAGTCCAGAGTCTACAGCAGACAGCACAAAACAAACAGAAGAAACAGAAGCAAGGTAAGCAACATTTATTTTATTGTTGTTACTTGGGGCAATGGTTGCTTGTGCTGGACCAACCATGCTCTTTGTCACACGCATGCACATGAAAATGAAGCCTTCATTAATGATCAAACAACTTGTTAAATGTTATGGGACATTGAAATTTTGATTTTAACTTATTTCTCTCTCTCTCTCTTCCTCCCCCACTCTCAAGAGGCCTTATTTGTTATGTTCTCTTTCTTTTCTCCCATCCTGTGCATCATTTTTCTCTCACTGTTCTCTCCTCTCATGCCTACCCACATGAACCCCCCCCCCCCCATGCCTTTCCCCCCTTCAATGACTCCAGATTTTGTGCCAACCTTCTTTGCTTCTACCTTTCTCATTCTCTTCTTCTTACACTGTTCATTCATACCTGTCCTTATAATGTAGGATAACCCTAGACGCACCCTATACCAGCCAGCTTATCACCTTTTTGCTCTGCCCCTTTCTTTCTCACTAACATCTGACTTCTATCATTTTTCATTTTCATTTTATCTAGTTTCAGCTCATGAGCTGTGGCCATGCTGGGGCACCTTCCTCTGTTACGCTTTTCACTACCATCCTCTCACAACTATAAATCTGTTCCTCTCATTGTATTTATCCCCTCTTCTCACCCTGTCTAGAATCATCTCACCCTCTCTCTTCTATCCTCCTTTACTTGTAGACACCACTTTAAGCCTCTAACAAGTCTTGCAAATTATAAGGCAACCAGGAAAAAAGCAGCCAGTACACTCTGTAAAGTGGTTGGCATCAGGAAGGTCATCTGATGGAATTCTGCTTTAAGTACCCCGATATAAGCCCTCGTAACTCAGTTTTTGGAATTTTCAGGAAAGTTTTGCAAATTTGTGTTTTACACATAGGAATTCATATGATTATGCAAAAACAAAACAAAAAAAAATTTGGTGCATGATTTAAGGCCTATTTAGTTGTTATTTTTAGCACATCTCATTTGTTTGTCAGTTTGACATGTTGATGTCTTTCAATATCTTTCTCTTCATAAACACATTTATTGCTGGGATTTAGGCCAAAAATTTGAATTGCCTGTATTTTAAACTGTGATTTAAAAAGAAAAGTTTGAAAAATTAACCAAAAAATTTAAAAAATAAAATTTTTCAGAAATTATAAAAAAAAAAAAATTTTTTTTCATAGTTGTAAGAAATTCTCATGTAGAATACAAATTCACAAACACTTTTTGAAAATTCCAAGAAATAAAAAAATTATGAGGAGTTTATATGGCATGCTTAAAGCAGAATTCCGACAGGCATCTTGCTACAGAAACCATACCAAAAGAGACATTGGCGTATGATGCAGTCCTCTGACTCAGATCCTGTTGAACCGTCCCACTCATACCAACATAGAAGATGAACTTTAAATACTAGTGATGAGATATATATATGTCTATATATATATATATATATATATATACACACACACATGCACGCACGCACGCACACACACACATACACATCACCTGGTAAAGACAACTGACCTGCAAGAGCCCTGTGCTGGTGCCATGTAAAAAGCACTGATGCAAGTGCCGTGTAGAAGCACTTGTGTGGTGTCACGTAAAAGCACCCAACACACTCTGTAAAGTGGTTGGCGTTAGGAAAGGCATCCAGCCGTAGAAACCATGCCAAATCAGACTGGAGCCTGGAGCAGCTCCCCAGCTTGCCAGCTCAGGTCAAACCATTCAACCTATGCCAGCATGGACAATAGACATTTGATGATAATGATGATGACATCAGGCTTCTGGACAGTCTTCATCTACCAAATTCCATCAACAATATATTGGTCAGTCCAAGACTCTTGTACCAGCAGGTATAGAAAGGATTTTGCTATTTTGGATGGTACTATATTGCTGTAGCTTATCTCTTCACTAATGTGACTTTGAACTAGAAGTGGTACTGATTGTCAATTAATGAGATGAAAGGCAAACTTAGTACAGTGGGTTGTTGGGGTTTAGGTGAGGAGAAGAGAGAAAGGTTGCAATGGTTTTCCCATGCTGTCATGGGTTGAACAAAACTTATTGAGTCAGTATTCTGTGGGCAGATGTTCTTACTGATATTGATCTTTATTTGTTTTTTAAGTAAGGTGATTCCACTGGCCTGCAGATATTTGATTGGCACTCTGTTGGTTTCCAGTTGGTTTAATCAATGGAATGTCTTGTTTGTTAAATTCATGTGCAAGTAGCTAAGCACTCCACAGACACATGTACCCTTAACATAGCTCTCAGGGATATTCAGCGTGACACTCTCTGAGTGGTTGGCGTTAGGAAGGGCATCCAGCTGTAGAAACTCTGCCAAATCAGACTGGAGCCTGGTGTTGCCATCCGGTTTCACCAGTCCTCAGTCAAATTGTCCAACCCATGCTAGCATGGAAAGCGGACGTTAAACGATGATGATGATGATGATGATGATGACACAGAATGAGACAATACAGGTACTACTCATTTTTGCTAGTTGAGTGGACTGGAGCAACTTGAAATAAAGTGTCTTGCTAAAGGACAGAACTCACTATCTTGAATCAAACTCATGACTGGATGATTGAGAGCTGAATAGCCTAACCACTTAGCCACCTGCCTTTACATTGTTTATAGGAAACATAAACGTCTGTTACTATTTTTTGCCCATGTGGTGTCTATATGAAGAGAGACAGGAACACATATGCAGTTCCATACAGTTTCCATCTATTATGACTACAGTTTAGCAGATTTAACACCAGTCATTATGTTTCTCATTAATTAATGTTTCTGAAGACAACCGCATCTTTAATTTAGCCTATGTTTAAAAGTTGTGTGTAATATAATAAAGAGATGTCAACCAATAGGCTTGTTATGTTTCAGGTATGAGGAACTTCACCCTAATACAAAAGAAATTCCTGTAGAGACTGCTGAAAAAGATCCATCTTTTGCTGATACTTCAGTAAAATCTGATACAACTCAGACTGATAAAATTGAGAACAAGGATAGTTTGGAAAAGGGAGCAAATGAAGAAACAGCTGAAGAGTTTCCATCTTATTCAGAATGGACCAAAAAAGTTCTTGCAGAAGAAAAAAATAAGCAGGACGGTAAGAGTGATTATATTCATACACTATTTAGCTATAACTTTGAACTGTTATTTATTTTGAAATGCTTGAGTTTATATTAATGTGATACACAAGTACTTCATATTGGGTTCTGTTATGTTATTGTAGATCAGGGACAGACCAGCAGTAATTTGCCTCAGAAGCAGAAGATGCGTAACAACTATGCATCTGCCGACTGTGGGGCTAAAGTAGTGCTTGCCAATCCTGAAGCTGAAAATATTAAGTATATCCTGAATAGTAACCCTGATGAGTACATGATCAATCCCTGTCAGTCTAAGAAATGGTATGTGAAAATTTTAATGTTTTAACATTCACTTGCATTTTAACTTTCTTTTTCTGTACTCCTTGTTATTTCAGCTCTGTTTTTTTTTTGTTTTTTTTTTTTGTCCCCCCCCCCCATATTAAACTCCCAAGTATTATTATTATTATTCTTAAACCCTGGAAGACATGGGATGAGGTGGTGAAGCATGATCTTTGAATGTTGGGTCTCACAGAGATGACATGTGATCAAGACCTTTTGCAGTTTGCTGTGTTTGAGAAGACTCGTCGAGCCAAGTGAAATTATAGTCATGGCTAGTGCTGGTAACATGTAAAAGGCATCCAACCGTAGAAACCAAGCCAAATCAGACTGGAACCTAGTGTAGCTCTCCGGCTTACCAGTTCCAGTCAAAATGTCTAACCCAAACCAGCATGTAAAGCGGATGCTAAATGATGATAAACTGGTTCAGTGGATATCTTCCCATAACAAAATTATAATCACACATATCAGAACTTTACTACAAATCAGTTTTGCAAGGTTTTTTCCATCTGACTAATTACCTCACAAATCTGGGATTCACTAATCCAACAGCTTTGATGGTTTAGGACAGTAATATATTCACTTTTGTTTCTGCTGTAGCTTAGTAGAATTGTTCCACAAGACTAGCACTTTCGTCATAAAGAAGTTCAGTTACTCTGAACTTGATTTATGCTGATGCAAGTTTGTATCAGTATGAATAATATCACAATATCTTTTACTTGTTTTAGTCATTAGACTGTGGCCATGCTGGGGCACTGTGTTGAAGGGTTTTAGTTATTGAATCAACTCCAGTATTTATGTTGATTTAAAGTCTGGTATTTATTCTATATTCTCTTCTGCTGAACTGCTAAGTTAGAGGGACAAGTCAACACTGATTGTCAAGCAGGGGAGGAAGGCAAACACAGACACAAAGGCGCACACACATAAACATATGTTTGTGTGTGTGTTTATCAAGGGCTTCTACACAGTTTCCATCTACCAAATTCACTCTCAAGGCTTTGGTTGGCTGGGGTTATAGAAGACATTTCCCCCAGGGTGCTGTGCAGTGAGACTGAACCCAAAACCCAAAGTGAGCCGTGCATAGTTTTGCCATTTTTTACATTAAGGTTCACTGATTTGGAAAATCTGCTACTCTGGCCCCTGTCTTGTCCAAGCTTGCCAGATTAGTGAGGTTCAACTTGTATTAGTTTCTCTCTCAATATTTCAACATCTTATGTTCACTGGAAAAATCTATCTTCTGTAAGAGCATTTATCTTTTTAACAAGGCGCTATTACTACATGGAAAGCATCCAGAACTTTCTGTAAAGTAGTTGATGTTAGAAAGGGCATCCAGCCACCGAAACCATGCCAAAGCAAACATTGGAGCATGATACTCTCTTTGGCCTGGCCCATCAGATCTTGTCAGCCCTTCAGATCCTGTCAACCCATCTAATCCATGCCAGCACAGAACATAGGCTTTAAATGATGATGAATTTTCCAGTTTCATACCAGTCCCACTTGAATTTTCATGTAATATTTAAGCCTGTCTCTACAACGCCATTTTGAGTTTCCCTAGTACTATATTGCACTTAGCAGTTTATAACCTATATTAACCCTTTGGCATTTAAACTGGCCATATCCAGCCAAAATATTCTACTTGTTTTATGCTCCAACTGATCAGATCTTGTCTCTCACCCCAACCCTACAATATCATTCTAAAAATTAAGTTACTTCATCAAAATCACAAATCTAAAAGATAATTGCATGATTAATTGAAAACGATTTGAATAAATAAGCATTACTTTTGATAGAACAATGTGAATGCTAAAGGGCTAATATTAACTGTCTAACATAGCAAATGAAGCAATGTCACCATGCTGACTTGATTAGCCAGCTGCTGGAAGTGGCTAGCAGGTGTTCAAGTAATCCAAAAACATAAGTTAGAAATTTTTATAGTATTTTTATGATGTTATTTTCTATAGTATTTTTATAATGTTTTATAGTTCAATCATTTGAAATTGCCTGCTGTGTCCGACATCCATGTAATAGCAGCAGCTGTATTGGAATATTTGATCTCCAGTATAATTTGTCTGTGAGTGAGTGGAACAAAGTTAAGTATCTAAATAGTGTGCCAATGTAGCATAATCTGTCTGTGAGTGAGTGAAACAAAGTTAAGTATCTAAATAGTGGGGCAATGTAAATGTCAAACAATACAACTGTGAATTATATTTCTTTCAATATCTAGATTCATCATACCTTGATTAGCTACTGCACCATTACAAGTTAAACTGTTTCTATTAAAACTGATCTTCAGTAAAAAAAATGAATTGGCAAGTTGATCACAATAGGGTTAGACTCAAGGAAAAGACTTGTTCTATGCCATTATAGATAAGTGTATGCAAAGTTCAGACTTCTAAGGTTATTATTACTTCTGCCTTTTGCTAAGGCAGAGGTATTGTTTTCAGTTGTTTGTTTGTCTGTGGACAAGATATCTCTAAAACCACTGAATGGATTCAGATGAAACTTTCAGGAATGTTTGGCCTCGTGACTGGCATGAACTGATTAGATTTTGGAATCGATTTGGTACTGGACAAGGATTCTGGATTATTTGTTATATTTACTTTACATGAAGTATTACGAGATATTCTCATTTTAAAAATCATCTCCAACTAATTGTTGAGAGGACGTTGGTATTGCTTTGGCAGAGGTTTGCGCTCTCTGAGTGCTCGTTATTATTATTATTATTATTATTATTATTATTCTAAATATGTGTGACAGCCAACTGATTGAATTTTTCTTTAGGTGCAGACATGGCTTTTTGGTAAGAAGTTGGTTCCAGTATTTTGCATTATAGTCCTGTGAGTGGATCTGTTAAATGGAAACTGTAAGAAGCCTGTTGTGTGTATGTGTGTGTTTTACAGTCTCCTTGCCTAGACTTTGTGTGATAGTTGTAAACAAGTGTCATCACCATGCAAATGGTGTCCTTCATTTCTAACCTTCCATGAAAGCATGTCTGATTATGAGGAAATATTAACTTACTTGGAAACAGATGCAGGTTAGCAACAGGAAGTGTATCCAGTTGCAGAAAATCCATCTCAACAAATTCTGTCCAACCCATACAAGTATGGAAAAGTGGACATTATAATGATGATGATGATACACATTAAAGGATGAACTCTTTTGACAAACAGTGAGATAATATCCATATTTGTGGCAACCTAGACCATATGATCTACAATTGCTTTCTCAAAATTTCAATGGAAGATTAACAGCAAAACACTTGTCAAATATACAATCCTTCTGCTTTACAATAATAAAGTGTACTTACACATGGTACTTATCTACATTTATGTTTTTTTACCTAAAATACTACCCAGTACCAGTGGCAGGATGCAAGTTCATTTCAACCAGAAAACTGACACTCTATTGACTTACTCAACTTTCAATCTTATACAATACAGTGTTTGTTTGTTGTTGTTGTTTGTTTTGTCTTTTTTTTAAAATAAGGTGGCCAACTAGTTGAATCCTTAGTGTGTCATTGGACAAAATAACAGCAGTTCTTCTGGCATGTTACATTTGAAAGTTCAAATCCTGCCTCCCAGGGTCAATAAAATAAAGTACCAGTCAAGTAATTGGGTTGCCCCTTCCCTCAAAATTGCTAGCCTTGTACTAATATTAGAAAGAATGATTTATTTGAAAGGGCCAAATGATGTTCAGGAAGCTCATTATTTTTTTGTGAACTACAAATGGTTTCTCTCACACTGCAGAGAGTAAAGTGTATGAAGCATGTGTGATGATACATGGTAATGAAATAGGACTATTTTAATGCAGATCTACAAAAGCTAGAGTCAAATAGGTTGGGTATGATTTGTTAGATGTATAATGGGGTACACGGTGAATATGCACCAAGACATGGGTGCTGGAATCTTGCTGGAATGTAAGTAGGATGACAGGTATTCACTTTGATATAAGTTGTAATTAAAACAAAACTAGACAAGACATTATGTACCTGTCTCTTTGGTGGCTCCATCCTATCTGTGTTGTTATATGCAAGTAAGGTGTGGACTACTTCAAAAAGGGAAGAACATCATTTGGCTAGGAAGATCATTGCAAGAGCTTATCTGAAATGAGGTCATTTGAAAATGGAGCAGAGTGAACGACAGGATTGCAGAATACTGAAAGCAAAAGCTTGCAAGGTTCATAGACATCAGGGAGACCTATACAGCTGCTGAGTGGTATCCAAGATACCAGAAAAGACCATATTGAAGGCCTCTACAATAATGAGAAGGTAATTTAATTAAACAATTCAGGCCCCGATGGAAACGAAGTGTGCAATCAAAGAAGAACTGGAAGCCTATTGTAATGAGTGATGTGCAACAACATCCAATAGTTCAGTCAATACAGGTTACAATGTTAATGCTCTTAAAAAGGAAGAGCATGAGTGAACTGAGAGGGATTCGACATTTAAAAATTGTGATATTTAATAACAGTAATGTATTTTTTGTTGTCTTTCCAGGTTCATTGTTGAGTTATGTGAATCCATACAAATAAAGAATATTGAAACAGCCAGTCTAGAATTGTTTTCATCCCGTCCAAAGACCTTCCGAATCTCAGTTAGTGATAGGTAGGTATTCGAGCTTGGTTATCATTTTGGAACAATACGCACGCACTCATCATTTTGGAACAATATGCACTCTCTCTCTCTCTCTTTCTCTCTCTCTCTCTCTCTCTCTCTCTCTCTCTTTCTCTCTCTCTCTCTCGTTGACATATACATACTTGATAATGTACTTTATACTCATTGATACATATATGGATACACTCACTGACATACACTCTTAATCACGCACACTAGTAGTTGTAATAGGAGTAGGAGGAGGAGGAGGAGGTTGGCAGAATCCATAAAAGTATTGGTTAGAATGCATTTTGGTATTTCATTACAGCTCTTTAATTTCCGAATTCAAACCTCACTACAGTCAGCATTGCTTTGCCTTTTATCTCACAGGACATCAATCAAATATTAGGATTGATCTAATTGACTATAATATCCCCTCCTCAAAATTAAATATTGTGCCACTGTTAAAGATCAACTATAATTATAATAGTAAATATCTTTCCTGTTGGTCTGTATTTTGGGATAAAGGGATTGGAGAAGTTCAGGAAGTTATAAGTTCTGTTCTAAACAAAGGGGTTTCTGTATGTACCATATTTCAACAGTGGTATTTCAAGTACTTTTTTCCTTTCTATGTGCCCACTACTTTAGTTTTGAAGCCTTTAATGATGCTGGTAATGTCGGGTGTACTTCTCAAGTTCATTTTTACTCAGTGGTCTGTTGTTGTCTCGGTGGTCTTGTGGGTAAAGGCATATGTAGACACCAATAACATCCTGGGCAGGGTTCAATATCACCCAGGGCCTGCACTAAGGGGTCTTATGAAAATTTTTGTCCAACCCATGCTAGCATGGAAAGTGGACATTAAACGATGATGATGATTATAAAGATCTCGCAGAATTTGTGGTGCTATAAGAATGTTTCTTTATTTGAGAAGAAGACTTTAACATTCATACCTACATAGTGGATAAAATCTGTTCCTCTTTCAGTTGTTTATTGAATGGCCAACTCGTTGTTTAGACTCAGGTCAGTCCTGAACCAGCAAATCTTTGATTAAAAACATCCTAGTTCTGATCATCTTGTATTTTATTCAGCCATGGTTTAGCTAGAACTACATGATCCCGTGTGTCTTTTTTTTTTTTTTCCTGCAAATGGCATCTGTGCTGGTGGCATGTAAAAGCACCCATTACACTTTCAAAGTGGTTGGTGTAAGGAAGGGCATTCAGCCATAGAAAACCATGCCAAGTCAACCTGGAGTCTGGTGCAGCCTTCCAGCGTGCCAGCCTGGTCAAACCTTCCAACCCATGCCAGCATGGACAACAGACGTTAAATGATGATGATAATGAGTAGGTTGTGATTTGAAGGAGATTTGGTTGTTATTTTTAGTTAGTTGAATGACCACATAAATGATCCCTCACCTTGGTGATTTGGATGGGTGTAGAATCTTTAAGTCTGAAATACCTAGATTTGAGCACCTCCTTAGAGTACTTTTGGCTATAATAACTGTTATCAACCAAATGCAGCAACCAAATCTCCTTCAAATTACTTCCTACTGTCTTGAGAAGAACCCCCCTTAAAAACATAGGACAGGCTAGATGATGTAGTCTTAGATATAAATTTCCCCCCAAAGTAGAATGGTCATGGCTGGAATGCATTTCAGTGATAGGCCTATTTAATCAGAGCTGACTTATGGCTAACTAACAGTAACAACAAACAGCAACTGCTTCTGGTCATTAGCTATTGCCAGATTCCACTTTAGTGATTTAATAATGTATAGAAAATACTGCTAAAGTGACTGAATGTCATTTCCCGTTGTCGACTTGTTTTCAAGTAAGGTAATATTTCCTCATGGCTGAACGTGTTTTCACGGAAGATTGAAAATGAACAACCTTATTTGTAAGACAGTTATGCTCATTTACAACTATTGGCTGGTTCAAAGACACACATATACACAATACACACATGCACACATACATATATATTTATATATATATATATATATATATATATATATATATATATATATGTACATCAATATTACAAAGCTTAAAAGCAGCAACTTGGCAGAATCATTAGCAACTCCAGGCAAAATGTTTGGTGGCATTTTGTCTCTCTTTACATTCTGAGCTCAAATTCGACCGAGGTCAACTTTGCCCTTCATCTTTTAAGGATCAATAAAATAAGTACCAGTTGAGTACTGAGGTTGATGTAATCAAACTATCCCCTCCTCTGAACGCACTGGCCTTGTGCCAAAATTTGAAATCAATATTATGAAACTTAGGTGGCCTCTGCAGAGAGAATGGGTACTACTTGTATTTCTCAAATTAAATGATAAGCAAAAATGTTAGTCAGGTATTCAAATCTTTCCTTTGGAATTAGGTTGTCTTCTTCAGCTAAGTATGTAATTTTATCTGTCTTGGTTACTCAGCTTTATGTTGTGATATTTATTAATAAAGGTTTTTGACTGTGAAGCTCTTTTATTTTTCCAAATATTCTTGTAAATATTCAGATTTAGAACTAGCACCAAGTAGTTCCATGTTAAAATAGGCAAAAAAATAAAAACTATAAAAAGCAAACAAAATAATTATCTATGCTGTTTGTGATAGCTTTATTTTAAACTAGAACACTGTTTAGTAATAAAGCAACTTAGTTAATGTTGAATTGTAAACTGATATCGAATTTATTTTGGTTTATACTTTCAGATACCCCATTAAAGAGTGGCAGCTATTAGGTACATTTGAATCAACTGAAGAACGAACAATTCATAAGTATCAAATAACGGAGGAAAATTATTCCAAATTTGTCAAGGTAGACATACTTGATCACTATGGCGAGGAGCATTTTTGTCCTCTCACTCTTTTCCGGTAAGTTCCAAGTTTATTCTTTGATTCTCTTACTTGTTTCAGTCATTGGATTGGCCTTGCTCAGTCACTGCCTTCAAGAGTTTTCAGTATCAACTTCATTCATTTGTTTTAACATCTATTTTTCCATACTAGCATGGGTTGGATGAAGACTTATTTGAGGTTAGTGTTTTATGGCTGGATGGTCTTTCTTTCATACACTCCCATGCTGGTGGCATGTAAAAAGCACCATTCAAACATAGTCAATGCCAGGTCTGCCTGACTGGCTCCCATGCCAGTAGCATGTAAAATGCACCATCTGAACGTGGCCGATGCCAGTGCCCCCTGACTGGCTCCTGTGTCGGTGGCACATAAAAAGCACCCACTACATTCTCAAAGTGGTTGGCGTTAGGAAGGGCATCCAGCTGTAGAAACATCGCCAGATCAGGTTGGAACCTGGTGCAGCCACTGGCTCTCCAGACCTCAGTGAAACCGTCCAATCCATGCCAGCATGGAAAACAGACATTAAATGATGATGATGATGATGATGATGATGCAGGATCACTTCTCAGTTCCACATATCAAGCACCCATGCTAGTACCATGAAATAGCACTGGTGCTGGTGCCATGTTGAAAGCACCCAGTACTAAAGTGGTTGGCATAAGGAAGGACATCCAACTGTCGAAACCATTCCAAAATAGACAATTGGAGCCTGGTGCAGTTCTCCAGCTGGCCAGCTCTTGTCAAACTGTCCAACCCATATCAGCATGGAAAGTGGGTGTTAAATGGTGATGAGGATATCTTAAAAAGCTTTTGCACCTTGCATATCCTAATGATCTTGTATCTTCAAATTAGCATTTATGTAGGAATTGTTTTGGCATCATGTGATGGTGGTAAATGAGTTTGGCTGTCATACAATCAAGTAGTCATATAACTGATGTCTGTAAGGAAATCAGGTAAAATTTAATGTCCAGGTTAATTGTTTAGTCCCCAATCTCAACCATTTTCAAGCACATCTATGAACAAAAGCATTCTAGAACCCTCTTATTACCATCAACATTTTATTTATTTATTTATAAAGCAATTGGTAAATAAACAATCATCCAACTCCTTGCCCTTTCCCTTCTCCATGAGGTAGTGATAGCTATTCCAAAAGTCCACCAGCCAACTATCACAACCTGTCTTGCGAATGTAATAGTTTATTTACTAATCCTTTAGTAAAAAGTATTGACTGTCAATAATACAAATGTACCACATTCTTAATTTGATTATACTAGTATTTCTTACAGGAGGAAGGAAAGGCTACAAAGACTGAAAAGCAGGGAACAATTTGTCGTGTTTCCAGTCTTCCATGAAAAACATGTCTGGCCATGGAGAAACATTACTTTGTTTGGAAACAGATGAGGGTTGGTGACTGGGAAGACATCGAGCCATAGAAAATTTGCTTCAAAAAATTCCATCTGACTCATGCAAGCATGGAAAAATGGATGTTAAAGGAGGATGATAGTGATGAAGTTATTTCTGCAATAGAGAATTGCTATATGATTACTCAACCTGTTAGAAATAACAGCCAAATCTTCTTCAAATCACATTCTACCATATTGAATGAGTAAAGGACCACATAAGTAATCAAGTCCTACACATCCCTAAAGAGATGGCATTTCCAGTAGTTTTGAAACTGCTGAATATACCAACAACTAAAAAAAGTAAATAGATAGCTAACTTTTTGCTCCTTCTCCCTATATTAATGAACAGACAAAATAATTTGCATCCATAGAAATCTGTATTATTTATCATTGTGTTGGACATGTTAAAAATGGTTTAAAGCCATCGTACTTTATTAAACATGACAAATTGTTCCCTGCTTTTCAGTCTTCATAGCCTCTCCTTCCTCCTGTAAGAAATACTAGTATAATCAAATTAAGAATGTGGTACATTCGTATTATTGACAGTCAATACTTTTTACTAAAGGATTAGTAAATAAACTATTACACTCGCAAGACAGGTTGTGATAGTTGGTTGGTGGACTTTTGGAATAGCTATCACTACCTCATGGAGAAGGAAAAGGGCAAAGTTTATTTACCAATCATTTTATAAATAAATTTTTTTAAAATGTTGATGGTAATAAGAGGGTACTAGAATGCTCTTGTTCATAGATGTGCTTGAAAATGGTTGAGATTGGGAACTAAACAGTTAACCTGGATATTAAATTTTACCTGATTTCCTTACAAACACCAGTTATATGGACTATTTGATTAATCTGGCTAATTTTACTGAAAGCTGTTAAATTGGTGACTCTTTCTATAAATACTGTTTATGTTCATTTGAACAATAAGAATTAATGGGAATTTTTTTTTTTTAAGACATTGGCAATTAAATGTTTATGACACAATTTAAAAAGGCTTTTGATGTATACAAGTTTTTATGTGCCATTACAAAGTATAAAAGCTTTTGTTGCTTAAATTATCTTGTACAGCATTAATGTGTACAAATTGTTTTTTTACAACTGAATGTTTCAATTTTCAAACATGAAATAGGTGAACTTAAATGCTGTGTGTTTGAGAAACTTACTTCCCAATCATATCGTCTTGGGTTCAGTCTCACTGTGTGGTACCTTGAATAAGTGGTTTCTACTAGAGACCCAACCAAAGTCTTGTGAATGTATTTGGTACACAGAAACTAAAAGAAGCCCATTTTGTGTGCATGCTCACTTGCTCTTATCTAGAAATCATGTGATAGATGTAAATGAGCATCATTGTCATACAAGTGAGGTGGTTTGTTTCCAATCTTCTGTGAAAAACATGTCCAACTATGGGGAAATATTGCTTTGCTTGGAAATGGGTGAAGGTTGGCAACAAGAAGGGCCACAGAAAACTTACCCCTGCAAGTGTTGGAAAGGGGACATTAAATGATGATGATGATTTATTGTTTAACATTTCTTTGTTTCATTTTATTTTTTATTTATGGTATTTTTCAGGGTTTTTGGTTTCACTATTGAAGAAGATATGGAAAGTGATGTTAACCAGCATGACGATCTCGGTAAGGCTAATTAAACTATTTTTATTTACTGTATTTGATGGCATAAACAATGCACAGGCATATTAGATGCACCCCAATTTCTGTAGTATATATTCAGGGAAAAGGTTTTGATGCATTAAAGCTTGTAATATAAGCCTAAGTTCACATATAGGACCTGGGGTGATTTTTGCTACATAATTTTTGAAAAAAAGTGCATATTATTTGCCATTTACAGTATTTCTTTTAAAATTTGTTTTAGTCAAGAGGAAAGGATGGTCCTTTGAGCTTGTCAGATTCTGTTGTAAATATATTTGGATTTTGAAAGAAGCAGTACGAGTTTTTCTATAGCTATAAAAACATTTATTACATTCACTAAAAACTCTATTGAATTTCCAATCCTCTCAGTGAAATGTTTAGATAAAAAGTCTATAGAAATGATTGCGTCAAAACAATTGTGTGTGTGTGTACGTTTATGTGCAGTTGTTTGCATTTACAGAAATGTTGTTGTTATCATGTTGCAATATATTGAACTTGTTCTTTTGTTAATGGATTCTAATTCACCTTTTATATTTCAGATGATGATGTACAAGATGAACCTCCAGTAAATTTATTTGCTAGTGCCAAAGGTGTGGATGCTTTACCTCATTCAGTCATTTCTCTCTCTCTCTCTCTCTCTCTCTCTCTCTCTCTCTCTCTCTCCACCTACCCTTTCCAATTTCTCTCTCCACCTACTCATTCCATTTTCTCTCTCTCCTACTCTCTCAACACCATCCCTCTTTCTCTCCCCCTCCTTTGATAATCTGCTGTGCTAGGTTGAGCAATGGAAATTTCTTCTCCTATTCTTTCTAATAAATAATCAAAAGATGCAAAATGCATAGACATGTTTGCATGTTCGTACAGATTAATCGTCATAAACATAAATGCATATGCATACTTGATTTCTTCCATTTCTGGCTTCCACTTCCAGAGTATTTAACTTATATTTAATAACTCTGTGTGTGTGTGTGTTATAATAGAATGCCAAATTTCATCATCATCATCATCCAGTGTTTTGTCCCCGGTAACGAGGATGGCTGGATCTACCTCAATGCCATAGCAACTTTACCCAGTTTTGGGCATCCTTCTTTTTCAAACCAACCCTCCCAATCTCCTCCTCCACTTTTTCCTCGGTCTACCTCACTTTCACGCTCTATTTACCTCAGACACAATCGCCCTCCTCAGAACATGCCCTTCATCCCTTCTCAACACATGCCCACACCACCTCACACTGTCTTTTCCTTTGTCTGTCTCCAGACACAGTTTTAAGGTTGGTGAAGCATGTACTGACAACCGGCAATGAACAGGCTACTAAAGAGAATGCAGACGGCAGTCACACTGGTCATCCTGAAGAAAATAAATCCAACGCAACATCTCAGAAGATCAAGACTCCTAATGTCACTATTCCATGTCAAGGTAATTAATTCCTTTGTCACATTTATTCCATGTCAGAATCCTTCTTCCATCTTACTGCCGTTCTAAAACAAACCTGCAATGTTTATTGCTTTGTATCAGAGTGGAATTCTTTTCCCTTTCAAAGGGGTGCTGAAAAGTTCCTGGCTCTGGTTAAAAGAAAATACAGGAGGATCAGTTGATTATTATCTTATTCAACATATTCCCCTCTCAGATCCACACACTTATTGCTGCAGCAGTCCTCCAGTTTTTCTAAGCCCTGTAAAAGAACTCAGAAGTTAGGCCTCCAGCCAGGCCTTTCGCAACACCCTTAAAGCCAGGAACTTTTCAGCACTCCCTCATATGCACACACACACATGCAGGGTGCCGAAAAGTTCCTGGCTGTAAAAAAACTCGGTGGGTTGGGTCTCCAACAGGAATTTCACAATACCCTTAAAGCCAGGAACTTTTCAGCACTCCTTCATATATATTTACTGAAATATTGAGCTTTCATAATTTTCAGTTTTGTACTCTAGTAGTCTTTCAATTTCAGTTAACTACTGTTCTGTCCTCTCCACATGTACTTCTTCTCTGTACTCCTTGATTACTTCAGCTGAACCTGCCCTGTTCCAAGCTTTGAGACCAAGTCCTTGATTCTGAGTATATCTCAATGTGTTGCTGCTTATCACAGCAATCCATGAGTCATGGTTTCTTTCCCTTCTCTTCCACAAATCTTGAAAACCCCTTTAAAAAATGGTCTCATGTACTGCCCTTCCTCCACTGATAGAGCCATAAAAAAATGTTCTTTAACCCTTTAGTATTCAGATTTTTCTGTCAAATGAAATGCTATTTTTATTCACATTGTTTTGAATTAACCATGCATTATCTTGTAGCTTGGAGATTTCAAAGATGTGATTGTTTATTTTTAGAATGACATTGTAGGGTATGTTTGAGAGGCCAGATCTGGCCAGTTTGAACATGGAACAAGTAGAATATTTGGGTCAGATTTGAGTGCTAAAGGATTGAAAGAGAAGGGGGGGGGGGAAGCAAAAGCATTCAACTGAACTGCACTGTTGACAGTGAATATTCAGTCTTGTCCTGGTATTGTAGAAGTCATAGCATTTTCTTTTCGACAACTACATGAAAATAAAAGGAATTATTGGTTAGGAGAATCAACTATATTTTTGTCTTTTGAAGCAGTTTCATTCAGGCAAGTATCTTCTGTATTTACAGAAAATTGTTTAAACGGTACCCAAAAGAACGCCACCAACACCACCTCCACCAATAGCACACAGCTGCCGTGTGTACCACAAGTAAGGTCAGTCCTTTGACAAGTCACCAATTTCTCATTTCTTTTGAATTTGATTTTGCAATTTTTTTAAATACTTTTTATCCTTTACTTGTTTCAGTCATAGACTGCGGCCATGCTAGGGCACTGTCTTGAAGGGTTCAGTCGAGCAGTACTTATTTTTTTAAGTTTGGTACTTATTCTATCGATTTCTTTCATTAAACTGCTAAGTAATGGTGGTGTAAACGATCCGATGCCAGTTGTCGAGTGGTGGCAGTGGGGTGGGAACACACACACACACACACACACACACCATCAACGTCACCGTTTAACGTCCGCTTTCCATGCTAGCATGGGTTGGACGATTTGACTGAGGACTGGTGAAACCGGATGGCAACACCAGGCTCCAATCTGAATTTGGCAATGTTTCTACAGCTGGATGCCCTTCCTAACGCCAACCACTCAGAGAGTGTAGAGACAGTACACACACATACATATATTTATATGACAGGTTTCCATCTACCAAATTTACTAACAAGGTATTAACCAGTCTGGAACTATAGTAGAAAACACTTGCCCAAGATGAGAATGAACTTGAAACCAAGTGGTTGTGATGAAAAAGCTTCTTAACCACACAGCCATGCCTGCTCCATAAAATATAATATTAAACACATATTTTAAAGCTGATTCCTAAGTTTTACCCAGTATTTAATATTGAATCTAGTGAAGTTCTTTATTGCTTCTATTCCATGTATTTCTTACCTTTATACTTGTGATATAGTGGAGGCGCAATGGCCCAGTGGTTAGGACAGCGGACTCGCGGTCATAGGATCGCGGTTTTGATTCCCAGACCGGGCGTTGTGAATGTTTATTGTGCAAAAACACCTAAAGCTCCACGAGGCTCCGGCAGGGGATGGTGGCGAACCCTGCTGTACTCTTTCACCACAACTTTCTCTCACTCTTACTTCCTGTTTCTGTTATGCCTGTAATTCAAAGGGTCAGCCTTGTCACACTGTGTCACGCTGAATCTCCCCGAGAACTACGTTAAGGGTACACGTGTCTGTGGAGTGCTCAACCACTTGCACGTTAATTTCACGTGCAGGCTGTTCCGTTGATCAGATCAACTGGAACCCTCGACATCGTAAGCGACGGAGTGCCAACAACAGCTTGTGATATCAAGTGAGAAAAGAAGGCGATAAACCATTGATTTAGTGACCATATAATTAATTTACAAAGTATTATATTATAATTCTTTTATTTTATTATTTTTCTTGAACCCTAGGAGTCATAAGGTTGATTACCCTGTTTCTATATCTAAGTGACCAAGATAAGAACATTCCTTCTGAATGGGATGCAGGTGTGTTGCAGGATTCAAAACCAGCAAGTTTACTTGAGGGAATGGGGGCAAGTTGATTGCATCAACCACAGTACTTGACTGGTACTTTGTTTTATTGACCCTGAATGAGATGGAAAGCAAAGTTGACCTCAGCAGCATTTGAACTCAGAACATATAAAAGAGCTAGAAGAAATACCATTAAGCAATTTTTCTGACGTTCTTAATGGTTCTGCCAGCTGACTGCCTTAGCAACATTGAAATTTGTAATCAAAATTAAGATATCATAAATGAGACTGCCTGTGAGTAATTCTGTTTAAATTCTAAAATTACAAATTAAAATCAATTTGTGATTTCAGTTTTTCTGAACATATGTTAGTGTCAAGTTGCAGTATAAATTAATGTAACTCTCTCCCAATTCACATGAGAAAATATTATTCATACTGTTTTATATTTTGCAGGGTTAACGCTAGTACAACAACCAAAGCAATTGAGCCTTCTGCAGCAAGTGAACAGATACAGCCTTCGATGCCTGAAGGTTCTGTCAGTCAAGTACCAGGTAAGAATTATTTCTACTTTTCACTGTAACAATTGAGAGACGTTTGGAATTTTTTTTTTTTATTTTACCTTTTATCTTTTACTTGTTTCAAGTCATTGGACTATGGCCATGTTGGAACAAATCAACCCCAGAATTTTTTTTAAAGTCAGATTTATTCTATTGATCTCTTTTGTGAAACTGCTAAGTTATGGGGACATAAACAAATCAACACCAGGTGTCAAGCAGTGACAGGGGGACAACCACAAAGACACACACACACACACTTGTGATGGGCTTCCACACAGTTTCCATCTACCAGATTCACTCACAAGACATTGGTCAGCCTGGAGCTAAAGTAGAAGACGCTTGCCCAAGTTGCTGCCAATAGGATTGAACCTGATACCACATGGTTGCAAAGCAAGCTCTTTAGCCACACAGCCATGCATGCTATTTGAATTTCTGACTTACGAAACTTCTTTTTTTATTATTATTTTTTCTCTTTCCAGAAAGCCCTGTCCAGTCTCCCAGTGAAAAGCTAGTCACTATATTAAATGATGATGAACAGGTTCCAATATCTGACACAGCTTCAAATGAACCAATGGTACAGCTTATTGAAAGTGAAGAACAACATCATCCTGCTGTTTTAAGCAGTTACATCACTTGCTGTCTTATATGCCCTTTGAAGAAAACTAGTACTAAGTATTCTAGCTCTCGGTCTTTAAAATGTCAGTTTTTGAAGAGAGTATCTGCCATTGCTACATCATCCAAAAAAGATTCCATTTCGTGGAAAGTTCCTCTCATAAGTAAAATTGTCGAGGAGCCGTCTGCAGCTCATACGTCTGACACTGATTTATTCACTAAAAGTATTTTGCATTCAGCAGATAGTAAATCTGACCAAAACATTGTTACACTAGAAACTGAAACAAGTTCGTCACATTCAACCAAAACTGCAAATTTAACAGTTTCAGAACCAACAGCAAGTCTCTATCCTAGCTCTGAAGTGCACACGGCTTTAGAAAGTGAAAAAACTATACTGACAGATCAGAAATCTTCAGAGAGTTCTGTTGTAGCACAAGTAATTTCAAAGGCTGAACATTCTGAGTTTGAATCTGTCTCGAGTTTACCAAAGGAGGAGGTGAATGAAACCAGTTCTTTTGTCAGTGATATACCTTCTACGGAGCAGAAGACGGCTTCATCCAAAATGGCATCTTCCGGTGGAGAACCTGTTGATTTCCGGACTCCAGCCACTACACTTTATATCGAACCAAGTTCCACATCTGTAAAACAAGTTGAGCTAAATGGGGTCACATCCGAGCATTACGATTCCCATTTGTCCCCTTCCGATCTTTTATTTGCAAAATCAGAATCTACTGCCACCTTATTAGATAAACAAGACGTAACTCTGGGTATCAAGTCTGACGACAAAGCTAAGCTGAAGGAAACTGAGAGTAACATCATCACCACTGCAAGCCTGCCTAAAAGTGGGGAGGAAATGGAGCCAACTGGGGCAAATATTGTACCCACAAGAGTCTCTGAATCTCCTTCCAAAGCTGTAGTCCCAGAGTCTTCATCCATATCTATTTCATCAATGACAGCCGAAGACAAAGTGGTGAAGGCTGTGAATATTACTGACCCTAAGGTAGATAGTAAAGGTCGACCTTTATACACATTAGTTCGTGTTGGTCTGCCACCAGCTGGTAAAAGAGAATCCGCTATAATGAGGCTGAATAACCGCATCAAAGCACTGGAACTTAATGTCTCTCTCAGCAGTAGGTAAGTTTGTTATTAACCATAAGGTTTTCATTTCTTCAATCTGAATTCATTCCTTGTTGTTGCTGTTTAGGCACAAGTCAGCCCCAATTGAACAGGTGTATGTAATCAAAGACATTCCACCCATAACCATCTTGTCTTTATTTTATTTTCAGACGTGTACTATGGTCTGCTATAGCTATCGTAGATTTTTAAGACAAAAAGGTATGGTTTGAACCAGAACTTTGGTTACTGTTTCTAACAGTCAAAGGTGCAGGGCCTAGTTGTTAGGGTATTGCACTCATTATTGTAAGATTATGGTTTCAATTCCAGGATAGGCAGTGTATTGTGTTCTTGAGCAAAATATTTTATTTCGCAACAAAAGAATTTAGAAATTTCAAGAGAACGTGAAATAATTCTTTTCTTTCAAATGGATCTCAAAGCAAATAAAACTTTAAATAAGAGTGCAAATATTGGTTTAAAAAACCCCTTGGATAGAAAAAGTCAGTCTCGCCGTAAAATGCAACCCACACCTTCTGTAAATATGACAGGTGTTCTACCATTTCACATTGCCCCAGTTCACTCAGCTGTAAATGAGTTCCAGCAATAGCTGGGAAGTTAATGCTGAGATGGACCAGTGTCCCGATCAGTGGGAAAAGCATTGTAATATCAGTCACTGATATGCTATGGAAACCACATTTAACCTTTGGCCTTATGAGTCCTCAGAGTTGTGATAGACCTAGGTATTTCTAGCAGGCCAAGCAACCACATAGAGGCTTCTTCATTAGTTTGTTAATGAATTGTCTGAGGTAATTTATGAATATTCATTTCTTTATTGCCCATGGGGGGGGGGGCTAAACAGAGGGGACAGACAAAGGGATTAAGTTGATTACATCGACCCCAGTACGCAACTGGTACTTAATTTATCGACCCCACAAAAGGAGGAAAAGCAAAGTCAACCTCAGTGGAATTTGAACTCAGAACGTAAAGACAGACAAGATACCACTAAGCATTTTGCCTGGCCTGCTAACGTTTCTGCCAGCTCTCTGCCTTAGTAATTTATGAATATTGGTGGTTAAAAAGTGAATTTGTAAGAAATTAATGAAATTGCAGGAAATACCAAAAATTGCCATTTTTTAAAATGTTGTCATTCTAAGGCATAAAAGGCTGACTTTACATATTCAGTAAATCTTCTATCTTAGACTTGTTTCAGTCATTGGCCTGTGGCCATGCTAGGGCACCACGTTGAAATGATTTAGTTCAGGGGTTATCAACTATTTTTTTTATTCATGAACCCCTTTGATTATTTTATTTTATTTTTGGTGGACCCCCCATAACCATTCAATGATTTTTTTTCTTTTTTACACATTCACTTGTGTAGGTTGAACTATGTAAAATGTTAGATAAAGGAACTGAGCTGTTTCTTGCAATACATACCTCTGAAGGAAAAAAAACTTTTTTAGGGGCCCTTAAAATACTATTGTAGATGCCCCATTTACTATTTTGTTGCATGGACCCCCAAAAATCTTATATGGACTCTCTGGGGCCATATTGGACCCTGGTTGAGACCCACTGATTGAGTTGAAGAAATCGACCCCAGTACTTTTTTTTAAGTCTGGTACTTATTCTATCGGTTTCTTTGCTGAACCACTAAGTTATGGCGATGTAAACAAATCAACAGTAGCTGTTAAGATGTGTGGGGTACACACACACACACAATGTATGTGTATATATGCAACTGGTTTCCAGACACTTTACATCTACTACCTTCACTCATAAGGCTTTGGTCAGCTCAGGGCTACTGTAGAGAAACACTTGCCTAAGGTGCCATGCAGTGAGACTGCACCCAAAGCCACGTCATTGCAAAGTGAGCTTCTTAACCACAAAGCCATTCCTGTGACTGTGACCAAGATTTTGGGGAATTTATTTGGTGGTAAAGAACAGTCAGTTGCTGAACATTGGTAGCATTAAGGACTGTCAGATAAACTTTTTGGTTAGAAGTGAAATACTCTGACTTTTTATTAAACTGTAAACTTTTTTCTCTGGCAGATTTCTGGATGAGTTGAGTCAACGATATCGCAAACAGTCAGAAGAAATGATGCATTTTCTAAACAAAACAGTGGCACGTCTTGGAAATGTAACAAAAAAGACTCAGGAAACGGTTAGTACCATTTTCAGATTCTGTTTTTTTTTTTTGAAACATCATCATTGATTATCCATTAAATAATTTGTTTGATTGTTAATTATTGAATAATTCCAGTCATCATCATCATCATTTAACATCTGCTGTTCCATGCTTGCATGGGTCAGGCAGAATTTGTTAAAACATTTTTCTACAGCCAGATGCCCTTTCTGTAACCTACTCTCATTTGTTTCTAAGCCAAATAATATTTTCCTGTAGCAGGACATGTTTTACATGGAAGACTGGAAACAAGCAACCTTGTTAGTATGATGGTGATGCTCTCTTAGAATCATCATGTGATGTCTAGATAAAGGTTTAAATACACATGCATGTACTTACACATACAAATATATGTGTGTGTGTGCATATATATCGTGCACAATATCCATCGGTTACAACGATGAGGGTTCCAGTTGATACGATCAACGGAACAGCCTGCTCATGAAATAACATGCAAGTGGCTGAGCACTCCACAGACATGTGTACACTTAACGTAGTTCTTGAGGGGTTGGGATTCAGCATGACACAGTGTGACAAGACTGGCCCTTTGAAATACAGGTACAACAGAAACAGGAAAAAAGAGTGAGAGTTGTGGTGGAAGAATACAAACAGGGCTTGCCACCACCCCCTGCTGGAGCCTCATGAAGCTTTAGGTGTTTTCGCTCAAAAAACACAACGCCCGGTCTAGGAATCAAAACCGCAAGTCTGCTGCCCTAACCACTGGGCCATTGCGCCTCCACTATATATACAAAAAATCTCTCAAATATCATCATTTCTAAAAATAGATTTGGCATCATTTCTAAGAATAACCAAACACCTACTGGGGTTTAAAAATCTTATCCCTACAACCCAAACACAAAACAATTTCTCAAATGTCATTTCTAAAAATAAATTTGGCATTATTTCTAAGAACACCCAAACACCTACTGGGGTTTAAAAATCTTATCCCTACAACCCAAACACAAAACAATTTCTCAAATGTCATCATTTCTAAAAATAAATTTGACATCAATTCTAAAAATAGCCAAACACATACTGCTGCTGTCCAAAGGAATTGGTATAAAAGACAGAAAACCAACCAACCTATTACAGTCTGTTAAAGTCTGTCATACCGGCCATGATGAAATACCACAAGGTATAGAAAATACGTATTCGCCTTTATATATTTAATCCTTTATATTGAACACTCAATATTTCATCTATTCAATAAGACATATTCCATATATTCAATAAGACATTCAATACTTTATTTCATTGTACCATCCATTTTTATTTTATATTATATATTGTATATTCCATATTCTATATCCCACATTGGTTTTGCAGGAATATAAATAAAACATAAAAAACAGACAGTGTTGGAACTCTTTTAAACAAAATAATATATTCCTCTATACACAATCATACAAAACCCCCTTTTTTGTATTTATTTTTACTCGCATATATATGTATATATATATATGTATAAATATAAGGGGGTGCTGAAAAGTTTTTGGGCTTTGGGCAATCGAAAATACAAGCAGATTAGTTAATTATGATTTTATTCCACATTTTCCTGTCTCAGATTCACACACACTTATCGCAGCTGTCCTTCAGTTTTTCTAAGCCCTGTAAAAGAATCTTGGAAAGTTGGGCCAGGAACTTTTC
This sequence comes from Octopus bimaculoides, assembly GCF_046866305.1. Taxonomy (NCBI): domain Eukaryota; kingdom Metazoa; phylum Mollusca; class Cephalopoda; order Octopoda; family Octopodidae; genus Octopus; species Octopus bimaculoides. Next base: position 136,556,106 of record NC_142928.1, read on the forward strand.
AGCATGTCCTCATATATATATATATATATATATATATATATATATATATATATATATATATATATATATATATATAAATAAAGTGTGAGTTTGGAGGGATATATTTATCCAGGCAGATACTATATTAGCTCTCAGTTAACAGCTAACCATTACGATCAGTGTTTAATGTCTCTGACTACAACTTGCTGCTGGTTACTCTGAATTCTTCTGATGTCCACTGCGCTGGACAGTAAAAATTGTCTGGAGTATCTCCATACTTTTTGTTATTAATATAGGCGCAGGCGTGGCTGTGTGGTAAGAAGCTTGCTTCTCAACCACATGATTCCGGGTTCAGTCCCACTGTGTAGCACCTTGGGCAAGTGTCTTCTATTATAGCCTCAGGTCAAATAAAGCCTTGTGAGTAGATTTGGTAGACGGAAAGTGGAAGGAGCTCATCATATATATATGTATGTATATGTATATATATATATATATATATATATGTATGTATGTATATGTTTGTGTGTCTGTGTTTATCTCCCCCCCCCCATTGCTTGACAACTGATGTTGGTGTGTTTACATCCCCATAACTTAGTGGTTTGGCAAAATGGACTGATAGAATAAGTACTAGACTTACAAAGAATAAGTCCTGCGGTCAATTTGTTCGACTAAAGGCGGGGCTCCAGTATGGCCACAGTCAAATGACTGAAACGAGCAAAAGAATAATAATTACATACACATACATACGACAGGCTTCATTCACTTTCTGTCTCCCAAATCCATTCACAAAGCTTTGGTTGTACCTGGCATGGAGTAGAGGACATTTGCCCAAGGTGCTGTATGGTCAGGTTGAACTTAGGATCACATGGTTGAGAGACATGCAAGAAAGGTATCCAATCATAGAAAACTTCCCCTATGAATTCTATCTGATCCATGCAAGCATTAAAAAAATGGACATTAAAAAGTTGATGGTGACAACGATATATATGCATGTATGGTAGAGGGAGAGACAGAGTGTTTTTGTTTTTATATATCATGTACTAATCATAAATAAATGTTACTGCATACAAGTGATGTCATTTCTTTGCAATCTTCCATGAAAACATGTCCTACCATTGAACTTTTTGTGATCAAAGGACTAGGGGAAATATTACTTCGCTTGGAAAGAAGTGAAGGATGGTGACTGGAAGAGCATCTACCCATGGAAAATCTATCATAAGTGAATTTTGTCTGACCAATGCAAGCATGGAAAAGTGGATGTTATGATGATGGTTTATTATAACTACTTAATGTTTTATTTTGTATTTTCAATAATCTTTTGAATTAATGCAGCAAGCTGGCAGAATCATTAGCATGCCAGACAAATTGTTTAATAGCATTTAATTTGTCTTTATGTTCTGAGTTCAAATTCTGCTGAGGTCGACTTTGCCTTTCATCCTTTTGGGGCAATAAAATAATTACCAATTGAGTACTGGGGGTCAGTGTAATTGATTCACTCCCTCCCTTGAAATTGCCGGCCTTGTGCCAGAATTTGAAATTAATGCTTTCTGTACTTTGTAGATCATAGCTTTTGGGAATCTGGGGAAGATTTCCCCAACTTCTTAATATCATGAAATTGAGATAAGCATCACCCCCTTAAAATCCCTAACTAAAAGCATATGCAGTTTTCTTTTGTGAGAGTATAACTTGCAGTTGCTCATCCATGCAAATTTCCTCTCCCCATGCTACCAGTGAATGGCTGTTTCTTAAGGGTCGACACAGATTGTGTTGTGACAAGTATTAGCAACTGAATGTGAAGAGCTGGAACAGATGTTGTAAGACATCTTACCCAATTCTCTAATCACCTACTCTGGATTGGTACTCTTTTGTCAACCCTATAAGCATGAAAGTCCAAGTTGACCTTAGCTGGACCTGAACTTGGAACACAGAGTGCAAGCAAAATACCTTGAGACAATCTACTCAATGCTCTAACAAAGGTGCCACTTTGGCAGGTGAGCTACAATTTGAAGGGAGATTACTTTAGTTTACTTTGTATTAGTGCTACTCTGCCGTGTGATCTATGTGAGTAAATTTACTTTGGTGGGTGATCTACATCAGTGCTACTCAAAGTGGAGGTCTGTGGACCGCTGTCGGTATGTGGCGAGTTCCTAGAAAAGAAAGAAACATTATAAAACGCTTATATAATATTGTATTATTTGTTTACAAAATAAATATAAGATAAAAAAAAATTGTCAACTTTTATTATATTCATTATATATATTGTTTCCAGTATAAATTAATATTACTAAGAAATATTACTGGTCTGTGACACATTGGAAAAACAAAAACTGCTGGTACACCACATCAGATAGTTTGAGAAGTACTGATCTACGTGCTTATTTTAATATATTGTTTATTTTTGGTTTCTTATTACTCTTTACTGCAAGATAAATGAAACTTGGTTTTCTTATTAAGTAAGTTAGAATTTTGAAAAATACATTTACAATGCTAAGTATGTCCTACAGTAATCTCCCTTGTAAATCACATGCCAAAGTGGCACCCTATCAATTTTGTCAGTTCACCGTATTTCAAAATGTTAATATTCTGTAGCAAGAGGCAGAATTGTTAACACACCAGGCAAAATGCTTAGCAGCCTATCATCCATCTTTATGTTGTAAGTTCAAATTCTTCCAGGGTCGACTTTGCCTTTCATCCTTTCAGGGTCAATAAAATGATTACCAGTTGAGCACTGGGTTAATTTAATTGACTTAGCCCCTTCCCAAAACTGCTGACCTTGTGCCAAAATTTGAAACCATTATTATCTGAACTTGATTAATGCCAGGCCCGCCTGTGTGGCTCCTGTGATGGTGGCTCGTAAAAAGCACCCACTACACTCTCAGAGTGGTTGGCATTAGGAAGGGCATCCAGCTATAGAAACATTGCCAGATCAGATTGGAGTCATTGGCTTTCCAGACCTCAGTCAAACCATCCAACCCATGCCAATATAGAAAATGGACGTTAAACAATGATGATGATGATGAATTGGCATGTTAAAAAATTAAAATTGGTTGCTATATGTATACCATTTAACCATCTGCCATTTTTAAATGTTCTCATATTATGTTAAAATTAATACTTATTTTATATTTATTTCTTTATTGCCCACAAGGGGGCTAAACATAGAGGGGACAAACAAAGAGATTAAGTAGATTACATCGACCCTAGTGCGTAACTGGTGCTTATTTAATCGACCTCGAAAGGATGAAAGGCAAAGTCAAGCTCGACAAAATTTGAACACAGAATGTAAAGGCAGACGAAATACCACTAAGCATTTCGCCTAGTGTGCTAACGTTTTTGCCAGCTCGCTGCCTTATTTTATATTATACCTCTTAACTGTTTACCATTTGTAAATCTTTTTATATTCAGGTTCAGAAACATGAAATACATCTCACAATCTTAGAATCTAGACTAGACAACTTGACACTGGCAGTTTCTCAGCTCACTGAAAACATGGATAATTTAACAAGACAGGTAAGTTTTTTTATTATTCGATATTCTTTTATAGTTAAATTGACAAATCAGAATTACCTGCTGTGATCCTACCAATCCAGGGTGGTGGATTGGCTGAACTGCTGCTAAGATGGTCAGGCAAAAAGCCTTGCAATATCTGTTTTATATATCTGCATTATAACAGCAACACCGGACTCAAGTTGGCAGCCTTTCACTTAGATAAACTTAGAGAGAGAAGGCATAGAAGCAAGATTCATCATGTACTAGCAACCTTGATCAAGGTATAGTGCAAATGGCAGAACCTCTATCTTCACATCTTTCTTTCCCTCTACAAGTCTACATTCCAAGGAAGATAACTCTTATCTTATTGGTTTTATTTCCCTTTCATCATCATCATTTAACGTCCATCTATGTATGCATGGGTAGGACGGATGACAGGAGCTGGCCAGGTAGAAAAACTACCCTAGGCTACTGTGTCTGTTTTGACAGGGATCTTACGGCTGGATGCCCTTCTTAACACCAACCACTCCGTAGAGTGGACTCAGTGCTTCTTACGTGGCACTAGCACAGGCGAAGTTAGTTTTGGCATAATTTTTACAGCTGGAAGGCCGTCCAAACGCCAACCATGTTACAGTGTGGACTGGATGCTTCCTTTGTTTCTGTAAATGTATTTTCGCCTCTGTTGGTACTATGGGGTAATCTGACATCGTTACCATCTTTAACATCCATATTCCATGCTGGCATTGGACAGATTAACAGGAACTGACATTTCCTAAGACTGCATTGTATTCTGACACCTACTTTGGCATGGTTTCTATAGCTGCATGTTCTTCCTAACAGAGTCTTCTGGGTGTGTGTTTCATGGCATCAGTACTAATGAAGTCGCCATTGATAACATATTTTTTGGCAAATATAATGAATGAGAAACTTGTATTAATTTAATAAATATTTTTATTTTTTCAAGTTAGTATTCAACTAATTACTTTGAATGAAGTGAAATTATAATTACTGTCCCTATGTAGGACGGATGACAGGAGCTGGCCAGGTAGAAAAACTACCCTAGGCTACTGTGTCTGTTTTGACAGGGATCTTACGGCTGGATGCCCTTCTTAACACCAACCACTCCGTAGAGTGGACTCAGTGCTTCTTACGTGGCACTAGCACAGGCGAATATAATGATATTACCTGCAGCTGGGAAAAAATTATATCCTAAACATTGTCATGTGACCAGTTTTTTTACTGTTGTTTTTTTTCTTTTTACAGCTAACAGATCGCCAAGTGTTGTGGGCATCAATTGAAGTATTTATCCTTGCCTTAATATTTGTCGTCTGCCTTAGAAAAAGACAGCCCTCTTTACCACCTAATCTGGTGGCAAAGGTTTTAGATGATCTCCTTCAGACCCAACATTTTTCTCCCAATCGAAGACGTAATTCAGAATCCAATATTAAACAGTCTTCCGTAAGCCATTGTGAAGTGGTTCGACAAAAAAGTGCAGATGACCTCAGTAAGTTCATTTAAGGTTTTTACTCTACAGAACAAGAAATCCTTTTTAACTCAACAATATTTGTAGTTTATTTACAAGTGGGAAACGACATTATTTCATTGGATGATTATAGAATTTTCCGAAAGATTTCCTAAATAAGATAAATATAATCTTAGATCAGAGGTTAAAATGAGCAGTACTGCCACCCTCACTTCCCCTGGTGGGGTGGAAAAATCCAGTGAGGGGCATTGAAGTAGGGCAACAATGGGGTGGCCTAAAAGGGTCAGTGGATGTAAAAGCAAACAAAATAATGGGTTCATTAGGTTAAGTTTTATTTGTGAAAGACTGTTTTGAATTAGCTTCAGAAAGCGGTGGGTGATGGGGGTGGCTAGGACTGTGGCCTAGTTGCTGAGAGGGTAGCAGCCTGAAAAAGTATGGGGACCACTGTCTTAAATTATTCTGACCTATTTTAGTATTACTGTCTTCTAGGAAAGTAAATTTTGAAGCGCAGCTGTAAATGGGTGACCCTGTGACAGAGTAGCCTTCCAATCAGTGGGGTGGCATCATTCGAAAACTAAAACAATGCAAAGCACATTGCAACCAGCGATGTATAACAATATTCTATAGTCTGGTCGATCGCATGATTTGTATTCTATAAACCAAGTCAGAGATTAGCATTTCTGTCTCTTGTAAATATTAGAACTGGAATTTCTCTTTAATCATTTACAAAATAAACAGATACATGAACTCGACCAGTGATGGGAAAACTATGGGGTGCAGTATTTTCTGAATGGCATATTTGACAAAAAATTTCCTTGAATGTTTTAGTTGTGTGGCCTGCCTGATGATGAACTGTCTCATGCCAACCTGCTTCTCGAGAGAAAAATAAGTTGTCCAATAAAAATAACTAGACCTTAATGATAGTTTTTTTAAATCAAAAATTCAAATAAGCTTAATAATTTTGTAGTAATGTTGCAAAACGCAAATAATTTATTAGTCTTATTGCAAATGTCTCTGTTGGAATTTTTATTGTTGTTTCATTAGAATTTCCAAATTTTAAATTTCTAAAAGCCAGAGTCATGTGGATAAACCTCCAAAAACTATAGTGTGTATCTGTTGAAGACTTTATTTAGTTAAAAGTACTGTTTGGTTGAGACAACTCTTATTTTGTTGCATCTTGGGAGGGTCATTGTGCTAATAATAAACACACACACACACTGATTCTATTTCACTTCACTATTTTATTTATTATTTGCTTTACCATTTAGCCTGTTAACTAATTAATTTGATAAATTGTTCAGTCATTCAACCAGTCAGCTAGATTTGTCAGTCCTTTCATCACCATTCACCATCTCACCAATGACATGCCCTCAAACTTAGTTGATCGATTGATCAAACAATTAATTAGTTAAATGGTTAACCAATAGACAAATAAAGAAGTGAATATAACCAGTGCATGTGTTTATTATAGGTAGAATGACACTCCAGAGATACAACAAAATATGTTTCAGCACAAGTTTACATAAAGAATCTTGCAAACCAAATCAAAAACTGTCAAGGCTATCACTTAAGGCATTTTATTCATTTCCTATGGCTTGTAAACAATTATTTTAGCTCAACTTGTTATCCTTTCATTGCAGTTCATTCAAAAGCTGTGCATATTGTAGAACCTACTACACCTTTCTTGCTTGGTCAGGTAAGTTGTCTTTTTTCATAACACTAGAAATATTTAAAATAAATAAAATGTCTTAATTAGAGAGTAACACATAGTTTATTGCCATAAAATGTAAGCAAAGAAGTCTTTTTCAAAGTAACATGCTCAATACAACTTTAACATTAATCTGCGCATGAATTGGCCCATTCCAGTGGTGTATTAGAGTTTTGGAAGAGTTGCCTGCTCCAGTCCTTTGTATTCTGATAGTAACACCTGTACCAACACTGGCAAGCTGTATTGGCCTTCAAGCACAGCCTTTTCCTTGGACAACATTGGTAGTATGAAGGGAGGTGGTTTGCATGCATGAACAGCTGCCAATCTTCCATAAAAAGAACTTGCCTAGGCTAGAAATAGCTACCAAATCTCACTCAAATTACAATTACTTGTCTTTACAAAAAAAGGACTTGTGGAATAAAGTAGTTCCATTTCCTAGATGAAAAAAATAGACATGGTTGACTTAAGGCTAAACAACAACAATCAAAAGAAGATGGTCATAAAAAAAGGCATATATAGAATGCCTGCTAAACAACATATTTCAGAAAGGTTGTTTCAAATGATTACTGGAACACTCAACGAATGTAAAGTGAGCTTCTTAACCACACAGCTGAGCATTTTTGTTGTTTGAACCAAATAGAGTCTAACAATTTAGCTTTCCCACAATATTGGGTTTGGAGCTATGGGGTGATTAAGAAAAGTATTTAACTCTTTAGCATTTTAATTACTCTCTCAAATGCAATGTTTTTTTGTTCACATTGTTAGTGCCGCTGGACTGGCTCCCGTGCAGGTGGCACGTAAAATACACCATTTCGAGCGTGGCCGTTGCCAGTACCACCTGACTGGCCTTCGTGCTGGTGGCACGTAAAAGCACCCACTACACTCTCAGAGTGGTTGGCGTTAGGAAGGGCATCCAGATGCAGAAACTCTGCCAAATTAGATTGGAGCCTGGTCCACCAGTCCTCAGTCAAATCGTCCAACCCATGCTAGCATGGAAAGCAGACGTTAAACGACGATACATTATCTTATGTCTTTGAGATTTTGATGTAATAATTTATTTTTACAATGACATAGTAGGGTTGGTGTGAGAGACTGGATCTGGTCAGTTTGAACATAAAACTAGTAAAATATTTTGGCTGGATATGGGCTGGTTTAAATGCTAAAGGGTTAGAAAAAGAATATTTTGAATAGTTGGTGGTTTATGTGTTGTGATAATGAAATTCATTTTTCTCTTCTTTTTTTTTTTCATTCTTTTTCTCACAGACGAAAGAAGGCAACAAAAAGCGGAAGAAAAAGAAAAACCGATCAGTTGATTTAAAAATGAGTAGTAGTAAGGAAGGTCTTCCTAAAGAGAAGAGTGTTTCAACGACTCAACTGAATAGCGCTGGACTGTTATTCATGGGGAAACCAGTAGAAAGCAGCAGTTCTCCTGCCAGAAAAGTTATACATTACAAACAAATTAGGGAACGTGTGGAAGGGGAATCAGGGACTTCGGTTGGCAGTGTGTGTAGTAGTAATAGTAGTAGTAATAATAATACTGGTGCGTATAGTATTGCAAGAGGAAAAGAGTGCAGTCATGATGCAAATATTCGCATTTCATGCAGTAAGAGTGATCCAGACTTATATACAAGTGAAAACTCTGCTTCGACAGCATTGTGTTGTTCTTCTCATCTCTCAAATCATTCTACACCTCTTCCATCCACACAAACATCTTTTTCTTTCCCTTCTACTTTCAAAGCTCCACTCATGTGTTCAATCCCAAAGTCTTTCTCTTCTTCTTTGCCAGCTTCAGTGCCGGCAACACCATCAGCAGAACAATGTCAAATCTTCAACAGCACAAACAGTTTACTGAGAACAAACTTGATAACATATCCTATCAAACAGTCGTCCAGCCTTTCAGATCCTATAGTTGCTGGCAGTACTGGGCTGGTTAAAACAGTAACGGGGACACATTCCACTGCATTCAGAAACAAATTCAAATCTTTAGACGTTGGACAAAAAAATTCTTCAGAAAGAAAGAATATTAATCGATGCCGCACTCAAGTTCCATGTGACGGCTTCAGAAAGTTCTGAAGTGTGACTCTGTTCCCAGACTCCCATGGGGTTTACTATTTCTACTAAACATTATTATTATTATTACTACTCAATACATAAACATTAAAATTTGCTCTCTGCTGTTTCAGTTTTTTTTTTACCTTTTTCTTATTGCTTTCTATTAAGATTAACTTTAATAAATTATTTTTTTAAATTCAAGGTGAATACTAAAAACATGATTCACCTTATTACAAAACACTTCAAAGATTTCAGCTTATGTTGTCTGGATTTATGGGATCAAATCTCATCTTCTGCTCCAGTAAAATTCTTATATATATCTATGTGTGTGTGTGTTCTTCCATCATCTTCAGTTTCCATACCTCTTTTTATACATGCACAAACATGTACATATGCATTGTCACTGTTACTCCATGGCCAGCTGGTTAGCAATAAGAATGACTCTGTGATACCTTGGGAAAGTGTCTTTTATCATCTTGTGTTGACCCAATGCCTTGTGATGGAAACTGTATAGAAGCAATGTAGATATGTATGTATATGCCTTTTGTAACACCAACCACCCACTGCTGGGTGGGTGGGTGGGTGGTTGGTGTTGGGAAGGGCACCCAGCTGTAAAAACCATACCCAAAACAGACACAGAAGTCTGATGCAGTCTTCTTGCCTGGTCAGCTCCTGTTAAACCATCCAACCCATGCCAGCATGGAAGGTGGACGTTAAACAATGATGATGAGATATATAAAAATACACACACACCTATGTATATATTTTGTTAATTTAATGTCTGTTTCTTTCATACTAGGTTAGGTTGGACAAGGACACTTTTGAGGTAGGAATTCCCAGCCAGGTGCTATTTCTGTCATCAACATTTACCTGTGTGTCAAACAGGTTTTTTTATTCCACAGGTCTTTAAAAGTGCAGAATGATCAGACATATCAACAAGGAATGTACACATATCATTATTTTGCTCAAATGTAGCTGTAGAATGTCAGACATTCGTGTGCATGCACACACAGTGTGTCCGTAAAGTAATGGTGAGATTTCAAAACTATTGATGTAACAATATGAATTGTGTAGTGTTGCCAGTTACATTAATAAATAATTTTGAAATCTCCACCATGATTTTACAGACACTATATATATATATATATATATATATATATATATTGGGCTTCCTACAATTTGCCTTACAAATTCACTCACAAGAAAGTCGTCAAGAGGACTTGTGCCTAAGGTGCCATACAGCAGGGGGAAACCCAAAACCATGTGGTTGCAAAGTGAACTACTTAACACAAAATGATGCCTCTGTGTGACAGAACAAACAGAAGAGTAGAACTCAATAAGAATATATGATTTATTTTGCTGCAAGATTATGTAGAAGACTCAAGGACCAACAGTTTTGTGTGCCCCCGCCTTCATATGTATTCTTTTATGCTTTTACACATTTCAATTATGACAGTGGCCATGATGAAGCACGGCCTTAAGGGGTTTTGTCGAAGAAATCGACTCCAACCAGGAATTAGTCTTTTCCATTTATCAAATCCACTCACAAGGCTTTCGTCAACCTGAGGCTATAGTAGAAGCCAGTTGCCCAAAGTGCCACACAATGGGACTAAAACCCTGAACCATGTGGTTGGGAAGCAGGCTTCTTACCACACAGCTACATGCTCACGACTTGTGTTACTGCTCAAAAGATGTCAATGAAAACAATATCTCCTGGAACTGAACGGGTTTGTTGGTTTCCTGTGAAAACTAATAGAATGAAAATAACATGTATGGGTTGGTGATAGGAAAGGTTTCTGGCATAGATTTGTCTCCTGTATATCTTGTTCAACACATTCCAGTGTGGAAGACATAGAAGTTAATGACAATTATCTGGTACTCCATTAGTTATGATGATGAGGGATCCAAATGATCCAGTCAACAGGACCGACTGCCCCTGAAATTCACATGTAAGTAGCTGAGCACTCCACAGACATGCAAACCTTTAATGTAGTTCCCAAGGAGATTTTGTGACACAGAATATAAGGTTGGCCCTTTGAATTACCAATCCTACTCATTTTTGCCATCTGAATGGACTGGAGCAATAAAGTGCCTTGCTCAAGGACACAATGTGCTGCCAAGTATTGAACTCATGACTGGATGACTGTGAGCTGACTATGCTAACCATATAGCCACATGCCTTCACAATAATGATAGGCAAAAACACAATTGTTTAACATCTAACCTATATATTACTATTTGACCTCCAATTTTTTGCATGACTCAAATTGTTTAATTAATGGAACAGTTGTTTTTACAGCTAGATGCTCCTGCATGCCAAAATAATTGAGTCCGCTCTGTAAAGTGGTTAATGTTACAAAATGTGTCCAGCTGTACTAGCACCACCACCCTAAGGAAGCTGCAGCACAGACAGGTGGAGCAGTAACTCTGAGTAGAAATTGAAACAATAGAGAGTATTCTAGTCCTGTCACAAACAGGACTAGAGTACCCTTTAGCTGCTGCTACAATAGAAATCTCCCAGTCAGTGCTGTTAAGTTATGAAAGGAAGGGCATCATCTTCAAAACCATGACATGCAGTAACAAGCTGGTGAGATATTGTAAATCTTTGTGCAACCCATTCAAGCATGGAGAAGAAAAGATGTAATAAATTAGGTTGCTTGTTACCTGGAAGCAAATATAGATTTTGTTTTATGTTCTGTGAGGTATTCAGGAACAAGTAAAGCCACCACACACATAAAAAAGCAAATATAGTTTGTTTGGACCGAGATTGAATTTTATTCTTATTCATCTTGAAATGAGTAACCGTCACCATTTAATGTTTGTTTTCCATGCTAGCACGGACTGGATGCTTTGATAGGATCCAGCAAGCCGCAATGGTGTGTCGAGCTCTGATATCAGCTTTAGCAGAGTTTGTATGACCGGATGCCCTTCCACTTAGCAGAGCATACTGGGTGCTTTTCCATGCCACCAACACTAGTAAGGTTGTCAAATAAATTACAAGAAAGGAACCGGGGGAAAAAGAGAAAGCCCTCTCAACTAAATGGGGGGGTGCTTGAGGAAGGGAGAGCAATGATTCCATACCATATTTGAGAGGCTAAAATATTTGGGGTCAAATATAGTCATAAATTTCATTCCTCCAAAAATATATCTATGTATGTATACTCACACTTTAGTATTTGGAAATACATGGAAGCTGTAAGACTCGAGGGGTAGAAACACAAGAAGAGGTTAATATTTCAGTCATTGCTTGACTCACTATATTTATTGTGGCAAAAGTGACTGTACAAGGTGGCAAGCTGGCAGAAATGTTAGAAGGCCGGGCGAAATGCTTAGCAGTATTTCGTCTTTGCATTGTGATTTCAAATTCCACCGAGGTCGACTTTCCCTTTCACCCTTTTGGGGTCAATTAAGTACCAGTTGTGTACTGGGGTTGATCTAATTGACTGGCCCCCTCTCAAAAAATGTGGGTGCCTTATGCCTAGAGTAGGAAAATATATATATTGTGGCAAGAGTGACTGTACAAGGCAGCGAGCTGGCAGAAATGTTAGCACGCCAAGCGAAATGCTTAGTGGTATTTCGTCTGCCGTTACGTTCGGAGTTCAAATTCCACCGAGGTCAACTTTGCCTTTCAACCTTTAGGGGGTCGATAAATTAAGTACCAGTTATGCACTGGGGACGATGTAATCAACTTAATCCTTTTGTCTGTCCTTGTTTGTCCCCTCTATGTTTAGCCCCTTGTGGGCAATTAAGAAATAAGAAACTTTAGCAGGCCAGGTGAAATGCTTAGTATTTCGTCTGTCTTTACGTTCCAAGTTCAAATTCCATCGAGGTTGACTTTGCCCTTCATCCTTTCGGGGTCAATAAATTAAGTACCTATTGCATACTGGGGTTGATCTAATCGACTGGCCCCCTCCCCAAAAATTTTGGTCCTTGTGCCTAAACTAAAAAAGATTGACTGTACAACTTGGCACAACAAATATCTCCCAAGTCATTGCTGACTAGCAAGTGTGATCTGGTAGTGTGTACCTCAACGTCATTGTTTTTACATCCACTCTTTCATGCTTGCATGAGCTGCCAACCTTCACCTGTTCTCAAGGAGTGCACTTTGTTGAAATTTGCTAACAAGATACAAGCATGGGTGTGGTGCAAGCAATTTGCTTCCTAACCACATGCTTCCAGGTTCAGTCCCACCTCCATGGCACCTTGGTCAGGTGCCTTCTACAGTAGCTTCAGGCCAACCAAAGCCTTCTGAGCAGATTTGATAGAAGGAAACTGAAAGAAGCCCGTTTGTGTGTGTGCCTTCCCCCATAATTGGTTTTGGTATGTTTATGCCTCCGGCAAAAGAGACACATTAGAAAATCACCAAACTTAAAAGAAAATGCAGTGGTCAATTCATTCAACTAAAATTCTTCGAGGCAGTGACTGCAGACTAACAACTGAAACATGAGAGAGATGAACTAATAATGACTAGAACAAAATCTGTAAAAAAAAAACAAAAAGCAAAGTAAATGCATCTCCCTTGATTTCAAAACCATAACAAGCTGGTGAGACGTTGTAAGTCTTTATCCAACCCATTCAAATATGGAGAAGGAAAGATATAATAAATTAGGTTGCTGTTACCTTCAAAGCAAATATTGATCTTGTTTAATGCTCTATGAGGTAGTCAGGAACAAGTAAAGCCACAACACACATAAAAAATAGTTTGTTTGGGCTATAATTGGATTTTATTCTTATTCATCTTGAAACGAGTAATCATCATCATTTAATGTTGCTTGATCACCTGGACTACCTGCTCATTGAATTAACCTGTACAATGGCTGAGTATTCCACAGACAAGTGTACCATGACAGTAATCCTCAGGTAGAAACAGCATGATAGTGTGTGACAAAGATTTGCTTTTGAATTACAGTTACAATCCATTCAACAGGCTTCTGCACAGTTTCCATTGACCCAGTTTCACTCGCAAGGCATTGTAAAACACATAGTAACCATTTAGCCATGCTGCATCCTACACAATCATCATATAATGTTCACTTTTCCATGCTTGCATGGGTCAGACGGAATTTACTGAGGCAGATTTTCTACACCTGGGGCACCCTTCCCGTTGCCAACCCTTCGCCTGCTTCCAAGTTTTTCCTTGGACTACTGAAAATAAACATGACTTGTATAACTAATGCTCATTACAGCCATCAAATGATATCAGGACCAGGGTGCACATACACATGCATGCAATGAGTTTCTTTCAATTTCCATCTACCAAATCCACTTACAAAGCTTTGGTCGTCCTGGGAATATTGTAGAAGACACTTGCCCAAAGTGCATGCAGTGGAACTGAACTCTAGACCACGATTGGAAAATAAGCTTTTGGACCACACAGCCATGTCTGTACTTATTTTACTCTTTTACTTGTTTCAGCCATTAGGCTGCGGCCATGCTGGAGCACCGCCTTTAGTCAAGCAAATCGACCACAGGACTTATTTTTTTGGACGCCTAGTACTTATTCTATCGGTCTCTTTTGCGGAACCGCTAAATTACGGGGACGTAAACACACTAACATCAGGTGACAAACACAGACGCACAAACATATATATATATACGATGTGCTTCTTTCAGTTTCCGTCTAACAAATCCACTCACAAGGCTTTGGTCAGCCCGAGGCTATAGCAGAAGACACTTGCCCAAGGTGCCACGCAGTGGGAATGAACCCAGAACCATGTGGTTGGTAAGCAAGCTACTTACCACACAGCCACTCCTGCACCTATTTGTTGGTTAATTTTACTTTTTCTTTGATATCCAATCTTTGTCCTCTGGAGGACAAGAGTACCACGGTATCCATCCTTTCCAAGTTCCATTGAAGATTTTTTTCAATAGGTTGTATTATTCTTTCACTAGTTCTAATCATTAGGCTTTCCCCACCCTCCTCTTTAACTGTTGACCCTTGCAGGCCCTTTCAAGAGACGGATGCAGTTGAACGACTGAAATTCAGTGGAATGTTGCCCTGAGAAATAAAATTTGGAATTAAGGAGTTCAGGATGAATGGGCATCTTCTGGTTGCCTTGAAATCCTTATACGAATGCCCAGATGGTGCTGAGTTGAAACAGACTTCAGCAGCGGTGTGTATAACTGTCACCACCCTCTTTTCATAATTTTTATGAACTGAATTGTCTTGCAGCCATTGTGGAATTGGATATCACTATTGGTGGATGTAGGTAGACCAAGAATGAGATGGTTGAATTAAGGACAGTTGATTCTTATAGGTTCCTGATGAGGAGGGGGCCTGAAGACTCAGTTTGGATGAAAGATGTTGTTACTCTTAATAATATCCATTTACTTACACTTCTTTTACTTGTTTCAGTCATTTGACTGTGGCCATGTTGGTGCATGGTCTTTAGTTGAAGAATTCGACCCCAGAACCTAGTTCTTATTCTATTGGTCTCTTGTGCAGAGTTACTGGGATGCAAACACACCAACATTGGTTATTAAGCGATTGTGGGGGGACAAACAGACACACAAATACATACATATAAATACGACGGACTTCTTTTTAGTTTCCATCTACCAAATCCACTCACAATGGTCGGGAAACAAGCTTCTTGCCACACAGCCACTCTTGTGCCTTTAGATGGATTAATTTCTTCTTTTTTGTTTGGGCTCAAGTAAGGCCAAAAGGCCACATCTTAGAGCCTTGAGCTGACCAATGCCTTGTAAGTGAAATTTAGTGGATGAATATATTTAACAGTTCTTAGGAGGTCTAGTTTCAGTTCCACTGGGAAGCACCTTGAGTACGTGTCTTCTACTATAGCCCTGGGCTAATCAAAGCCTTGTGAATGGATTTGGTAGATGGAAACTGAAAGGAGCCAATTGTGTGCCCTTGTCTAGACATCACATGATGGTTGTAAATGAACATCATTTTGCAAGTGCGGTTGTTAGCTTCCAATCTTCCGGGAAAAACATGCTTAGCTATGTGAAACAGGTGAGGGTTGGTGACAGGAAGGGCATCCGGATGTAGAAAATCTGCCTCAATAAATTCTGTCTGATCCATGCAAGCATGAAAATGTGGACATTAAATAATAACATGCCAACAGGCACAGCATGTTACCAAGGAATTAAGAACTCAGTAGATGGTCCCACATTAAATCCATATAGTCTATATGCTATGAATTCAAACATCATTGGAGGGTGAGTAAAAGTGCAGAGCCTGAGCCACATCGTAAAATAAGTGCAGAAATACGAAGGAAACGAGCTGCCAGACTATTGCAACACTTATATTAAAGCATAAGAATATCAATAACATTTCCTGCATTTCTAATCTTATATATGATGGACTCACGCATTGGTTTCAACGTATGAGGATCTGACAACCTACTCTTTCTTTGTCAGTCACAATACTTATATCTAATGTGACATGTAAGTCCTGCCAGCAATTTGCAAAGCCCACAGATGCTTCAAGTATGAAGTTGATCCTGTCTCCACCTCATAACCCAACGAATTTTTCTTGGATTTTCTACACCTACACTTCAGACTATTCTACCTGGACTTTCTACTCTCCTACACTTCAGCTGCACCACTTCTACCCATGGATTACACTGGACTCATCCGCTGATGAGGATTTATTTATATATATATGTGTGTGTGTGTGTGTGTGTATACACAAGGGGTACTGAAAAGTTCCTGGCTTTAAGGGTATTGTGAAAAGCCTGGTTGGAGGCCCAACCTTCTGAGTTCTTTTACAGGGCTTAGAAAAACTGAAGGACTGCTGGAATAAACGTGTGAATCCGAGAAGGGAATATGTTGAATAAGTTAATTAGCTGATCCTCCTGAAAAATGTGGGTAATTTTTCAGATTAACACCCACACGATTTTCACTAGAGTGTTAGAGTTACGGTTTTTGAGTCAGGGTTAGGGTTTTAGAGTTACGATGAGGGTTAGTGTTACAGTTTTAGGGTTACGTAATTGTGCGGGTGCTCATCTGAAAAATTACCGAAATGTGAAAACTACCGACCCTGCCATCTGTTATAACTTTTGTTGATCTGTTTAATATGTATATAGATTATGCCTCCAAACAAGAGAGCTTGCTGGGGAAAGAAAGCAACCGGTTTAAAAAGACTGCAGCACATTCCAGAAGCTACTTTGAACATAATGCAAAATGGTGCATCGACATCTACTGCCCAATCTGATAGAATTCTGTAGCAACATATCACCAGCAATTGCTTCCTCAGAAATTGCCGTCCTACCTCCTGTGAAAAGGAATTACCCTGCTATGTATAATCAAGGCAGCGCAAGAAGTTGTTTTGCACAAGCATTTGTATAGCCAATTAGACGGATGAAATTTACGTACACTTAATAATTTTATGCAAAACAGCCTTCAGACTTTCCCTATTAATTTCGTCTTTTGAATTATGAACATATTTACACCATAAGGTTTTTTCATTGTAAGGCTTTCTTTTTTAGTTGATTTTCACCTAGCAAGACTTATCGTAGATGGCGTAATAAGTCACACCCGGACAACGTCGGGTTATACTGCTAGTCTTCAATATTACAAATTCTTTGTTATGCACTTGAATTCACATAATTATAATGCTTTAACCCTTTAGCATTTCAGCCAGCCATATCCGGCCAAAATATTCTGTTTTATGTTCAAATTGGCCAGATCTAGCTTCTCATACATGTCCTACAATGTCATTCTAAAAATATACAATTACATCATCAAAATGTCTTAGCTACAGGATGATGCATAATTAATTCAAAACAATGAGGATAAATTAGCATTACATTTGACAGAATAACCTGAATGCTGAAGGTCTAAATACTGAAACACTAAAAGATGTTACAGAATATAAAGTTTTAAATTTCATGAAACTTCTTACCTTGAATACTCTTAATGAGAAGCTTTGCCCTGATTTGTTTTGGAAAACTCTGAGACATTACACAGCATTGATAATGTTGATGTTAGAATTCATATCTGGTTTGCAAAATAAATATTTTAAATTTTATCATGCAGAAGGTCCTTGATTAAATTTAATGTTAAAGAGATCTGTTTAATTGCAAAGTAGTAGAAAGCAGTGTCACAATTTTCAATGTGAGATTCTTCAAAAATGAAAAGTTATCTACATTAGGTTGGAAAGAAAGTCCTGTCGTATTTCAAGATGGTAAAGAAACAAAAGCTTCTTCAGTTTTAATTGATTTATTTAACCAAGATATTTCCCTTTATTGATAACATAATCCGATCTATGTGGTAAATTGTTCATCCTTCAAACATACAATTCTTCAGGTTTCGAAGCCACAGAACATCCTTTTTAACCTCTTCGCAACTAATAAACTATCTTCCTTCAAAACAATGTTGCAGTGATCTGAAAAGATGGCAATTAGATGGACCATGGTCATGAGAATAAGGAGGAAGCAAAACTGCCAGATTTAGTGTGATAATCATTCCCCGAGAGACTTGGACGTGTGGCCTGCATTATCATATAAGAGCAAAACTCCTTCACAGTCAAAGCTATTTCTGCAATATTTCCTACTAACAACAATGCTTCTCCACATCAACTGTTTCAGTTTGGTTTAACACTTTACAATGGACATCCTATATATCCCACAAAACATAGAGCATAACATTTGTTGGGTGTAGTCCTGGTTTGGGGAGAGATTCTCCTTTATCATTGGGTGTTAACCATTGTTTTTCTCCTAGGATATGATTATGGAAAACCCACTTTTCATCACATGCAATAATTCTATCGAGGAAAGGTTCAGAAGCAAATCTATTCTTTACTAACAGAGAGAGGGCAACTTTTTTGATTAAGCTGAGAAGTAGTCAGATGATGACCAAATTTAGACACTTTCCGTACTCCGTGGAGGTGTTTATGATCTAAGTGTGACTTGAATTAAAGTGTTTTGCTAATTCTTATGCAGTTTGCTTTGGATTCTCTTCAGTTCTGATTTTCAGAAGTTAGATATTCTTTTCTACTCTAGGCACAAGGCCCAAAATTTTGCGGGAGGAGGCCAGTTGATTAGATTGACCCCCAGTATGCAACTGGTACTTAATTTATTGACCCCGAAAAGATGAAAGGCAAAGTCGACATCAGCAGAATTTGAACTCAGAACGTGAAGACGGACAAAATACCGCCGAGCATTTCGCCCAGCATGCTAACGTTTCTGCTAGTTCGCTGCCTTCAGAAGTTGGATATTGACAGAACTTGGTCACCCAGATTACAGGGTATCTGCGAGAGAAAAATCTGCAGTCAAACCATCATTAGTATATCCTGACACTTAAAGCTTCGTTTTCAAAGACAGAATGAATATTTCTTGCCAGTTCCATTGTTGAAGAGCCCCTCTTGAATTAACACAGCATGCAGTGTCTGATCTAATCTCATTTTAACACAATTAGATACAAATTTTACTACAAAGGGTGCAGGCATGGCTGTGTGGTAAGTAGCTTACTTACCAACCACATGGTTCTGGGTTTAGTACCACTTCATGGCTCCTTGGGTGTCTTGGACTATAGCCACAGGCCAACCAAAGCCATGTGAGTGCATTTGGGAGATGGAAACTGAAAGAAGCCCATCATATTTTTAATATTATATATGTGTGTGTTTGTATGTCTTGGTTCATCCCCTAACCGTCACTTGACAACCGATGTTGGTGTGTTTATGTCCCTGTAATTTAGCAGTTCAGCAAAAGAGACCAATAGAATAAGTACTAGGCTTACAAAGAATAAGTCCTTGGGTCAATTTGTTCAGCTAAAGGCAGTGCTCCAGCATGGCTGCAGTCAAATGACTGAAACAAGTAAAAGAATAAAAGAATGGTATAAGCAATTTGCAAAGAAAACAACAAAATGGTTTCAAGTTCAAGAAAAAAAAAACAAAAGCAATTAAAAAAAAAAATGTATGCTTATTTAATCAAAAGTATTGAAAAAGTACCCTTAAAGTGATCATGTTAAAAATGTAAAAAGAACTTTCTTCCCAGCCTGATATTTTAGAATTTAATAGTTCAATAGTGTTTGAATTAATGAAGTTCCCAACAATTAAGAAATTCTTTCCAGAATGAAATTAAGATGAATATTGCATATTCGTTGTCCAAGCATAGCTCAGTGGTTAGAGTGTCAGGCTCACAGTCATGAGGTCGAGAATTTGATTCCTGGAGTGTGCTGTGAGTTGTGTTCTTAAGCAAGACCATTTATTTCATGTTACTTCAGTTCACTCAGCTGTAGAAATGGGCTACGACATCACTGGTGCCAAGCTGTATTGGCCTTTGCCTTTCTCTTGGACAACATCAGTGGCATGGAAAAAGGAGACTGGTATGCAGGGGTTTGACCTGCTAGTCTTCCATAAAAACCTTGCCTGGAATTGTGCCTCAGAAGGGAACTTTCTAGGTCAATCTCATGGTCCTTTGTGACCTAAAGGGGTATTTATCCTGTTCAAGCTCTTGAAATTAATCGAAACATTTCTCTGCCTTGGTTCTAAGTTTGTTCCAGATTGCAATTAAGTTGTCACTTCACAAGTTTTTGAAATAATGATTAATGTCACAAAAACATTTAGGAGAGATTTATGGCTTATGCTGTGCTGAAAGCAACTGTTATAAAAAGTGTTATTGGATTAATTCAGGGGGGGAAAAAAATATTGGTTCTTGGCATACACATCTTTCATATTGGTAAGTGAAGTGACAGAAGGTAGAGCTTAGAGCAGTCCATTGCACAGACACGTGTATTCAGATCTCCTTGTCTTAACATTGTGACAGCTATACACAAACATTATCATGTGAGTGGTGACATCTGTTTGCAATCTTCCATGTGTAGCCAATGAGCTATTCATGTTAAGGAAAAAAGAAAAAAAAAGAAAGAAAGAAAAAAAGAGAAATACCTATTTTGTTTGAAAACAGGTATGGGTTAGTGACAGAAAGAGAAACTGGTTATAGAAAATCAGTCTCAATGAATTTTGTCTTATCCATGCAAGCATGGAAAAGTGGACATTAAAACGATGAGGATATTCTACACAAAAATTTTTTGAAAGTATGAGAGAATTTTAAGTTAGGAAACAAGAGATGAGTGTTACCGGGCATTAAAAGTATCAGTTGATGAGCTGCATTGGTGTAAGCAATAAATAGGGTAAAAACTGTGATAATGGAGGGTGTCTGTGAAAAAAGAAGAGATAGGAAGTGGTAAGATGAGATCTCATATATTGTACAAGAACTCTGGCAGAACTAACCAGTACAGAAAAGCAAATGTTACAGATTGTTCTCAAAGAGCTAAGTACACCAATGCTTCAAGTCACAGCCTTACACTTGAGAACTATGGAATATTTATGTCTTTAAATGCAATCTTTTCACTCATTTTAAAGAAGAATATTGTTTAGCCCCAAACAGACCCGTAATCAAAAATACTTGTCATGACCATCTTACCCCCCCCCCACACTTTCAGACAAATTGCATGTTGGGTTTCATGGTCTCTGTCTTTCCCCCTTTGAAGGGTTTTTAACTGCTATACTACTTAGATGTGTTTGTTTTTTTCCTTTCTCCTAATTTAAATTGACTTGTATTTATGTATTTATCCAGAAGCCTTCTTTAATTTACCAACAACTCTCATCAATACTCTGACTAAATTCTAGACATGATTTTATGGTCTGTGGGTTTTAAATAAATTGAATGATTTGTCAAGCAGCAAGTAACACCATTTCAAAATGGTTTATAAGAAGAGGAGGAGGAGGAGTAGGGAGGAAGAATCAACTAGCAGTAAATAGACCAAAAAGTGGACGTTTTCAAGCTAGGCAAGCTTTGGATATTTAGCTACAATTGAACATATAACATTTAGATAAACATTTTTTATATATCACCTCAGACTGGAGGCAGTGACAAGCAAAAACAATTTCAGTATGTGACAGGCATTTATTTTCATTCTTGCTTCTTCTTCCTCCAACGAAGTTTTTACAGAAATGTTTACAGCACGAGCAGTAAACGTCACAGAGATAATGTACAGTATAGATTTTTATTTTTTTGACAGACCCACTATTAAATTTCCCAAAATATTTTTAGTTTAAAATAAAATGAAAATAAAAATTTTAAATTTAAATTTAAAAAAAAAAAACCTGAAAGGAAATTAAAATTTGAAGAAGGGAGATTGAAATCAGATTTAAGAAAGAAGAAAAAATTGAAATATGCAAATGATTCATTTCAAAGTCTTTCCACGCCAGGAGAATGCTTCACTTCCAAATAACACTTGTACACAGGCACAGAAATTGTATTTTTTTCTTTTCCTTTTTTTGGATTAGAACTTTTAGTGATCAATTATTTTATCCTTATAGATAGATATAAGAAAAGTCAAACTAGTACAATTGCTTTGACAGCTAAATATTCCTTTGTTTTAGTTCTTCCAAGAGTTTGTTAACCACTCCGTATGCCATGCCACCACTGATGTTGGAGGAAAAGGTAATTGGCCGCAGTTGAATGCAGGAATGGTTTCTGTCTAACAAGCCAGCATCAGACAATTGAAAAATCAGATAATCTACACAGGTGATTAGCAATATGCAAGGAAATGTGGGAAGTACAACACAATTCTTAGTAAATATATTTCAAAGTCCATCTCCAATAATATGGAATTTCTTTTTTCAAGAATCCTGCCAATCACTGGTAGTCAAAAGAGATATTGCAATGGAAACAGCGCATACATTTAGCTATTGCTCTACCATCATTGCTAATTTTTTTGCTGGCCGCAGGTTAACATTTCATCATAATTTACAAAGTAAGCAATGAGGGTGTGTAGATTTTTTTTTTTTTAATATTTTGAACACAAAATAAATATTAGTACTTAAAATGGTTTGTGGACTGGAGAGGAATGGGAAAAGGAGGAAAAAAAAAAAAAAAAACCTGAAAGCTTTTCAGAATGTAAACTCAAAACAATTGTCAAGCTTTTTGCATCTTACATTAAGTAATGATGACAAAATAAAACAAAATTTTTTCAAATGCGGAAAGGAGAAAACCAGATAATTTTGCTTTGCTTCATGAATATAAAGAAAATTAGAAAGAATTGTCATATTGGTCTGCAGATATACTGTTAATAGATCAGATCTAATGGTTGTTATACACACTTAAAAGCTTTTATCTAGCTATTTGTATTATGGCATTCATTAGACCAAATTTGCAACATTTCCACCCACCATTTTGAAATGCATTTCAATCACAATAAACCTTTCTAATACTGATTACATTTAACTTAATACAGAGAATAAATATAGTCAATGTAAAAACCCTATATTCCTTTTTTTAATCTATTTCTCATACCAATATGCAATGTAATTCTTAATTTTGCAGTACCCTTTTCTATAAAAGTTACTTTATTTTACACGTGTGTAACTGAATTACAAAAAACAAAAACAAACAGTATACTAATTATTTGAAATCCAGAGAAAAATTAAAAACTTTTGACAACTAATCAAAAATAATATACTATAAAATCATAATAAACAACTCAAGATCTCCATTAGCAATGGCTAATTTCTTACTGAGAAAATGCACTTTCTGAAAATAAGGATTGAGAAATCACGTTAGTTTGGCCTTTTCAAAAGACATTGACAATCACAGCCAAATAAGAAGACAAGACAGCTAATTTTATTAACAAATAAACATTTTGAAACCATAATTTTCAAACAAGAAAACACGATCTGCTTGACTTACAGAATTTTACAGACCAAACATTGCAACATAAGTAAATTTAAAATAAAGACCTTAACTAGTGGTGGGTGGATGATGAAATTGAAACAGACCAGCCTCTCAAAGGGGTGGGAATTATAGCCTAGTAGTGAGGGTAGAGTTACAATATGGAAGACCAATATAGAAATAGCAGTTAAATTAGATTCATACCAATAACTGCAGAAGTCCTCATACAGCACCAAAGGAAGACAGTGTGATGGAGAGTCCAACAGAAAAAGATTTTTTTCTTTTTTTTTTTTTAAAGTGGTATGACCTGTAATTTCATATAAGATAGAACAAAATCAAATCAATTTAACAAAAATTAAAAACCTCAAAACTTTTAAGTGTAACTCACACAGATCCTACTATCTTGAAATGCCATTTGTAACTCTTATAATTTGATTGGAAGGATTTATTTTTGTAATGACATTAAGAGATAAGAGAAATACTTGCTAAGAGAAATATCAGTATTGGATAACTATTAGAACAATTGCTTAGCACAATAAAAGTAAATAAATGCAACAGCTAGATTAAGGAAGGAATAAGAAAAAAAACAACAACAAATTCTTGTGCGTTCATTATTGTTGATTAACCCTATACTTCCAAAATAGCTAATCTCAGATAAGAAGTTTGTAAAGAAAAAAATTGTATCATAATAGAAGGAATCTAATGGATGTATTTACCGAAGCAAGTTACTTTAAAGAGAAATAGCATGTATGAATTAAGCCCAGAGTGAGGTGTAGAACTCAAAATGAAATTTTATATATCACCGAAAAAACAAAGATACAAAGCACTTCAAATGAAAGTGGAGGGTGGGGAAAGACTTGCCGACCAACTGGAGCATCATCAGCTATGATCAGAACGTAGCGTCATCCATTCTCCATCTTACAAGGCCATTCCATGTAGTGTGAGTAAATAATAAATTATTTGCAGACATATGCAAAGGATATCAGTCAGCTGTCCCTAACAGATAGTTAAACTTCCATTTGTAAATTATTTAGACTTATAAATGTATGAGCACATACATAGCCAAGCATGTAACCGTTTAGTGCATCAACTTAAATGTGGTGAAACAATAGGAAAAATATTTCCTACTAGTGTTACCTTTTTGCATAAATCAAGCAAAAAGAAAAAAAAATTTCATTTTCTTTGTAGATCTAAATTTATTCTAACTTGCTTTTAAATATCCTCAAGGTGAATAACTTGAAAATTACTTATGATGTCTAAGGCAAAATATAGCAAAATGCAATTTCAAAAGGGACATAACAACAATGCAATAATCATTACAAATGTTTTTGTTTTTTTTGGAAGGGGGCGAAAAGTAAATATTGGAGAAGGCTCCCTCTGGATTAAAAGAAAAAAGTAATGCATGGTATTAGATTGTCTTTTTTTTTTCCCTCCCCCTAAAGTTTCTGAAAAACATGATTATTATACTATCTCTACAACCTAATGTTAAGCAAAAGAAAAAAACACACATACAAAAAAAAGAGGGTTGAAATGCAAGAACATAGTCAACATGTAAAAGTAAATAAATAGAAATAAAAAAGCAATATAATAATAATTAAAAATCAACAAGCTAACAGAAACTGATAAATGCTACTTGGTGTGTGTCCATACATGTTAATACACACACTCATACATACATAAAATTTTTTTTTTTTTTTAAATAAATAAAAGCCATGACTCCAAGAGGACATCCCTTTTGATTAAAGCAATGATCATCTAGACATCTACCAGAGAAAGATATTGAAAACTATCATTCGGTGCTGCTAGGCTTTTACAGAATGGCTTAGGCTGAATATAAATGCTTTATGTAATTCCCTTCTACAAATATTTCCAGCAAAGCAATTATATACACATATATACACACACACACATACTAAATGACTTGGGTTGCTTCTGCATTATCACAGAAGCAATAGTAGCTATGGTGATAAAACAGATTGCAACAGTGGAAGATTATGTTAACAACCAATGCAATAGGCACAGCTTCCAGTTTGGAGTACACAACCACATACAGATAAAATTTCTTATTTTAAAGCTATTAACCTAACATTTACCAATGTTATGTTTGTTTCGTGTTTTTTTTTTTTAAATATATAAATATATAAAATAGGTTTAACTCATGAGCTGACTTAGAACTGTTTTTCCTCTAATAAATTCCAATGCAGTTTGATGTCCCTTCAGAAAACCCTATAGAAATGCCAAGAGATTAGAAACAAACTACTTAATCAAGGTAATCGTCCCCCAACTTGTTAAACAAATGCCAATCATCATCATCCAAGCATTCCATTGCATTCAAGAAGCAATTTGAAAGATTATATATATATATATATAGAGAGAGAGAGAGAGAGAGAGAGAGAGAGAGAGAGAGAGAGAGAGAGAGAGAGAGAGATGAGAGAGAGAGAGAGAGAGAGAGAGAGAGAGAGAGAGAGAGAGAGAGAGAGAGAGAGAGAGAGAGAGAGAGAGAGAGAGAGAGAGAGAGAGAGAGAGAGAGAGAGAGATGAGAGAGAGAGAGAGAGAGAGAGCAAGAGAGAGAGAGAGAGAGAGAGAGAGAGAGAGAAAGAGAGAGAGGGGGGGGAGAGGGAGAGAGAGAGGGAGAGAGAGAGGGAGAGAGAGAGGGAGAGAGAGAGAGAAAGAGAGAGAGGGTGAGAGAGAGAGAGAGATAGAGGGAGAGAGAGAAAGAGAGAGAGGGTGAGAGAGAGAGGGAGAGGGAGAGAGAGAGAGACTCCTCGGAGTTGAGGGAACTGAATTTGCTTGATAACAGATGTTAGGAGCTGAATAAATAAAACAATTCTGTTAGAATATTTAATGGACAATAGAACAATATCTCTGCAAAATAACTTCAAGATTTACTTAGATTCACTCTGTTACCCAAATATCAGATTTAAAGAAACAGATCCGAAAAATATGTACAAATGAAAACATTTTAATATATACATATATATTTAGACTTAGCTGGATAACACAAGTGAAAATAGTTTTTCACCCTTAGTTCATCAACACTTTCTAAAGGGTTTCTTATTCAACAGAAGAGGAAAAAAAAAAAAAAAAAAAAATCTCCATTCTCACCCAACCCCACTTTTCCAAATATTCATCACCCACACCAAATTAATTTTTTTAATTTTTGTTTTATTTTTTAATTTTTTTTTTCAATGTCTTTAGTAAGATGGCAGTCATAAAATAAAGCTAACTTTTATATACATATATAATATTCAGCTTCACTTAAACCAAAAGATTTTTTTTCATTTCAATTCACCAAACTATATACAAATGCTTTTATATAAACAATGGTTTACAATAATGTGCTATTAATATTCAAAAGCTTCAGTTTTACAATATTGTATTATAGTTGTTAGTAATGATCAAGAAAAATAGCCTTTAATACCACATAGCTATTCAATAATTAACAGTTTTCTGCAAACCCGGATGTCAACTGTTGAGACACTTTCATCTTTTAAAAGACAAAATCTCAGATAAAACTATGCTAAACTACTTTTGGTATCTAGGTCTTTGTATCCAGTAACTTGCATGTAACAAGCCCAAGTTGTGATACAATTGTGTGTTTAATACTTGAAGGGGCTATGGTTAAGAAACACTGGGACTACTAAGGGAACCAATAAACGAGATTAAAAAGAAGCAGTGGTTTAAGAAATACTGCAATAGCTACTACAGGAAAAAAAAAATCTTTACAGGCACTTGAAATCCATCCTCACAACATGGTAGCACTGCCAGTGAATATGATCATTTTGAGGCAGATGTATATCAGGAGAAAATAATTTCTCAAACAAGCAAAGTTGACTGGTAGCTAGGCCTGTAAAATTAACTTTGCTTAAAACAGGGTGAGTAAAGTAAAGATATTTGGGTTTTTTTTTATTTGTTTGGATTTTTTTGGTTTTGGTAATTTTGGAATCTGGGAAATGTAGTGATATACCTAGCTAAAGTACCCTGGAGAGGCTGAGTCTCAATATGGCTGCTTAAATTGCTGAAATAGCAGCCAAATCTCCCTCAAATTACACCCCACTGTCTTGGGGAAAGCAAAAGACACTGGATAAATGTGGTCCTGCCCCTAAAAAGACATGTAGTCATAGCTGTAAAGCCATTAATATCAGGGTTGATCTGGTGCTGAACAACTCTGGAGAGAGTGTCTATGCATTTTGATATGCATTAAACATAAATGGGAGGGAGGGAGCAGGGAACAAAACAATGTGGAAAGAAAAATATTGCTACTAGTACAACTACTAACAAAATGCTCTTTAAGCTTATGAAATCTAACTTAAAAACTGCAGTATGTTTTAAAGTTATTTTTCATATTTCTAATGCAACATCTATGAATGTAGATGTTAACTAGTTTATGTTGGGTATAAATTAAATAAACTCAAAGAAAAAAATAATTATAGAAATTAACCTCAATAAATCAAATAATTGTCTTCATAGGCCAAGCACAATAGCAAAAATATTTTTCTTTTTATTTTCCCTTTTTTAAAATTAAATAAGCATATTCATAAACCCACCTTTCAAAAAAGATGTTTCAACTAACAATCAAAAAAATTTAGTCACACTTTGTTTTCTTTCCTTTTTACCTCAAATAGGACTAAATTTGTTGTTAAAAACCTATTATAACAGGTTTGTTTCTCTGAACTCCACAACACAAGCATACATTTGCGAGATCTATCACATAGTAATAATACAGGTGAGGTACTCATCCAGAGATGCCAAGAGGTTATCATTTTATATTACTTTCTAGTTTTGTTAGATTTCTAAATTTTTTGTTTTGGATGAAACCAGGTCTTTATTGGCTGGGTGACATGAAAGGAGTAAAGGGGAATTTAGAGATAAAGTAGGAAGGGAGGATTATTGTTCAAATATCAATTGTAAATGTACAAATGGAAAGACCTGTACCAATTCACCTCTAGTTCTTAAAATTTGCAGACAGTCGGTACTTTAGCCACAGCCCAATCTATAGACATTTTTTGTCCTTAAATTCTAAAACAGTTGAGGAAATTCTCCGCCACAAATATTGTTGGTGCCAACTGGATCCAGTTACTTTAGTGATATTTTTTTTTTCAGTTTTATTTTTGAAAAACAACTGTCAGAACAAAAAAATATATGTATGCACATGTATTTCACATTAAGTGCATAAAAAAGTGATGTGAGAAGAGGATTTTTCTTAACACAATATTTTCAAGAATCATTCTAAAAAAAAAAAAGTTTAAAAAAAAAAACTCCTTGCCTTTAAAGCATCAATGATGAAACTGGGATTGAGAGGCAATACATTGTCAATAGATAACATTGGTTTCCTTTGAAAAAGAATATTAATATTAAAGCCACTCCAATAGTCATCAAGTAAATATGGCTCATCCTTTAATCCTATGCAATGTTTAGTGAAGAAGTCCTGCATTGCAGATCTGTTTTTGTACTTTGTTTTTATAACTTCTGGCTGCTGATAGAGATACTGTATAACTAGCAAAGAATAAATGGTTATGGCAAAGAACTTGGATGCCATTCTAATAGCTAGATGGGGTAGGGAAGAAAGTAGGAAGAGAAAGGCAACAAGCATTGACAGCCAGCCATAAAAGAAACAGGACTGCAATAACCAGAATTACTTTAAAAAGGCATCCGAATCCGAGATTTGTATTTCATGCCATAAGTCCATAATCAAAAGCATGTTCTTTTTGTCTATTTCAGACAAGCAACATATATAATATATATATATGTATGTATATATATATATATATATATATATATATATATATATATATATATATATATATATATATGTGTGTGTGTATATATAAAAAGAAAACAGCTTTCCTTTTTTTTCCTTATCATTTAACAGATATTTAAAATGAAATATCATTGACTCATTATTCTATAGTTAATGTATCCACAGAGAAACTAGAAGTTTTAAACCATCTCACTACTCCATTGATCCAGCAGTTTAATTTCCAGGAACCTGGACCAAGTAAATTGGAAATCTTCAGGAATAATAAGGACAAGGATGTTGAGGCTAAAGAAATAGACAGGCAGATAGCTCTGTAAATAAAAGAATAAAATAAACATATCTCTCAAGAGAGATAAAACATTTCAACTGTAACTGGATTAGGAACTGGAAAGAAGTAGGGTTATATACTGAGAAAGGGCAATCAACTGAATCTTGTTTAACACTAATATCATTTTGAAGTCCTCTCTCGGTCTGTTTTTCTCCTCTGGCGTTCACGGTTCTCTTTTGCTGGCCTTCTTCCGGGAAAGAATCGCTGCTCCTTTGGTTCCAAGTCTTTACGCAAGAGTTCTTTAGGTGAAAGCTGTGAATGAGCAGAGGCTTGAGATTGTTCTTTAAGGGCTTGACTACGGAGTGTTCCTGCAGAACCAGTTTGTTGCATAAGATTATTGTTTGTTGTTTTACAAACAGAGTCATTAGGGGATTGCTGTTGTGACATTTGATGTGACACTTGAGATACACAACTTGTGTTCTTGTCTGAAGATCCAATGGACGTAGTAGCAACTTCTGAACTAGGTTCACGTTTCCGTGCAACCATCTGTGCATAACTCAATCTTGATGTCGACTTTTCCTCCTGGAATATAAAAAACGGTCAATGAGTAACAAAGACAAACAACACAGACTAATTTAGTATTGTAGGTTCCCAAATGGAAAAACACCTCGTCAATTTTATACAATGTAAAATAACCCACAAGTAGCGTAAGTCCTCTAAGGATCTTAAATGGCAAAGTTCAGAATCTTAATAAATTTGCACTTCTTAACATTTAGAAACCTAAATATAATAGGAGACTAAACATGAAACAAAGAAATAATTTCTTCAAGAAAACTACATAGCAACAAGCATTATTTAATAGCTAAAACAGTTTATAACTGAAAATTAGCATTATATTGAAGGCTAAATACTCACAGTAGATACAAGTTTTGTAGTTTGTGTATTTGTAGCAATTACTGTGGCACTAGCCACACTCCCTGCACTAGGAGAACCAGAAGAGGTAGCGGGTGCACTAGTGGTCATAACAGGTAGAGTAGAAGACTGTGCAGCTCTATGGTGACCCTGCTGAGATGAAACTGCTACACTATGGCTTAATGATGTTGACGGTAAAGACGACGGCGGCAAACATGGAGGCGTGTTGCTCGGGGCATTATTGTGGGCTGGCAGAGTGGGAGGAACAGCTCCCATGCTGGATTCTTTCAGATTTGCAGTAACAGCAGTCGTAAGAGTTGTGGAGGCAGCAGTAGCAGATAGATGTGGAGCACATCCAGCTGATTGCATGAGAGAATTTGCATGAGGCTCTGAAGACTTTGCATTGTCTGCATAAATTCCAGTATTTAGCTTAGTGGTTGCACTTGCATTTGAAGAAGTAATCCTGCAGAAACAAAAGAGCCATATTAAAACGATTCATTTATTACAAGCACACACACAATACGAAAAATCAGATACAAAATGTTTCTGTATGAAAAGAAATACTAACTTTGTTGGAGCAATAGGCTGGCTAATAGCGGCAGGTACAGGAGGTGTTGAAATACAGGTTGATGGAGTTGAGACTGAAGCACTTAATGGCAATGTTGGGGTGACAGCTGGAGCAACAGTCAGAGTAGTAGTGCAGCTGACAGCAGTAGCTGGTGTCAACAGAGGAGCTGCAACTGCAGAAGATGTATCTTTGTTTACCGGTGATTGTGCTGGAAGCTGGTTTGAAATAGCTACTTCAGCAACAGTATTCAGTGAAGATACAACAACTGCATTATTGGTATTGGTGGTACCAGGGGAAGATGTGGCAGTCACCATAGGAGCAGTGATCACAGATTCTTTAACCAATGGCTTAGCAGTACCCCGCACTACATCTGACAATTTATTCTCAAATTTTTCTCCTGATGCTGCATTATTCTGGTAAAAGATAAAGCATTTAATTTGATGAAACAAAACCATTTAAAATAAGAAAAATGCAGAATGTAAATTTCATAAATTCTATACATTATTTCAACTTTTCATCACTCCACTTCTAGCTAATGTACAATTTCAACAAAGCTTTATAATATTGTGTGTTTAGTAAACATGGTCAAAGATTACAACACCAATCACTATTCCTGATTTTCACAGAAAACACTGGCCCACAACACAATTTACCTCCTGATGCTCAACCATTGGACTATTTTTTAATTTTTATCAGAGAGTTTTTTTTGAAAATGTTGCAGAGAAAACAAACAAATATGCACAACGTTTAATTTCTATTCACGGAAGAAACGATCCACTATGGCAACCAACTTATACTGAGGAAATGAGAGCGTTTTTCACAATATCATGTTTGGTGTTAATCAGCATCCTTGACTGTGGAACTACTGGAGTCTTGATATAAGGTATGGCGATCCATATATCTCAAGTATAACATCGAACACGAGGTATTCGAAAATATCTCAGTACTTGCATTTAAACTGATTCTGCTAATGCCCCCAGCAAAAATGACCCAAACTACGATCCCCTGTACAAAGTATGTCCTGTAATTGATTTACTTGTTAATAATTATAAAACTGTGTATCTACCTGGGAAAAATCTCAGTGTAGATGAAACCATGATAGGCTTTAAGGGCATGCCTGCCAAACCTACTAAATGGGGGTATGGGAAGTTTGTGAATCAGAGACTGGATATTGTGTAAAAAATATAATAGAAACAGACCGCATGGATTGGGACATGATGTTGTATGGTCTCTTACCATTTTACAAATGCAAAAAAAAACCCCAAAAAACATTTTAGTTACAGCTTTCAAAGATAAAAGACAGATTTTATTTTGTCTTCTAATGAACAACCTGGTGCTGGAACTGAGGAGAAACCCCTAGTGAATATTTGTTACAGCAAATATATGGGTGGGGTTGATAAATCTGACCAATATTGAGCATATTACCCAGTTGGTCAACCTGGGAAGAAATGGAGGTACATTTTGTGGTTTTTAGTTAATTTAACTATAGTAAATTCATATATTGTATATGTAAAAAGCCACAAAGTACCTCTGCCACTAAAGGACTACGACCACTTGAAATTTTGGGTTGACATCACATCTCAATTATGTGAGGGCTTTTCTTCTAGAAAGCACAGAACTGGGAGAAAAGCAAAATTAACTGAGGGAGAAAATATTGACTTTCATAAAGTCAAAAAGATAAATAGAAGGAAAAAAGTTTGCAGACTGTGTTTGCTGCAAAAAAGAAAAATTGCAAAAGGGTATCAGACTGAGACTTCGTATATGTGTTCCTTTTGCAAAGTGCTCTTGGACAGTTTCATGACAGAAATATGTCATAACTATATAATTTTGTATAAATAATATGTGAAAGTGAGAAATACATATTGATTTTCAGTATGTTACACATCTATATTTGTCTCACCTATTAATGAATTTTTTTTTATTAGATGCATTCTGTTATGAAAAAGAATTTGTTCAATTGTAAAAGAGCACATAGTGAATGGTATATTGACTAGTAAAAGAATTTTGGGATCTAGTTCAAAACGGGGGCGCCAGTATTTTCTTAATGAAA
The DNA here is from genome assembly GCF_046866305.1 of Octopus bimaculoides. NCBI lineage: Eukaryota > Metazoa > Mollusca > Cephalopoda > Octopoda > Octopodidae > Octopus > Octopus bimaculoides. Next base: position 136,589,012 of record NC_142928.1, read on the forward strand.
CACTTTGAAACTTGGGACACTGGTAGAATGTGTCATATAAAACATCTTTTTCTCTTAGTCTTCTTAAGAAAAATTATTATATTGCAACTTATTTCATGTTAAAGTTGTCGTATTTCTGTAATTTCAACCAATGACTGACGTCCATTCAGCCGAATACAGTAAGTGCTGACTACGTAAACAAACGATTCTGGCGGTGATAAAATTATTATTTCCTTGTCAAAAAATGGCTGAAGCATATTGGCAGTAGCTAATAAACCTTTCTATTATAGGCACAAGGCCTGGTTTTTGAGGTTAGGGTTAGGGTAAATGTTGTACACATACAGTTCAGGCAGATGTTAACGAAATTATATTAGAAGGAAAACGAACATACGTGTGTTGCCTCTCTGCAAAATGTCAGAAGTAATGGAGATTAAATACGCTTTACACCGCTTAAACTGCCAAAGGAGTAACTGTAAACAGCTGAATACTTGTCAGTGATTGGTTGAAATTATCGAAACGACAATTTTTTACATGAAATAACTTTGAATACAAAATTTTTTTTGTTCTATAACACAAAATAGATAAGTATACGAAGTTTGAAAGTCTTTCGGTACCAAAAACACTACATAAAACATAAATGAAAACTGGTGCCCCCGTTTTGAACTAGATCCGAATTTTGTACTTTATTTTCAATGAAAACGTTTGAAGGAAATATAGAAAAAGAATAAAATCTTGTACCAATTACACCTGTCTTTTAATTAATTCAAATTAATGTACCTCATCTTGAAAAGTGTAAAATTGTTGACAGTTGACATCTGGGATAATTTTAGTAACAAATCAAACAGGTAAGATGTATTAAGAATATGAATATGTTTATTCATAATGCTATTGTTTTTACACCTGCTAAATTTACCTGCCCATAAAAGTCAAATTTAGTCAGAAAGATCAGCTAAAATTATGTAACTAAAACCACTGGCATATAAGCAGCCATTTACAAAATTTCAAATCTGTATGTAGAAAATTAACAAAGTTACAAGCAAATATTGTGGACACCCCACTTGAACCTGAATAAATCAAAATTAAAGTAAACAGATAAGCATTACATTTGACAAATTAATTTTAACAATAAAGGGTTAAATGGTCAAAACTGTGTAGCTGTTCACTTACTTGTGATCCTGGTAATGGTGGGAACGAATTAGACTCAAATTCAAATAATGGCTCGGTAAATTTGTTATTGGTAGATAATTGTGATGAGGTTTGGCGCTAAAAAACAGAAAGGAAAATGATTTTTTTTTTAAATTTAAAATACTAATGATTTATATTAAAATATTTTATTACAAAGTACAAAAGTAATACAAAATACACTCACAGATAATTTAGAATTATCGTCCTCTCTTTTTCTCCGGTTTTTATAAATTTTCCTGTAAATGTACAAAAGGGGGTATGAATTAATGATATAAAATATAGGGGATTTTGGAACAATGACTCACACAAGGTCATAAGTTCTAATGCCAAACTACAAATAATATCCCAAATTTTCTTGGTATTAACTTTAGAAGATACGACAATAATAAAAACAAAAAATGATAATATGGAGTGCTGTTTCCCTATAGAGTTCAATCTATTATATCAATTTAGGAAACCAAATAACCAAAGTATATAACATAATGAGGGAAACAATAATCTCTGGTGCCATACCTCTGTGGTTGTGGGGCTGTAGAATCTTTACTAGAATCTGATAAGTGGCTGATAGGCATTGAAGAACTGGAGTCTACATTGGTAGATGAGTGAGTAGTAGTAGTAGTAGTTGTAGCACTACCCCCGGTTGTGCTAGAATGATGATGGTGGGCTGTATGACTGTGATGACAATTGTCAACACCTTTCCGGTTGGGAAACAAAGGTGGTGTCACATGGGTATTTTCTGTACTCCTTGGACTGGACCGATGAGCATTTGGATTCTGGTGACGATCATGAGGTAACCGACTATCGCTACTGGCTCTCTCTTGATTAAGACGATTTGGCTTTGCAGTACGACTAAGGGAGGAGGAAAAAATTTAACCTGATAAATGCTGTGATTGATAATTTCATTTTAAATTTGTCTCTGCCTATATATATTTGTCTTATGTAAGAATGCAGTTGGGGGAAAAAAGCGCTACATTAGTGGACATTCACTGGAATTTAGGAGTGTACTCACTGAGAGGAATTATTAAAAACTAAATATCCACTTTTCTAAAAATCTTATTAAGTATTTAGTATTGCAATTCTGGGAGTTAACTATTAGTTCATGTTAGTTTTGACTGTATTAAAGGAAGAAGCTATTTCAACAATGTATTGTATCAAGTTTGTATGTACATGTGTGTGTGTGTGTGTGTGAAACAAATGTAAAGTAATTGGATTTATTCAGATTTGAATTAACAATGCATCTCATAGATTTGAGACTTTGCTGATGTGACTATTTTTAGAATGACATTGTAGGGTTGGTGTGAAAGGCCAGATATGGCAAGTATCAACATAAAACAGGCAGAATATTTGGACCAGATATGGCCAGTTTGAATGCTAAATGGTTAAATTAGTTTAGAAAACGCTAATAACAGTCTGGATGATTTAGACTGTCATAACTATCTTTAAAAACGAAGATGTTAATTTAGTCCTAGATTACAATGGATTATTGTGGCTTGAAAGGTCTTGCATGATTGGGACTGGCTTAGGGGCTTAAACAAAAAAGGAAAAAGTTAGCAATGCTGAAAGGACAAAAAATACAGAAACTATATTGGGTGTGTGTGCGGATTGAACTTGTAACCATACGCTCAATCCAACAATCTACCGTGCCTCCAGTGATAACAATACATTTAAATCTAACCATGATAATAAGCTGGGTGTCTAGTTCTCTCTCCACAACCATATACAGCAGTTTCCACACTAATATATAGTGTCACAGTAGATAATGTGTTTCAATTTTATCAATGGTTTCTAAAGAAAATAGTCCATAAACCTTAAAGAGTAAGTTTGTTGAGATTATAAACACTGATCTACTCAGCACTACAGAAATTGAGTTCAATAATGTAGCACATATCTAGACATAGTCCATAAGCTTTATTCAATACACTTCTGTCCTAGATATCATTTTCAAACCAAGTTCTGGTTACACAAGAGTTTAATCATTTATACAGAAAATTTACTATCTTGGTAATTGCAACAGAACCATCACGAAATATGGGAATAGTTTACATTAACTGCACAATGTATATTCTAATAATTAATCCCTTCTCCAGTTTTACTCTGAAAACGTATAACATTTATGTGGATAAATGACAAACATTACTACTGTTATGCCTAAATGTTAACATTCATTAAGTAGGGTCAGGATTGACAACAGCTCTACAAGTTATAGAAGTTAAATGTGTCACACTCATCAAATAAAGCACAATCTACTTGCTTCAATTTCTAAAGCTGAAAACTAAGTAGCCCTCCATATTAGGCCAATCTCAGAAAAAATACAATCCTCTTCTTAAGTGAGTTAAAATTTTAAAATTTACATGCAGTGGAAATAAAAATAACAAACTGCTAATAAAGCTCTACAGGCAAAATTGAAACTAGATGCAATTATCATTACTACATAAGAGTGAATCCTCATTTTGTGCTGCTAAAATGCAATTTAAGAACTAAAGATAGCGGACATATTTATACTTTAACTATAATTTTCATTATGAGTAGATAATACTTACCCAACACGCATATTTGGAAATTGATGTCTACCAGGAGTGTTTAGTTTGACACCTGTTGCTTGGTATCCATTCATTGCAAATACCTTAAGAAATGAAAATAATTCTTAAAGAAAATAAATTCTAGAAATATAGATAAAATTTAAGTAACCAATGAATAAAGATAAAACACAACGATTAGCAGTAGAAATTTATTTGAAGCCATGATAGATAAAAGTTTTAAAAAGATTTTTACCATGCTAGGATCCATTATGGTGTGACCAGCTGGTGGCCAAGAAGGCATGACAGGATAATATAACTATAAAAGGAAAGAAGAAAAAAAAAAAGCCATTAAGCAAGAAACAATCATGAAGAATTCTCCCCACTTGCTTCAATAGTGAAGCTTTCTGTAACTCTTTGACTGACTTCCCTTCGAAACCACCACTTCCTCACCTCTAGCACTACAAGCATGACCTGAGCTGCAAGTTGAAACACTTGCAAGATTATAATGGACTAATCCCAATTATGCATGGATAATCTCCTGAATTTAAAATTTCACTAAAGAATTTTCCTTGTCATTAAAAATTGATTTTTTCCTCTCATTTTGGTATTTATATAGAGCAGTATTTCTCAACAATCTTTATGCCATGCTCCACTTCAATAGGGGAAGAAAAGCAACCATGATGAATGAATGAATGAGGGAGAGAGATAGGAGAGAAGAGAGAGTGGGGGGGGGGGCATATTGTGAAGAAAAGTTCTGATTAAAACTAAGTTTTATTCACTCATTACTTTGGCTCCATTCTAAAGTAACTCATACTACACCAAAATATTGCCATAACCCACCTTCAGAAACACTGATCTAGAATTAGTTGTCATTCTGAGTACAATCTCAGTATCCAGCACACTGGGCAGGTTTCTCTCACCATGACCTTAGGCTGACCAATACCTTGTAGGTGGAATTTGGCAGAGAAACTAAGGAAGCTTCTCATATATGAATATATAAATATGCATGCTGATTTGCATTGCTAGTGGATAGAAATATGAAGAAAACTGGAGCATCAAATTAGACATTCCTTACTATTAAAAGTGCAGTGGAAGTAGTGATCAGCATGTTGGGAATCTGTAACCAACAACACTGTTGTCACAAATTCAGATTTAAAAAAAAAACTAAATAGAATAAGAGAACAAAATTATTTTTACAGCATATACTGCAGAATTAAAACACTGGGAATTTTAGCCACAAATGTCATACCTGCCCCAAAAGAATCCTTCCCTTCACAAATGGATTGTGAACTAGATTGAATTCATGAATCTCAAAAAGGTTCTGTGAAAGGTGCATCTCCTTCTTCAAGACACACACACACACACACACACATACTCAAAAACTACTACAATATTGAGATGAAAGAAAACCAAGTTATACACACTGAAATATTTATCAGTTTTTAGCCTCTTATTTGATGGCTTTTTTTTTTTTTTTTTTTTTTTTTGCATAAAAAAAATTTCGCTTATCTATACAAGTTTCATTTCTGAGAATCAATGACAACGTAATCACTACTCAGATTTTTTTAATAAATTTGGTTTATAGTCTTTACTTGGCAATATAAAGGAAACGTCAAATCATATTTTGCATTATGTGCTGATTAATAAATAATGATAATGTAAAGCTGAAATTCCTGCAGCATAGTTTCAAAGCCTGTCAATATAATGCATTACATTATATTTCATTTTAAATCCTTTTTAACTTACAAAGTATACTTTAAAATCAAAATACATTTTTCAGAATTGTGACATACTTACTTGCTGAAAATTTAAATTTGGTACATATGCAGCATATCTTTGTGTTGAATTGTAAGCTTGCTGTTCAAACTGCGGTTTTAACCCATTTCTCGGTACATATGTTGACCGTATTAAGGGTTTAGCTTTTATTCGAGCCTGTTCACAATACAAAATTCAACAGTTTAATATGATGATATGCAAAATACAAGTGCATAACTCTTCTTAATATTTTTCCTACACAAATATATATCAAGAATAATGGCTGAGGCAAGGATGGTTTGACACTGGTTATGTGAACACAATGAGTCTGTACCATAGTGAGAAACAAATAATTCCGGAAACTGCAAAAACAAAAATTTGCAGGATAAAAAAAAATTCACCAAAACTATCCTGAAATAATCAGTTGCAGAATTGATGACAGAAAAAATTGATAAAGATAGTGCAATTCCTATTAGGCTCACCCCATAAAGTGAAGTCGTTGTACTGATCAAATAGGTCATAAGATTGTTTTTATCTAAATGACCTAATTAGTATTGGGGGTTGTTGGAGTGGAGATATATCTAAAATAAAGAAATGGAGGGGTTTCAGACTAAATACCTCTGCTAATGAAGAAAGTTACTTTAAATGAAAGGTAAGGACAGAAATTAACATTACAACTAGTAGTAGTAGTAGTAGTAGAAGAAGAAGAGAACATGGTGTGAATGAAGGTAAGTAGTGTAATCTGATTTGGTTCAATCTAAGGAGATAGGTAGAAGTTGCTTTTATAAACTGATCAATCTTTCAGTATGAAGCAGGTTACCAGGAAATTCTGGTACGTAAATTTGTGTCTAAACACTTACCATTATTGGTTTTCCAAGAAAAGACTTTACTTCTTCACGTAGATATTGATAGGCTCTTTGAGCATCTTCATCAGAGTCAAAAGTCACATACCAATTATCATTGTGCGCAAATTCACAGCTAACGAATTTGGGGCAATTGCTACCGGAAAATAGAGTTTCAACATCCTATAAGTGGAGAGAGACGAGAAGTTATAAAAAAGATAAGCAAAATTCATAGGCACATTATGACAAGTAATATATTCTAAACAACAGTAGCATTAAGCTCATATCGTCAAACCTAGCAAAAAATGAATTTTTACTATCTTCAGAGTAAAATTTAATATTTTTTAAACATATTTTCATTCAGAAATTAGTTTGGTTATTCTTTCAGTTTAATAGCCTGAATTGATAGAATATGCATTGAATTATTAAGAGAACCTTACTTGAACGGGAGTAGATGCTGGAATTTCGCGTAGTATCACAATACATCTGTTGTGATTAGGCCGCACCTTTTCACCTTTATCATCAACTTGTACATTCTGACACTCTATGAAGTAACATACAAAATCACAGTATAAATACAGTGGATATAGGTAGTAAATTTAACATTAAATGGGAAAATACAAAATGTTAACAATTAACAATAACAGGGTTTTATGATTGATATATTTCAAATAGTGTTTTTCTTACTAATTCAGCCAAGAAAAATTTAATATAAATTAAAGGAATTCACAGCAATTGAAACAGATATGAATTTTTCAGCAACTCACCTCGAAGAACATCCACAACCAGGTCGTGATTATTTGTCAATCGCTGAACCTGACTGAAATTTGCAACAGCCGATATAGCCACATACTGGTCAGCATCCATTTGTGACATTAAATATGTATCAGATGTCAAGTTTTCTCTGTAAAATGAAATTTAAGATCAATTTTAATTAAATTCATAAGCTTATATACAGTAATCTCTCTACTATTGTGGGTGTTACGTTCCAACCCCCACCCCCGTAATAGGTGAAAATCTGTGAAGTGGAAACAGTACTGTAGTGTATTTTCTTATTATTCTTACAATTTGTATATATTTATCTTATAAATGCAAAACAACACCATGGAGAAGTTGACATAAGCTTAAATAATGAACCATGGTATGGGAAGGCATTACTGTGCATGCACATTGTTTTAACATCCACTTTTTACAAGGAACAAACAATTTATTGAGGCATCCACCTCACCTGTTTCTAAGCAAGACAATATTTTGCCATTGCCAGATATGTTCCCACACAATACTGAAAATGATCAATTGTGCTCATTTGACAATAATACTCACAACAATCATGTGAAGACAAGACAAGACACACATTACACGACAGGCTTCTTTCAGTCTCTCTATATCAAATCCACTCAAGATTTTGGTCGGCTATGGTAACCGACAACCTACCATTTTACTAAGTTTCATTGTACCCATGGTCTTCGAAAGTCTGTGAAGACATGTTAAAGAATTACAGGGGACCGACATTCTGAGAAGGAAAGAAACTAAGCTTTACTGACTGGCAATGGGATCTTTGCGGCAATATAGGTGATGTGGGAAGAGAGACAACTCAGTCAAGACAGTCTGACTGGAGATGACAAGTGATCGACTAGCTCTGCAGTTATTTCAGTAACAACAGAAAGGTTAACACAGCTTGTATGTGTGTGTGATTTCATGCTTATCAGTTAAATGGCCAGCCTTTGAATGTGGTCAAGAATATCTAAGTGTGTAGCAGCAGTATACAATTTCTAATCAAAGTAATTTTGGGGGTTTGGGGTTATTTTGATTCCAAAGAGAAAGGTCCATTTTGAGATGCAAATTTTACTACATTAAGGATCTGCATTGCAAAGAAGTTTGATATTTGAAACAAATGCAATGTGAACTGGTCACGCATGCATGTTGCACTGTGATTTAAAAAAAAAAATCTATGCAATGATTAAACATTTCCTTTTTGTTATGAATAAGACACAATTGGCCAGACCTCCAATGGAAAATGTTCCAGGCTTCTGTTCATGGAGGGAGTAGAGATTTAGTATGAGGTACCTTAACTATCCATTCATATGTGCAAAAGACTGAGGAGGAATGAAAGATGGTGTTTTGTGGGAGTGGGCATTGTTGGAAGAGAAAGCAAAAAGGTCACTGATATATAAAAGGAAAATGGGGGGGGGGGCACTGACAGGAGGGGAGTAATGTGCATTGATCAAGTGTGGATCAAATAGAGCTTTATCAGCATTATGATAGCCTAATGTGACATGAAGCCAACAAACCAAGAGACAAGAGGCGGGTGGAGCCCCATAAGCAGATAGTTTTGACAAAAAACTTTATATGCCAAAGAGGGTAAAAACATTTGATGTTGAAAGCAACAACACATTCATCAACAGAGAGCTCATTACTAAATGATACAGAACACTATAGAATCTTATGACACCAACATTTTATACAAGCCTGCGAAAGTTAGCAAACAAAACAAGTGGATGAATTTATACCATATAAAATACTGAAAATAATTGCTAGTAACTCTGCTTACCAGTCCATGACACCACTTTAGTTCACATCAGAATTTTTTTTTAATAAGCAAATATCTCATGAATATTTAATGAACTCGTGTTTAGTTGAAATCCCACCCAAACCTTTATATGATTCACTCATTTCTATTATGCTGGCATTATCACTTTTATTTTGTAATATCATTACTTTTTTTTTTTTTAAATAGAAATTATCAATATAGAGCAAAGATAGCCAAATCCTTCTGATACCAACTCACCTGCACTCATACTTCTCTAATACTAACATCATGATCTAAGCTGAAACCCTTTATCAAAAATTCATTCTAATTCATGTTCCAAACACCAGTTTAACAACAAACCTATTTTACAAAAATTCTTGATTATTTTTTTTTTTAAATATAACAAAAAGATTAATTAATTCCTTCCATAACTTGCTTCTTTTTTTTCTTTTTCCTACTATTTTATATACATAACATGAAAAAGTAGTTTTAGATCAATTTATTGTCAACACCTTCAGCACTAACAAATATATTTTCCTAGAAATTTTTTATAAGCACAGAAACCCTAATTTTGCTACATCCAAGATACTCAAAAGAACAGTTAAGCATTCCCCTATAAATCTCTCTCTCCTATTGAACACATTGCCTATTATGACTGCATTCTTAGTACACTTTATGACTTTGTAAACTTATTCATAAATAAATTTGGGGAACTACAGTGATACAAAATTGGTTAAAAACAAAATAAAAAATACCTTGAGAAATAGTACTCCAATTGTGTCTTGAGCAACCGACGGATCTGCTCTTCAGACAGAGTCCCATCAAGCTGAGTTTTACTGTCATCTGGAAGAAAGTTAAACCATGGAGAAAACAAAATTGAAGAAAATTAAAATATAAGCATGAAATATTTTTTTTCTAGCTAGCTACAAATAGGTGGAGTGCTTCAAATACCAAATGGTAACTAGTTAAAAGATACTGTATTTGGTGGAATATAAGATACACTTTACAAAAAAAAAAAAAGTCTCAGAAAATCACCCAAGGCCCTATTACATACATTTTCCTGAACATGCACTGCTGAAATTGCGGTATGACTAGTATGCTTGTGCATATTTTATGCTATCAAATCCAATAACTCATAACTGCAAATGAGGAAAATGGACATCTGAAAAGTTTTGATTTCAATTATTGCAAGTGCAGTGTGAAAATTTTACAAGCAAATTTCATTTATCAATACTAGTATTAAGAAATTTTAACAGCTTCTTAGTCTAAATTGCTAGAGTAAATCTATTATTAATGTTTTTTTTGTTTTTTTTTACTTAGCATGAATTTCTAAAGAAAATATAAAAATGTCCAAAAGACACCTAAATGAAAGATATCCAGTCCCTAGAAGATTAAAGTAAATGAGGTAGAGATGATAATCTCCCTAGTTGTGCTGCAGTGATACATGAGCAAACTGGCTGTGTTGATGACAGAAGTGACATCTCCAGTTATAAAACCCAACCTTAACTGCAAACTTAAGTGTAAATGCATTGACAGTCAGCATAGTGCACATTGATTTATGTTGCAGGCATTTGTAGCGCAGACATGTGGAGCTCTGCTGTTTTGCATGCCTTTTCTGATACCAGTTTGCAAAAATGGGTGAAAAAACAGCAATGATACAATTACATAATTTTCTTATTTGCAATGGTCGAAATTGAACAAATACAGAATAATTATAGAGAAATACTGATGATTGATTAGCTACCAGCATATTTTATTGTCTGAATGTGATCACTTTATTTTGAAATTTAAGAGACGGCATACAGATTCTAGGATGTTATGTGTCTACACTCAAAGATTGGAACTCTGTATAACATGTGATTTTTCATTGCAAATTTGAATATTTGGTTATGAAGTGGAAGAAGTAGCTATTTCAGCAAGTTACAAAGGAGCAATGTCTCTAGACTGTGGCACAACAGAATGATTGATAAAGAAAGATTATAATCTTATTTTCTTGTACCCACTAGAACTCTATTAATTTTAACACATCAAAATTTTCATGAGAAACAACAGCAAAAATTAAACTTTCTGTAATTTGAAAGGGATGTATATATATATATGAGAACATTTTTCCATCGTTTTTGATTAATTTCACTTAAAATTAAATATTTCATGGTACATCTAATATTGTTCTCATATCGTTACCTTGAATCTAAGATTTCATAACTACTTTAATCACTTGAGCTCTACACTAAATTCAAATACCATGAACTGAACTTGTAGGCTTTTTGAGCACTAAATTCATCACAACCACATCCTTGTTCAATACCCATTCTCATATGGTTGTACCAAGACTTTGTAGTCAAAAGTTGAAGTCAGTAAAAATGTACAAATTGTAATATAATGAGCTAAAAATGTTCAGTTTCACAGATACTAGTTTGTTTGCTGCACCAAAATAAATGAAGTTTAAAGGATTTCTATGAAGGAAGATCTGGTAGAATCAATTCTGTTTCTTAGAGAATAATGCTAAATCTTCGATTTCAGATTTTTTTTGTTTTAACCTCTATTCTACAGATACATTGTTTCTTAAAATTTTGTAGGGCTAAACTTTTCAATATTTTGCAATATAATTTTTATTTCATTAATGTAAACCTTTCAGGTTACATTCACTTAAGTCTTATTCCATCAAAGCTTTAATATCGAAAATGAAACGTTACGCATCTGATTTTTAGTTTCATAAACAGAAGTCAGAGTTGGAATCAATGGTACCAAATGTGTTTTGTGTACTGACTCCACAGCCCTCGCTTACACCCAATTTTCTTCTTCCTTACAACATAAAAGGGGAAGATCTTGAATTTAAATGTATTAAAACTGAGTACACTACCTTGCAAGGCAACAGTTTCAGTTGTAGAATATATAATTGGATTACTGGTTGCTGCAATTCCAGTGGTCCCAATTATTGTCCCACTACTAGCAGCTGCAGAACCAGAATTACTACTCTGATCTGCTGCTGGCACTGTAGGTGAGGTTGTCAGTGTTCCGGGTGTGGCTGTAAACTCTGCAGATGTAGCTTGTAGTGGGGATTCAGCTGCAGTAGCGACTGTAGAGAATAACCCACCACCAGTCTCTAGCTTGTTTATGTCACCATTTGCAAAGTGGAAGTTTCCTGGGAAAATATTAAAATGATAGATAGTAAGAGAGAAAAGGTACTTTAACACAAGAATATACCTTATAAACAAAACAATGTTACTAGAGAAATTTCTTTAATAGTTTCCAAACAAGCATATTAAAAATCACAGCCATTAATGCTTAAAAGGAAATCTATTTCCCATAGGTTTCTTTGTAACATGCAATCCAAAAAAGGCTTCATGTCATGACCAAGATTTTCCAGAACACAATGTTTCCACAATGCAGGGGATGCCTGTACTAAGAACCTACTACCTCATGTCTTCTGTTACTGCCATTTATAGGTTTAAAACAAAATTCATTGTTACAGCAAAATGCTATGAAAAGCTGGTTACAAACCTATAAATTAAACTTAGAGAAATTTCTGCACAATCGTGGTTACAGTTAAAAATATAAAAAGAAAAAACATTACAAAACAAAAATGCCATTAAGAGAGAATACTAGGGCTTTTTTTTAACTCCCACCATTTTTTATTTTTATTTTCCATGTGAATCCAATTAAGTCAGAACTTTCTGACGCCCAGATGTACATATTTTCTGTAAAGAAGAGAATATACAACAAATGTTTGCTCTTTTGACCACACCAGCAAGGATAAAAGGTTAAGTCAAACCAGGTGAGATTTGAACTTGGATCACAAAGTGACAGCCAAATACCATTTTATCTGCCATCTACTGCTCTGATTATATTTAAAGTATTACAAAAGATTAAAGAACTATTTCATGAAAGCTATACAGATTCCCTACCAAAACAATATAATATACACATTTTTTTTTTGTTTAAATAACAAAAATAATTAGATCTTTGTTTAAAATGATCACAAGTTAGAATAAGGCAAATTAAAAAGAAAAATAAGTCGTTATCAATAATAAATGAAAATATCTCAATAACAAAAGTTTTAATTGTAAATACCAAATAGGAATAAAATGCACAAGCATAAAATAATACAAATGTTCACTGGAGGGTGGGAATTGCATAACACTGGTAACTTAAGAAACAGTAATATTTTGGAAAATGGATATTTTTAAGGAAGCCAACATGAGAAAATTGGTCAGTTGTTTTGCTTCAGCTCTAACTCAAATCACTTTATGACAATCCAGTTTTTTGATCACTTAATCCAGAATAGCTTTCCCCCTAAAACTAGAATTATAAGCTAGTGAGCAGCCATTTCCACCTTCAAATTACTTAAATCAGAGTTTCCTACATTCTATATGACTATCAATTGTCAAAGCCAGCAGGTATTTGCATCGCTCTGCAGCTGAATACAACACTTTTTTGTACTGCTTTGGCAAAGGAGTGGTGTCAGCTACAGGCTTTTCAAGGTTGGGGAATGATTGATACAGTTGATAATCAGTTAAAACACGAGTAAACTGTCATTTGCAGGAGAAACGTAGGCAGAGAGATAGGAGTAAAGCTTGACCAAGTGATTAGTGTGGGATGCTGGGTTACTGAGCCTACACAGAGTGGGACAGATATGCAGCAAAGTAGCTCAGGAACAGAGAGCATTGAAGTAGCAATGAGAAGGAAAGGGAAGGAGAAAAAAGAGCTAGAAAGCAGATGGTACACATGGATCAGAGGTTGTAGTGTGTTCATTATTTTTGCAAATCAGTAGAATCACTTCTATTTGGATGCAGATTCGGGATTTTTGCACAAGTGTCCCAGCTATAGAAGTAATTCCCTATTATTTCCTTAAGCTGCGTTAAGCATCATCAAGCAATAAAATCCTTTCTGATTTTGAAGGGGAATGTTGTTTTGGGACTAGCAGTTTTGCATGTGGGATATTAAAAAAAGATATGCAAGACATAGCAGTTACAGCAATTGTAAAACTTTTAGTAAAGGGGTAGGGATTTGTTCATGACAATAAAAAGTGAGATACAAGATTATTTCCTTTACTAGTGATTACATAATTTTTTTTTCCTTCTGAGTCTAAACACTATTGGATGAAAATGAATGTGATCATCACCACATTCCACACCTTTGTTTTGCCTACAAGAGCTTACTATTACATTTTTTTTTTACTTATTACAAAATTACAAATATATATATATACACACACATACATAGTTTTACTTGTCATTTGACTGTAGCCATGCTGGAGCACCACATTTAGCCAAACTTCGACCACAAGGCATTCTTTGTAAGCCTAGTACTTACTCTATCAGTCTCTTGTGCTGAACCACTAAGTTATGGGGATGTAAACACACCAACATTGGTTGTCAAGCAAGGATGGTGGGACAAACACAGACACACACACATATATATATACACACACACACACACACACACAACGAGATTCTTTCAGTTTCTGCCTGCCAAATCTACTCACAAAGTTTGGGTGGCCCGAGGCTATAGTAGAGGACACTCGCCCAAGGTGTCACACAGTGGGACTGAACTCCGAACCATGTTGTTGGTAAGCAAGCTACTTATCACATAGCCGCCACTGCACCTACATATAAAATTTATGCAAGTTCTCAGTCAAATCGTCCAACCCATGCTAGCATGGAAAGCGGACGTTAAACGATGATGATGAACAAACACTACAACTCTTGGTAGCCATGTAGTCTAGCAAAGTTGGAACTTCTATATTTATATTGCACAGCTGATGTCAAATTAAACATGGTATTTAAGTAAATAAAAAAGAAACAATATAGAAAACTGTATTAAAAAGAGAAAAACAAAACCAAAAAAAAAAAAAAAAAAAAAAAGGTTGAATATATCTAAGTTTAACTTTTGTATGATTCACTCTCATATTTTACCTTCAGTGTATCAAAAGGGCTTTTTGGCCATATTCAGCTGCTTAAGTATTTCTCTCAAACGTATTAAGATATTCAGGGCAAAGCTCCAAGCATTCATCATCATCATCATCATCGTTTAACGTCCGCTTTCCATGCTAGCATGGGTTGGACGATTTGACTGAGGACTGGTGAAACCGGATGGCAACACCAGGCTCCAGTCTGATTTGGCAGAGTTTCTACAGCTGGATGCCCTTCCTAATGCCAACCACTCAGAGAGTGTAGTGGGTGCTTTTACGTGACATTTTTGTTTGAAAACCTCAATTACTGGCAAATTAAAAGTGAAATGTCAATCTATTCAAATTATGTTCAAAACCTCCATATGAAATGAGTTATTTCCAGCACACACTAACTAGCCTGATCAATATCTTATATCTGGTAGACAGTGAAATTTAACGAAAGGTTCTCACTTTTTTCCATCGACAGTCATTTTCTGTTGAAGAATGGCTTGCCTTTCTGCTACATTGCAATATCTGTTCACAACTTCAGATAGCTACATCACTTTTGAGTACCTCATGAATTCATATAAATAATGTATTAACCTGTTTCTGCTGTCATCTACAATTACTTGATCTACCAATAAGCAAATGATAAGCTCAGTTTGTTTAACTGTTAATATGAATCTAGTTCCGTTTTAAGAACAAAATTTCAAGTTAATTTACATTCTTAAACACCAGCTTAATACTGGCACTCCGTTGCTTATGATGACAAGAGTTCCGGTTAATCTGATCAACAGAACAGCTTACTTGTGAGATTAACATGCAAGCGGCTGAACACTCCACAGGTACATGTACCCTCAACGTAGTTCTCAGGGAGATTCAGCATGGCAGTGAGTGTGACAAAGCTGGCCCCTTGAAATACAGGTGCTACACATTTTCTGTCAGCTGAGTGAACTGGAGCAACATGAAATAAAGCGTCTTGCTCAAGAACACAATGTACCGCCAGGAACCGAACTCACAACCCTACGATTGCTAACCAATGACTAAGCCATGTGCCTCCACAACCAGCTTAATAACTACCAAGTTATTTAACTTAATTCTTCATTATTTTCAAACTTTACTGCAAGAAAAGGAGTGTATTTCAACAGAAATAATAATAAGAGAGTTAACTTTGTTTAAAATTACATATGATGCACTTCATTTGCTTTTTATTGTAATATATAATTGCTTGTAAATTTCCTGTTAGCTGCTGAAATTATTTTATCACTAAAGTTTACCTTGCATGTCTCTCAAATTCTACATCCTATTTCTTTGGTCTACCAGTTACATACCAAGATAAGTGAGTAAAAACAAGAAATATATATTCTTTATGAACCAAATCTTAAATGTTAAATTTTGGATTTAAATGTTTATTCACCACAAGAAAATGGTTTCTTACATGACGTAATTCATTTGTTCATTGATTAAAAAAAAATGTGTCTGAAACAGCTGTAGTGAACCTTAACCCGTATGTGATTTTACTGGTACAAGTGTATCATAATCATCATTTAATGTCTGTTGTTCAGGCTAGCATGGGTTGGACAGTCTGACTGGGCTGGCACGCAGGAAAGCTGCACCAGACACCAGTCTGATTTGGCATGGTCTCCTATGGCTGGATGCCCTTCCTAATGCCAACCACTCCGAGAATGTAATGGTTGCTTTTATATGCCACCTGCCAACATGCACTGAGAGCTACCATTATGGAGAGAAGAGCATCAAAAGGGAGTCATAACCTACCACCCCTTCGTCCATGGATAACCATGTCACTTTTATAACTAGTTTAATTGCTAGTTTGATTTATATTAAAATAAGTCATATTATTTTGACCAAATTTCTCAATATGGTGAAAATAATCTCACCAAGACCTAGCCACATCAACTATGGTCCAGCCCCAGTGTACTTCTTATGTTGTACACATGAAAACACAGATGTAGCTTATAGAAAGTGCACTTTAGTAGCAAAACAAGTCTCACAGAAATGCTTGTATTTTGTAAGCAATGCTAGCTTTCAAATGCCCAATATTATATCATGATCATTGTTTTAATGCCCACTCTTCCATGTCTGCATGGTTCAGACAGAATTCATTAAGATTTTCTAGAGCTGAATACCCTTCCTGTCACCAACCCTCACCTGTTTATAAGAAGGTAGTATTTTTTATATGCCACTTTCCAACTGCTGCATGATGCCAAAACAAAAAGCCACAATCACTTCCACTCATGTATAAATATATTTCTGTTGAAAGTGTTGGGAGTTTGTTTGAGTTTCCATCTACCAAATCTAATCAAGGTTTTGGTCATCCTGGAATTATTGGTGCAATGCACATGTCCAAGATATTACAGAGAGGGAGTGGACTCTGAACCATATGGTTGGAAAGTAAACTTTTTAACTGCCCTGCCATGCCTGCACTTATGTGCATGCACGTGCACACACACAAATCTCATCATCATAATTTAAAGTCAGTCATCCATAATATGTCGAATGCTTTCAAAAGGATTTGTTGAGTCAGTTGACGGCCAATGGTTAATATACCTTCTTAATTACAATCACTGTACAGAGGGTACCAGATGATTTCTCATGGCACAAGAACTAGAGAGGCCACTAACTAACAAGACAAAGAAAAAGCCTCCTAAACTGACTGGTGGTGCAATGGAAAGTGGGGGTGGCTTTAAACCAGGTGATGAGGCTAAATAAAGTATGATAAATGAACAAGAACAGAAGTCTTGCTATATACAAAACACATGCCCACCCAACATTATACAAAGGTGGGAGTAGCTGGAAAGAGAGATAGGATCATGGTGACATGGAGACAGAATATACATTAAAGATGCAAAGATGGTGAGGTATAAGAGAGAATATGAGCAGAGGACAGGAACCAGTGGGCAGATGAGTTAGTAAGTATGTGAAGAGGGAGTGACAGATGGTTGAGATAGGGATAGAAATGAATGTAACGAATGAATGAACAAGAGTGATCCCGGAAGGTGGTAAGTGGTAGTACAGAAAGAGTGGAAAGCTGAAGTATAATAAACCTGTAGATAGTTATGGTTCATGGTGTGCAGGGTGGAGGAGACAAACAGTAAGAGATGGTAGCAGAGGAATGGAGAGATAGACACAGCAAGTGCTACACTTACACAGGCACAGTTGTTTCCCAACCACATAATTCTGGGTTTTGTCCCACTGTGTGGCATTTTGGCCAAGTGTCTTCTACTATAACCCCAGGCTGACCAAAGCCTTGTGAATGGATTTGGTAGACAGAAATTGAAGTGTGTGTATTGTATGCATGAATGTAAGCATGTTTTTCCTTGTCTTAACATCAAGTGATAGTTGTAAATGAGTGTCACCTGTAATACAAGCAGTATCATTCATTTCCAATACTCTGAGAAAGCATGCCTAACCATGAAGAATGGCCATCCAACATAAGCAAGAGGGATAATACTTGCAGTCAACAGACAAAGAAATGAAATAATTTCCTTTTAAGCTTCAAGTTATTTTTATTGGTAAGCAAGCAAAGAGAATATTTGGGCCAGATATGGCCAGTTTAAATGCAAAGGTGCCACACAGTGGGACATGGCCTTGTAGTTGGAATGCAAGCATCTCAATCACATACCCACAATTGCACCTATCCTTTTAGTTTTAGAATTAGAACTAAAATGTTCAAGCTGGAAACAACTTTTTTGAATTATGAAAATTCTCATGCATTTTTAAGTAGCCAAAAGTATCTGGAAAGACACCTTGTTTAAATATTTAAAAATAGTATTGCTCACCGTCAGTACTAATATCATCCCACTGATGAATGTCCTGTTGTTTACTTAAAAACACAGTTGCATTAGGGTTTAATCCAGCGCTCTTCTGAGTGACCTATCAAAACAAGACAAAAATTAGTCATATATAGAGATCAAATCATATACAAATAATTAATACATTTTCAAAAAAAAATCTGAAAGTGATTTTTTAAAAAATGTTCACTTATAATAAAACAAGTGTTGCTTGCCCAACATAAAAACTGCTTAGTGTAAGAAAACAGCCTTATAACCTAATTGGTTTAACCCTTTTGATACCAACCTATCCAAAATTGCCCAAGAAAAATTTTAGTCAAAATTATTAAACCACCCCAAAACAGTCATAATAACCTATTCATATTTTAATGAGGATTGCAGCAGAAAATTCATTAGTCTATTCATGAAAATACATGGTCTCACTATGTAAAGACTTGAGCTGCACTATTTGCCTTTATTGTGCATGATATCTGAGCACAATCAAGCAAACTGGAGATAATCTATACAAAATATTATATAGTAAAATTTATGAGCTTGGATTAAATTTGTATACCATGGTGAATGAAAGATACCAATGTTTCAAAAGTAACCTGTACCTGAACTAATTTCTCTTTCAGAAAGGTCAGTCATAAAAACTTAGTATCCTTAAACTCCATTATATTGTTAAAATGGTCACGAATATAATGCTATATATAATAAAAGTCTATTGCTATATTTGAATTATTTAAAAATAATTCTTTTCCTTTATTGAAATAAACTGTATGGTGCTGCAGCACGGCCACAGTCCAATAACTGAAACTACAGAAATCATAGACAAGACCATGTCAGTAATATCTACTGCATTAGTCACTATATCAGACTTGGGCAACCTTTTCTCAAGAAGTGGGCCATCTAAGATATGGTTCATCATCTGGTGGGCTGCTCCAAAAAATTCAAGGCAGTTTTTCATAAGGAATGCAATTCAAGGAGTCCCGTGGACCACAGGGTACACATGATTGCATTATACACTGCTCAGGATTCTTTCTTCATGTATGACACCTCCTCAGGGGTTTGAGGACACTGGATCGCAATCAGTTAACAACTTGCATTTGTCAATTTTTTTTTTAAACTTCTCAGCATAGGGGGTAATGGCTCCCATAATTATGGCCACAGTAAAATGGATGGTATTAGCAAATATATTACAACACTTAAATGAGAAAAAAGATTATTTTGTCCAGATATTCACATCACCATAAACTCCAGTTATGATGCAAAATCAGCAGCACTAAGGCCTTTTTCACTAACATCATTCAGCGCTGTATGTTGAAAGGAATATCCCACACTGACAAGAGAGAAGGTACAGTATAAAACTCACCAAGGGTAGCTCCACAATGCCATTTATGTACCTCACATAGTGAGAGCAAGACACAAACTAACTGATCATTGAGAAGGGAGCTGCTTGATGCTACACTGAACCAGCAAAACTGTTGGTCTGTCCTGATTAGAATTATGCAGTAGTGGAACTACATTCCATGTTGTTCCAATCATTGTGATTGGCCGCATTCTGGTGAGCAATGAGGCTAACATAAACCTCAACGGCATGTACAGTCTCAAGCTTGCCGTCTACATTTGGCTCATGGACAACTGCACCACACTAGTGGGGAAAATGAACCAACAATGCCAAAGTCATGCAGAGAATGGAGTTACTGAACCTCAAGTAAAGTTGTTTGTTGCCAACTAAAATACTGAAAATGAAAATCTTATGAGCCAAAACTGCCCATATTTAAATTTTAAAATAATAAATCTTAGAAGAGTTAAACTATCCAGTGTCAAATGTATTGAAAATGTGAGGTATAAACAAAAGAGTATGGCTGAAAACAAAATATACAGAGATTATATATCTATGACTTCCAAATACAATAATCTTTAGAAATTCCTATTTTTCTCTAACAAATTTTTATCATAGAATCATTCTGAATATATTGACAATTACAGGATTCTACTTAAATTCAGTTTAGCAAATTACATGAACAAAAGACGATCCATAGAGCACATTCTATAACGTCAGTGATATAAGTTCCGTGTCAACAGATGGTAAAAATACAGGTTACACAACGAGAGTTAAAAAAACAAAAATCTTACTCTGCTAAATAAAAATTTAGGGATAGGAATATATGACATCCCTCAAAATAAATTAACAATGGAATCCAGTCTCAACCAACTGGCAGAGATGCCACCAAAATAAACCAGTCATACATAATGTCTTTAGATAAAACCCTATGAATGTAAACAAAGATCGAAAGAACTGATGCAATTATTGCACATAAGTACCCTTATTTAGAATATTTGGAACAGTTAGCTACTAATTGTATCTGATGCAGAGGCAAATAACCAAGCACAAATCAGTTATCATTTGAAAGATAAAATTTCAATTGATGTTTTACAACTAATTAATGTTTAAAAAAAAAAATCAAATTCCTAATTTTCATCTTTTTTTTTTACAATCTTAGTTTTACTGTTTAATACCAACTATAAACATATTTTTATATCTTGTTTATTTAGGGTGAGGGTGTTCTGGAGCATCTATCCATTTGTATACATGTAGCGAAAATGAAATTTGTACATTTTTTACACATTATAGATAAACTTAGAAATGGAAAGAACAAAGTCGTAGAGAAAGTTTTCGTTTAAAATACAAAAACTATATCCAAAATCATGCACTCAGACCTTTTTTTTTTAATTTTTTTTTTTTTAATACACTTCCCTTCCTCTCTCCCCTGAAATTAAATATTGTCAACACTGGAAAGATTAATATCTTGAGGAAGAAGACAGTTTAACAGAAAATTTATTTATTAGGATTACATTATTAATCTTAATAAAATTAAGAAAATATAAACCCCACTCCACCCACTCATCCTCACATACAAGAAGAAAAGCAACCTGTAAAAGTTATTTAAAAAAACCAACTGGAAATAATTTCACAATTTTTAGGTCATCAATAAGTTTTAAAATTAAAACATTTGTTTTAATGCACAACAACTTTTAAAAAATATATTGGTATTTTTAAAAGGGCCATCAGCAGTCATCTCACAAAGAAACAAGAAATTTGTAGCTATCCCTAAATGACAAACTGCCACATCTCATTTTAATCAACACTGGAAAATAAATTTTCACCCAATAACCCAGTTTAGCCCCCCCCCCCCCCCCACCTGAACAAAGGATTTTTTTATATTAAAAATTTTTTGCATTTATATCAAGTTCTGTCGATCGACTGCAATCTCTCTCTAACATGTTTCTACATTTAAAAGTTTTTGGCCCACAAAGCATAACAACTGAAAGAGAGAATGGAATGTGGTACAAGCAAAATCCAAAGACTGTCATTATGTGACATACTACTGCTGCTGTTACAACTACTGATATTTTTGTTGTTCTTTATACAGTTGGCACAAAGCCATAAACTTAGCAAAAGATGTAGTTTAAATTAGTAAACTCCAGCACATGGACTAGTATTGTTTTTTTTTTTTGTTTTTTTTTTAAATAATCAATGAGGTCTAAATTGGCCAGATTTGAATGCACAATTTTGAAGGGCTTTAACCAAATATAACAAAACTATCCAATACCCTACCAGTGTCTACCATTCACCTTCAGAATACAATAACTACATGCTTATGTTTATAAATAGCAAATTATTTAAAAAAAACCCCAAAAAAACAAATACTTGTTAATTCATAGTAGAATCAACTAAAAATATTTTAAACTACTTGTATGTTAGGCTTAATATTTATGTTTATGATTACGCTGAATATGTAATTTTTATTATTTTTGACAAAGCAAAACAATATTAACATCGTAAATGTACAATAAGACTATGTACAACAAAGTCATTGCATTTATAGTAAATATTTCACCATCACTCGCACACATTATCTAACAGATTTTCTAAGAAATACTTGTGACAGAATTTTACAAAAATCTAGCGATAAAAAGTAATGACAGTATTCTATTGCAATTAAACAAGGAAGAAAAAAACCTCATCTAAAATAATAGCTATAAACTTTGTAAAAAAAAAATATTTCAAAATAGATACTATAATAAATTTCAATAACAATTAAAAAATAGTTTCTATAAAAGAAACAAAAAAATTATAATTAGTTTTTAAATGAGTGAGAAAAATATTAGGAAACATTTTTATAGAACATATGTTGCTTAGCTGAATGCAACGTATAATACAGGAACCAATATTCTAATTAGCAACGTACCTTTTGTTTTCTTTGAACACATAAAACACATGAATTGGCTGAATAATAATAAACATCACCAGGGATCATCTAGTTTCAATTAGCAATTAGGGCTCAGACGTGTCTCATAGCAACACCTTCCCTAAGATTTAATTGTGCTTGCTAGGTACAAAGTACACAGACGACATTTCAGGTAAAACATATGTTATCTAAGAAATCGCCAACTGGTTATATCACCAAAATAATTTAAGTAATTTGTTGTCTCAATATTAATGATCATTAAAATTTTAAATGTATAAATTGTAGCTAGTGTTGTTAAAACTGAAATATTAACTGCAGACCAGTATCATATAATATAAAATACTGAAGCAGAAGCAGCCATAGCTTATGTACTGAGTATGAGCATAGGTCCACTGCTTTAAGTGAAGTAGCAGAGTAGCAGGAGTATCACTAGCAGCCTAACTGCAGCAGTAGTAGCAGCAATCGAGATGGTAGAAGCAGGCACTAAGCAAAGAGTCCCAACTGCTGATAGGTATCATGCTTCAGTAAGGAGAAAAAATATTATTCTAAATTTAAATAATAAGCAATTAACTTAACAGTATTTAAAACAAGATACAATATAAATACTTAAAACAATTATGGACTGCTTTAATTACAATGTCTTATCAGTGGAAGAATATTGCAAATATATTGGGGGGAGGGAGAATTTTTTTTTTTTTTTAAAGAAAAAAAACATCAGAAATATAAATCTAAAATAATTTTATCAAAGATGTTCATTATCCAGAATATATATGAGCTGGTACAAGTGCATTTAAAAGCAACAAGTCCATCCATAATATCCATAATGGAAGCAGTAACAGCTGTTTAACAATATAGTCAATTTCATAAAAGCAAATATTGACAATAGAATATTTAGGAATGCTCTAACCTAATAAATGAAATCAGAAGTTCATATATATACATATATGACTGAAAAATAGACTAAAATTGAAGTTTTAGATTTGAGGGGAGGGGTATGAAAATTAAAATAAAACAAGAATTTTAGAAAACCCTCAAAAGATGTAATTATATAGATACACACACACACATATATATATATTCCACAACTAATAACTGAGTAAATATTTAATTCTATTTTCTCAATCTTGTACACATGTTTGCCAATTAGCATAGCATTATGAATAACACAGGCAGGAAACATTACAAAAAAATTAAATTAACATTCAGTAAGGGGACTGTGCCACCTTGAGTAACCTCTTCAAAAAGTATATTCTTTTTAAAATATTTTTTTGTGGAGGAAGAGACACACACACAACCATTTTGACTTTAAAAACCAACATTTCTAGAATTTATTTCTGATGAAAATATAGCATTGATCAACGCAGACATTCATTAGCATATCTATGTTCCTTGATCAACGTAAAAACTAGGACAAATTTTCTGATGAGATTTTGCTTTAATCCTTGAGATTAAGAAACATCAATATCAATACCCTATAAAGTTATTAATATACATTCAAACATCTCCAGTCTAATTTAGTTATATAAATTTCTTGAACTCCCAAGTTGATGAATGAAACAAAAAGTGAGACTAAGTGTAAAGGTGTAATGTGATGAGCAAATGTTTTATTAGGACTCACCAAAATAAGTGTTTAAATTCCATTCGCATTATCCTATATTTAACACTGCCCACCAACAACTAAGCCTAGGTGGTCACTTAATTTGCTAGAAACAGCAGCCAATTGCTGTTGAAAAAGACAGACACATTAGATAAATATCCTAGATATGCAATGGCCAAGAGAAGGATGAGGTCATCATGGCCTGAAAGTTTTTGATAAATAGATCTAATCAAACAAAGTTGAGTTGGAGCAGAAACATGTCTGCAGACATGTTCCAAGACCTCAGAAGACTGTATGTATAATGTGGATCAGTTTTTAAGCATTAAAACAAGATATAGGTGGCTAAAAAGCAAAGCAATGGATGCAGTGACTGGAAAGAAGGCAACACTGCACTGATAAGCCATTTCAAGTTCAAATCAGAGATGGTTCACCAGTTCTTTGTTGTGGGACCTGGTGAGTGCCAATAGTCACTTGAGATCAAGTATCACTAGCTTTGAAAAGAAAACCAAATCCATTTGAACAGTACCAGCAAATTCTACCAAGCCAAGCACTGTTTGTGGAAAATGGTATTGTGGAAACTTGTGGTGAAAAAACAATGCATAATGATAACACGAGCCAATATTGTTAAGTTTGTCTTAACTGATTGACACCATCCACTTCAAAATTAAATAACTTTCACCATCCTGTGGTTCACATACTCAAAAATGGATTATTACCAGAAATGTGACAATAGCAAAATTAAAATGAATTCAATGAAGTCTAGTGATATAAGAACCATTATAAATTGCAAAATCCACAATGACATGTACAACAAAGACCATCAGTGACGGGAGTAAATGCTTTAGAAAACTTAATGGCAACAGCACACCAGAAAACCAGATGCAAAAGAGAGGAGGTTGTATTTATCTGCATGGGCGAAGAGCATAGTGATAATGACAGGTGTGGGGAGAGAGTGGAGACCCTAGGAATTCTGAAACCTTTTAAGAATCATAATTGATAGATCATAGTTTTGAGAAGGAATCGAACAAATTTAGCATAGTGAGAGGTAATCCAAAAGCAAATTAGTAGTTCATAATCTATCAATGATTGAATATCACAATAAAAAATTTGCTTGCTATATCAAATTTTGCTTGAATTAACCCATTGCCTGCCATGAGCCTTGTTTAGGGATCTGCTAAAAACAGTCACACTGCCAGTTTTTCATTGCAAGTGAATTGCTTATGTACATTGTATTTGCAGTGGTGTGCTTAACAATATTTAGTAGTTGAAGTTTGTCATTATTAGCTCTGGTTAAGTCCAGAGGACATTTTTTTTAATACCATAAATTGCAGTTTATGAACTACAAAAATATTTACATTATTTACATTCGACGGATATTTGTCATCTTGTTTGTTGTTAACACAACGTTTTGGCTGGTATACTCTCCAGGTGTTTTGAGGAAATTTCGAACCTGGGTTCTCATTCCTAAAGTATTTTTCGATATTATTATTTTTCAGGTCACTGCTTGGAATCCAACTCAGAATCTTGGGGTTAGTGGTCCGCGTTCTTAACCACTACGCCATATGGCGTAGTGGTTAAGAGTGTGGGCTACTAACCCCAACATTCTGAGTTGGATTCCAAGCAGTGACCTGAACAATAATGATAATAATAACATCGAAAAACACCTTAGGAATGAGAACCCAGGTTCGAAATTTCCTCAAAACACCTGTAGAAGGCTGGAGGGTATACCAGCCAAAACGTGTTAACAACAAACAAGATGAGGACAAATATCCATTGAATGTAAATAATGTACATAATTCATCTCTTTAAATATAGAACTGTACAAAAATATTGACGGTTTTGAAAAATTTATTATTTTTTTTGTCTTTTGCATTTCCCATCTATTGATATGTCATACACATCCGCATTTGATAACGATAGTTTAAAAAAAAAACTAAAATGTCTATTAATGTAATTGAATAGAAAAGGATAAACATGCATTTTCTCCAGTAATCAACATTTGGAACTTTTCGAAAAATTTATAATTTCCAAAATAATTGACATATGAAGAAAATTTAAATACTGTACATTATTTTAACTCCTAAGACACCTGACAAAGTCAAAAAGTATGAATAAAAAAAATTGGCAGTTAATGGGTTAAGACCATACAGTTCTAAAGCGAGAGAGTATGTCAATGATGGTAATTCCTAATTTAGGTTTAGGAAATTCATATTACAAATTTAAGTCATGTCACCATTAAAAAAAACTGGAGCATTCAACATACCTGAAAACAGTGAACACAAATCAGCACAACTGAAAACATTAGTTTCAAAAATCATAAATGTTTATATAAAATGAATAATAATGTCACACACTGACACAATGTAAAAAGTAAAATATCTGCCACCAATTGAGAACATGAAATGTATAAATACTAAAACAGTTATGACTTATTATATAAACAATGCATTTGTAACCAATAACTTAAAACTGAAAAATTAACATACTGACAAGAATAGTCAGTCACCAAAAAATGTGTCTACATTTTTACTTGGTCTTGCAAGTCAGGTAAATGTCATCCACTTCTTAATTTAAAAACAATTTTATGTTGACTAATGTTTCTTTGCTCAACTAGTATTATAGTGGATACTTGTATCCTGTATTTGTTAAGCCTGCCAAGAAGTAATTCCTGTTCTTGAAGAATGAACCTAAATTTGAAATACAGTTTTAGCTCAGCTATGTGGTGACTAGGAAATAATTTTCATTAATATCTTAATTCTTCTGTTAAATAGGTCTGCATGAAACATTTAGATGTCTAAAACAAAATTTAACCATTTTGACAACAATTCACCAAGATTATCCCTGGCTTTATGATTCAAGACCTTTCTGAATTAAAACCTATTACAATTTCATATGAGAAAATTAAGCTATGTTCTAAACAATAAGATATGTTCGTAATACCTTTTACATTAAAAAAAAAAAAATAAATAAAATAAAAAGTTTTCATGGTAACTTTTTATTGAGCATGCCATTTAGAAAGTCCCACAAGTTGCAGTTTGTCCATGACTGTTTTAAAACTACTAACACCTTTACATAGATTCTGTGCATCTTTTTGATTGGTCAATGTGTTTACGTTTGTATTAAAAGAAAATATCTTAAAATGCATGGATTTAAAGAATGGAAATATTTGATAAGCTATTTATAATTATTGTCTATATCTTAATTTTGTATCCTTGCAATAGATATTAAATGGAGGTGTTTTTAAGTAAATTTTCTCCCTTAAATATTTCAAAATTCAAAACTTATCTTTCAACATTGCATTCAGTATTCTAATTTTCTTTCAGTTTTTCGTGTTCTTAATATTCTGGTTTTAAGATCGTTTAAAATTCATTCTCCTGGCTTTATATTTGGCACCCACCCACACAATGTTAAGTCAAGATTTGTTTAACTCTAAATGCATTTGAATAATAGGCATAACATTAATAACCGAATAGTATGAAAATAAAATATTCCCGTGCAACCATCTAGTCAGATATATAAACACAGATAACTTATTAGAGCATGTAATTTTAATATCTTCCAAGACCAAAACCATTACTAGCAGCAACTGTTTACAATCCTATTATATCAAGCCAATGAGTGATGAGGAGATCTTTAGGCCACTCAAGCTGTTAGAAGTAATGGCCAAATCCTCCCCAAACTACATACTACCATCTTAAAACAAGGACATACTAGAAAAAATCTGATACACTATAACTGGAGAAAAAAAAAGATGGTCACAACTGGAATGCCTTGAATAAAAGATTTACTTTATCAGCCAAAAGGATAACAGAATTACATAACTGACAAATTCTGGTAATAGCAATGTAACTACCGACAATGTTAAACAAATATTTGAAAGTCACAAGAACAAGTGGAGAATAGTTTGGAGAAGGTAAACGTTACTGTAATATATGTGTGTGTATATAAATTGTGTATGTGTTGAGAGATGTGTATGTGTGTATGCATTGGCTCAATAGTAAATGATAGTCACAGACAATTGTTAACATCATATAAGCAGTGTCCTTTGTTCCAGTCTTTTGTAGAAATATTAATTTACTTGGAAAGTCATGGGCTAGCAACAAGAAAGGTATCCAGTTTAGAAAACTCCATCTGACCCATGCAAGCATGGAAGAATGGACATTAAAGTGAAGATGGTGATATACAATGGTTTGGTTAGAAGGAAGAAGCTGTGGCCATGACCTTCAGACATTTGCAAGAAAAACATGAGCAGAAAGAAATTCCAGGAGTAGAGGGTGTAGTGCTCTGTCTAGTCAAGATAGCCTATCAGGAGCCTGGTTCAAATGCTTGGAACACAGTTATCCCTGCCAAAAGCTAGGCAACATAAAGTGGCTGCCATTAAGAGCAGAGGGAACATGGGCTCTCAACACCACACACAAAAGGATTATTATTTCAGATAAATGATGGCACAAAGTCAAACAACACATGTAGACATATGCTGAAGCCACTTATTATGTAATTACTTTACTATTACCTAATCTAGAAATAGATACATATACATTTTTGTGTGTATGTGTGTGCTTGCATGTACACTATGCATTACCTTAGAGATAATCATAATTAGCAATACTGTAAAAAATATATACCACATTCATATAATACATGACAATATAAACTAATACACACTCGTTCACATATGTGAGTTTCACAAGCATAGACTAAAAACATCCACCTTCCCACACAGGTTCCTCTCATTGCTTTTCTAAGAACGAAATCTTATTCTTTCTTGTCAATCCCAGTCATTCAACTGCTGCCATCTTCAACATTATTTAAGAACATCACATTTTCTTTCCTTCCTGTAACTTTTCTTCTAGACATCAAACTTTTCACGAAGAGCTTAAGCTCAAAATATTAACATCCCATTAAGCTTCTAACTAATAATTACACTGTCTTCTTTTCACAGCCTTAATATTCTCAAATTTTGGACCTATATATTCACACATACACAATCAACTGTTTAATATCCCTTTTCTTACAAGTTAACATGGGTTAAATGAGGGACTTATCTGAGGCAGTATTTAACAGCTGAATACCATTCTTTTTAAGTAAAGGACTTATTATTTCAGTTACAATGACAAGTAATACAATCAATATCACCATTTTGCTCATACAATGACAAGTAAAGCTATGAAACATTTAAGCACATATGTGCACACACAACATACCCACCATCTGTCACTCTCCATACACACTCTTGCAACTTCTAAACTTTCAACCTTCCTGATCATCTACTCCCCACACTTCTATTCAGTTTGTACCTTGAGAGTACACATTGACCACCAGCTTTATTTCTCATTCCAGTTCCACTTCAATCACTCCCACTCATCCTTATATAATGCATGGTAGCCGTCCATTTCCTCTGCACTAATAAAGCTGTTCTTCCCATCATATTTCTCAACACCTAGCATATAACCAACTACCTCTCTACTAGTCAAGGTAGCCTTAGTCAAGGAGCTCTTTAGACCCAAGTTACATGGCAACCTTATTGGTGCTGGTGCTATACATAAAAAGCACCCAGTACATACACTGTAAAGCGTTTGGTGTTAGAAAAGGCATCTAGCCATAATGGACGGCATCCAACATTATGGAAGACAAGCATTAAACGATACATTTATATTTATCTATATCTTCATTTGTTTGTATGTGCATATAGGCTCAGGAGTGGTTGTGTGGCTAAGAATTCTACTTTGTGACCATGGAATAATACCATGCTTTATACACATGGAATAATATGAGAAAGATTATTTCAAATGAATACTTGATAGAGAGGATATATTGATTTGCAATAAGTCCAATGGAGAGTTCAATCCATTTTGTCAGGTTGAGTGACAACAGCCAGGCTCATTATCTGGAGCAAATAATTTGTAAGCATATTGAGTTCATATGTATATGACAATTGATGAGACATGTAAATAGTGCTCAGCAGGGCGATTTATTTTATGTAAATACATATCATTAAGGTTATGCTTGTACTAGTGTTTGTGTAATAGTAGTAGATGTATCTTTATAGTGTTAAGATGCATGTGTGTACAAGCTTCTGTGGAATTATTGTTTTAGCATCCACTTTTCTATGCTGACATGAGTCACTACAGAGTTTACTGAAGCAGGTTTTCCCTGGTCATATGCCTTCCCTGTTGCCAACCCTGAACCATTTCCATGTAAGGTAATATTCCTCCATGACAAGACATGTTTACACAGAATGCTGGTAATATTCTGTATGCCACTGACACTCATTTACAACTGTCGTGCAATGATAAGGCAAGGTGATACAAACACACACAATTTTTTTTATGTGTATTTTGCCTTTAGGTTCTAACTGCTAATAAACCACCCTTTTTAATTTGCTATATTTATTTATATATATATATATATATATACACACACACACACCATGTTTGTAAGTATGTGCATATTCATACTGGGTATTTGCAAAAAGACAAGATAGTTGGAATTTTAGGAGAGTACATTTGATTTGATACACCATGTTAGAGGAATGTGTGCACTCTTATGTGTGCCACAATATATGTTGATATGTTTGTATAAGCTTTTGTAGGTTAGCTTGTGTGGGATTAATCAGAATGATTTTCTGTATATTATTAGGTTGTATTCATGCAAGTATGTGTGTTTGTTTTGTAATTTTAATGTGTATGAGCTGCATGAGAATGTGGACATGGTTATTATTCTGTTTGGGGATGATTTCGTGTCTGAAATTTGTGTTAGCATGAATGTGTGCATGCAGGTGTATATACATAGTGTGTGCATGAATGTGTATATACACAGTTGGGTAGTAATTACAAATAATAAAAAGCATGCATTAATTGCGTGCAAATGTGATTTGAGTGGTTAATTCTGTGTGTCTGTGTGTATATAATTGGGTGTTTACATAGCATGTGGGCAATTTAGTTATTGATTTATGTGACTGCAATCTTTGTTTATTATTTTGTGCCTATGGGTACTTGTGAGATAAGATGATAGTGCATATGTGAGGTATTGGTTTATATGTACAAAATCAAGAGTATGCAGGGGTTTTTTCTTTATACTTATTTTTCTTGCATGTAAATTATCTTTTTTCATAATAATCCGAGTGTTTATGCATGTATGTATAATCATAGATTAATGAATTCTGTCTCAATTATGCAAGTATGGAAAAGTGAATGTTAAGATCAGAATGAATATCCACACACACATACCTACATAAATATCTATATACACGTTTAGATATCAAGACATACCTGTATACATAATGTGTCATACAAAGACATATGCACAGTGTGTGTGTGTATTAGTACACATACGTTTATGTGTAACAGCATAATTTACAAAAATCGAAACATTACAAAGACTCAGTGATTTAACCCGTTAGCATTCAGATTAGTTTGTCAAATGTAATGCTTATTTATTCATATTATATTGAATTAATCTTGCATTGTCTCATAACTTTGAGGTTTCGATTATGAGGTCATTTACTTTTAGCATGATGTTGTTGGGTAGGTGTGAGAGGCTATATTTGGCTAGTTTGAACATAAAACAGTATATTTTGGCCAGATATAGCCAGTTTAAATGCTAAAGAGTTAAGGAGTGCAAACACTTTTCTTCTGTACTATTGATATGTGGGGGGAAAAGGCAATCTCCTCACAGTCCTTTCCATGATATATTGAATTCTCCCCAGAGAAAAGAATCACATACGCACACACAATATATACTTGTGTGTGTGTGTGTAAACACACACACACACTGTATGTGTGTCATCGTAATCTTTTTAATCGCTTTTCTGTGCTTGCATGAGTCACATAATATTCCTTGGGGCACATTTTCTAAGGATAGATGTCTTTGCCGTCACCAGCCCTTGACTGTTTCTGAACAAGGTAATACTTCCTTATACCTGAACAGGTTTCCATGAAAGAATAGAAATGAAGGACACTGCATGTATGACAGTGATGCTCATTTACAACTACTATCTATTGTCAAACTAGAGACATACATATAACATACAACTTCTTTCAGTTCCAGCCTATCAGATCAACTCCCAAGCCTTTGGACGGACCAGAGATATAATACAAGACACATACACACGTGCCATGCAGTGGAACTGCATGATAGAAGAAACAAATGTCTGAACCACATGACAGCTACACACAAATAAATGTGTGTGGTTAAGAAGTTTGCTACCCAACAGTTTGGGGGTTCTGTCCCACTGCTTAGCATCTCGTGTCTTCTAGTAGGAGACACCGAAGATGCCAAGCCAACCATAGGCCTGTGAATATAAGTGCATGTATCTTTTCCTTGTCTTGACATGTGATGGCTGCAAACAACCATCAATCATACAAGTAATTTTTGTTTCCATGCTCTCATGAAAAACATGTCTGGCCATCTTATGTGGTAACAAATGAGGGTTGACAACAGGAAGGACATCTGGGTGTAGAAAATTTTCAATGAATTGTCTGACCCACAAACAAGGTGGTAAATAAAATGGTCACTATTACAAAATATATACACACAAATGTATATGTACGTACATATCTATACGCATGCATATATTTGCATATATAAATATGCATATTGTCATCATTATTTAATACCCATCTGGCATAGGTTGACTGTTTCAGTAGCAATCAATGAGCTGGAGGACTATCTTGAACTTCAATGTCTGCTTAGGCATGGTCTCTCAGGCTGGATTCACATTCTAATACTAACCACTTAAGAAACTGTACAGGGTATAATTTTTGTGGCACAGACATTAATGGAGTCACCCATTAACAGTAAGACAAAGAGAGAGTGTAATAAAAAGGGGGGTAGTTCTATGCCAGATGTTAAGAAGCTAAAGTGTTACAGAGGGACAGCTATCTTGCAGTAGAAGAGATACATGGCTACTCAGCATTATATAAGGACAAGTGGGAATAGCTGGGAAAAGAGATTTTTAAAAATGGTGACAATTTAGGGCATACCCAAGATACAAGGTAAGCATAAGACAGAAGATAGGAAAGAGTGGATGGGAGGTTGACAGCTGATTAGAGATGTGAGTAGAGGTGAATGTAATGGATGGTGAATAAAGGTATAGGTGTAGTCAAAGATGAATATTAGTTTGGGGAGGCAGTGAAAGAAACAAGTACTCAAGAAAGAAAGGCAGTAAGTAGAAAGGATGGAGAGCAGCAGTAAATTAACCCTTTCGTTACTGTATTTATTTTGAGATGCTGTGTGTTTCTCTCAATTATCTTAGATATAACAAAGAATTTCGTAAAATAACTTAGTTATTATTAAGCTAGTGTTAGGAACAGTAATTGTGACTAAGGTTTGGTGGAAGGTTTTAATAAAAAACTTATGAAAACAAGACATTTGTACTACAAAGCCAGTTTCAGCCAGGTTGGTAATGAAAGGGTTTAACTAGCTAAGGATTAGTAGAAGTGGGTAGGACAACAGTGATAGAGATAGTGGTGAGAGATATGTAAGGGTGGACATAGTGAGTAGTGGACAAAGGTATATGTGCATATACATATGTATATGTGTGCATGTACACTCTTACACACACATATTCAGGTTCTATCCCACTGTGTGGCACCTTTAGTACAGGTATGCACCAATGAAAACCTTGTAAGTGAATGTGGTAGAAACAAACTGAAAGAAGCATGTTGTCTTATATGTGCATGTGTAGAGAAGGGGATCATTTTGACATATCTTTCTTTCCCAATTGCATGCGCTGGACAGTTCAACAGGATCTGATGAGCCACAGGACTACATGATGTCCTAATTTCTGAACCGACATAATTTCTATAGCTGGCTGTACTAACACCAGCCACTTTAACCATTTAGCATTCAGATTATTCTGTCAAACATAATCCTCATTTACATTGTTTTTTTAATTAATCATGCATTATCTTGAAGCTTTGAGATTTTGATGATGTGTTTATTTTTAGAATGACAATGTAGAGGTGTTAGAGGCCAAAATCTGGCCAATTTGAACAGAAAGCAAAATATTTGAGCCTGACATGGCTGGTTTAAATACTAAAGGGTTAAGGAGTATTGGGTGCTTTTCTTGTGGCACCAGTGTTAGTGAGGTCACCAAGCAACTTACCCACCTCAAGTGAGTGGATGGTGCAGTAGAGAGGAAGTGGTTCTATATCATGTGAGAGATTAAATTACAGTGGGGAAAGCAACATGTCTTTATGTAGAGAAGATACATGGTTACCTCAGCTGAAAGGAAAGAAAAAGATGGTGGTGTTGGGGTGAGTGCACATCTGGGTAAGTTAGCATGTGGAGAGAGTTGGAACAGAGTTAACAGTCAATAGTTAAACATGAGTAGAGGCATGCTCAAAGATGTACACGAGTTTGAGGGGAAGGTGAAGAAAATGAGAGGGAGAGAGAGGAGGTGGCAGTACAAAAACACAAAAGGTGTAAGGAGAGAGATAGATGGTAACAAAGAAGTGGATATAGTAACAAAGGTGGGTGGCCATCAACTGAATATATGAGTGTTGAGAATGATAGATATTAGTGAAGAGATGTTAAGCACAAGGTGTAGCAGCCATATGTTTAGAGGAAAGGGAGTGTCCAGTAGCGTCCCAGGGAGTGTCCCATACCTTGTGCTCAATTTTTCTCAACACATTTGCACCTTGTAGTACATGCACACTGACACTGCACATCCAGCAGAACAGGCTAACGTCATATCTTTTTAGTCTTCACGTGTCCTCTGCATCTATGGCCCCCACGTAAATATTACCTTGTTTGGAAACAAGTTGGTGATGGGTAGGGCATACTGTTAAAAATCTGCTTCAATGAATTCCCTTTGGCCCATACAAGCAAATATATATACATATGCAAATATGAAATATGCATATATCTGAGTGTATGTGTATATATATATATATATATATATATATATATATATATATATATATATATATATATATAGCACCATCTGATCATAGTCGATGCCAGCCCCCCATGGCCCGTGTCGGTGGCACGTAAAAAAGCACCCACTACACAGAGTGGTTAGCATTAAGAAGGGCATCCAGCTGTAGAAACATTGCCAGATCGGACAAGAGCCTGGTGCAGCCTCCTGGCTTCCCAGACCCCAGTCAAACTGTCCAACCCATGTCAGCATGGAAAATGGACGTTAAACAAGATGCAGACATGGTTGTATAGTGAAGTAAATTTCTCAAATTGAATTTGGGTTGGGTTGCATTCCACAGGACTTTGAGTGAGTGTCTTCTACTGTAGCAGTGAGCGGTGAATGTGTACACACACACATTATGTGTGTGTGTGTGTGTGTGTGTATACACACACACATATATAAAATTTTAACGTCCTCTTTTCTATGTATGCATGGATCAGACAATTCTGACAGATTTTTTTCTCTGCTTGGATGCTCTTTCTGTTGCCAATAGTCAGCTGTTCCCATCATCATCATTAATGTCCCTTTTTCATAATGTTATGTGTTGGACGATTTGACAAGAACAGACAAGCCAGAGGACTCCACTAGGTTCTGGGTAATATTAACTGATAGACAAACATGCCTGCAAGGTAGATTGGAAACAACATTTGTATGATGGTGATGCTTGCTTCTAACCGTCATGTGATGTCAAGACAATGACACACACAAACATGCATTCTTTTTGTTTTCTTCTATCAAATCCACTCAAGAATTTGGTTGGCCCAGAGTTATAGATACTTGCCAATCAAGCAGTGCAACAGAACAAAAAAATCAGGTGATTTGGAATCAAATTTCTTTCCAGATTTAGTCCCACTGCATAGCACCTTGGCGAAGTGTCTTCTACTATAGCCTCAGGCCAACCAAAGTCTTGTAAGTGAATTTAGTAGACAGAAACTGAAAGATGCTCACTGTATACATATAGCTATGTATTTGTGTCTTTGTCTCATGTTGGTGTGTATACACCCCCATTACTTAGCAGTTTGGCTAAAAAGACCAATAGAATAAGTACCAAGCTTTAAAAAAAAAGTTCAAGATGGTGCCCCAGCATGGCCAGTCTAATGACAAACAAGATACACACACATTTGTGTATGTGTGCATATGTAAATGCATAAGTGTGTATTTGTATTCCCGTTTTGACAGTTGATAGTTGTAAACGAGTATTGCTATCATACAAGTAGTATCATTCATTATCAGTCTTCTTTGAAAGCGATGTCCAGTCATGGGTAAATATTATCTTGCTTAAAAGCAGGTATGGGCTGCTGACAGGAATTCATAGAAAATTAGCCTCAATAAATAGTGTCTGACTCCATGAAGGTGTAGAGAAGAGGGTGCAATGGGTAAATTGTTAGTTTATATTTTTAATTTTGTGCATTGCTTTTTATTTTATTGATTACACAATATAGTAGGGTCAGTTGAGCACAGTCTGTGAGAAAAACAGGAGCATGATGCAATCCACTCTGCCAGAAATATGGAAGCAACATGCTGTACTGCTTGGCATTCGCGCCGGAAGCTCCAATACGAACATTTCAGAGTGTTTGAATGTCAATCTCAGGGCAGTGCAGAGGATTCAGAAAGAGTAGGACAAGTCTAATGGTGATTACAAAGGTACAGCAACTCAGAAAACTCGCTCTGATCATTCTAAAAAGAAAAGAACTGAATTTGTTGGTGGGATCCAGGTCATGATTGACAATGATCCCTCCAAGTTAACAAGGTCCATTGCCAAGGACATGGAAGTGACAGATTTTCTTATCGGGCAGGTAGTGCATGAAGATATTTAGTATTCCTCATACAAAATGAGAAAGGGCCAATTTTTATCCCAAGCCATCAAGGACAAGAGGAAAGACCACACTAAAGCTTTTGAACAAACTCAAGCATCCCCTCCAACTGAACATGCTTTGGTTTTTCTCAGACAAAAAAAATTTCTGCCAGAGGATCAGATGGTGAACACAACTGTTGGCTTAAAAAATCAAACATCCAGTCAACATCATGATTGGAATGATCACTAGTGATGGCGACGTTATGCATCCATTCATCTTCCCATATGACCTCAGACTCAACATGGAGACCTACATCGATTGCCTGGAGGTAGTGCTACCCTGGGTCAAGAGGGTGGCTGTTGGACTCTGCACCCATTCCACACAAGCAGGAGAACCCAGTCATGGCTGTCGGACAATTTCTGCAATCACATCACCCCTAACATCTGGCCTAACTCCCCAGACTGCAACCCCCTTGATTATGTGTGGGGCACAGTTGAGCGAGAGACCAACAAAACCCTTTGTAACACCAAAGACGAACTGAAAGCAAGGGATTATGGAAGCATTCACCAACTTAAATAAAAGAGACTGTCCAGAAGAATTGCAGGAGATTCCAAAGTCATCTGGAGGCCGTGGTTGAAGCCAATGATGGTTTTACTGAATAAATTTACTCTTTAATATTTCAAGATATTTTTATGTAATTTTGGTAAAAAAAAAAATAACTGCTAAAACAATGTCAGTGTTATTTTCATTTTTGCATAATTTAGACAATGTTACTCACTATGTCCTGTATACGTACACACACACACACACACACACACACAAATACATCAATGTGAATGTTATGCAAGATATAGATTGTCATTTTTTAACATGCCCCCATCAACAAATTGTGTGGTAACCCTGTGCTTTTGAAGTAGATGGGAAATCCCTTTTCTTGGGTGGGGGGAAAACAGCTAAAGTTAGTAACAGAAAACCAGCTATAAAATTGATACTGCTAATATACTTCAGAAAAACAAGTAAACAAATATATACATACATCCATATAATGTATGTCATATATGTTTGTGTGTATACAAACACGCACACACATGCATGCATGTTATCATCATCATTTAATGTCTGTTGTCCATATTGGTATGGATTGGACGCTTTGATCAGGGCCGGTAAGTTGAGGGGTTGCACCAGACACCAGTCTGATTTGGCATAGTTTCTATGGGTGGATGCTTTTATGTGCCACCAACACAAGTGCCAGTTGCGTGACGACAGTATCTGCCACGATTACAATTTCACTTGGCTTCATGGGTTTTCTCAAGCACAGCATATTGCTAAAGGTCTCGGTAATTTGTCATTGCCTCCATGAGGCCCAACGCTTGAAATGTGCTTTTTATGTGCCACCAGCACGGGTGCCAGTTATGCGACACTGGCATCAGTCACATTACCTCCATACATACATGTTCATGTGCTTATTTGTTAGAGGCCCATCTTAAATGTGCTACCATGGATTGGACAGGGGAGTTACTGGAGGTAGAATTTTACAACTGAATGCTTTTCTTGTTGCCAAACCATACCCATGTTTCAAATAAGAAAACTTTTAATCACAAAGATCTCCAAGATGAACGTATATATCATGCAGCCAGCTTTGAACAAATTTTGATATTTCAAGCAAGATGATATTCCTTGTCAAAATTGACTGGTGGGATTTATATATAACCGTCTTCTTGCAGTATTCCTACTTAATTCACACCATCCATTAGTGGGCCTGGAAAAATCTACCCAAGATACTGCACAAAACTTGGAACTGTACAAATTTGCAACAAATATCTAAAACAGCCATGTTTGTGTCCACATTATAGGTGTACATACATGCATATATATATATATATATATATACACACACACACACATATATATTTGATATCTGTTTTCCATGCTGGCATGAGTTGGATAGTTTGACAAAATCCAGTAAGTGGCAGGACTACACTGAGTATTTTTCACATACCACTGGCACTAGTCAGACCACCAAGTATTTTACAAGACAAGGGAAAAACCTATACAATTGAGGAAGCGGGCTTTATGCCAGATGCTGAGAGGTTAACCCTTTCGTTACTAGCCCAGCCGTAGCTGGTGAAAATTTTTTGGTTCATAAGACCAACCTGGCCGAGATTACCCATTGTTATTTAATGTAAATTTGATGCCAAATCTCATTGGTACATTCGTTAAAACACATGATTTCACTTTGCAAACAGTTGAGTTATTGTATCCAACATTGTTTGGCGTGATATTTGAACTCAGTGAATTTTTTCTACATTTTTTTTTTTTGGAGTTAATTTTTTTCAACTTTGAAAATGGAGAGAAGTTTCATGCTATCAAGCAGTGATTCCAAATTTGAAAGCTTTTCAACAGAAGATATGGAGATATCGAGGGAAAGAATGAATGAGGTCCAAAAGCACGTGGTGGATGGAAACGAATCGGATATTTCTGTATCCAAAACTGAAAGCAGTGAGATTGACAGCAAGGATGATTTTACACCAGAATGGAGTAAAAAGTTTAAAAAAAAAGTTTTTATTAACAATTTTTCTGAGGAGACAGGGTCTACCCATAGTCTTTCTCAGGAAACGAAACCATTAGACTTTTAAAATTTTTTCCATCATGCTTGTTTGAAGCAATCACTGCGGAAACAAACCGTTACACAGAATGTAAACAAGCTGCAAAAAAAGATAGCTTGTGGTTTCCTACAACCGTAGATGAAAAACGGGCATTTTTTTGCCATAAATATTATTATTATGGGTATTAGACAGTTACCCAGAATTACAAATTACTGGAGCAATCAGGAACCTTTTGACGATCAGTATGTTTCCAGTATTATGACCTGAATGCGATTTGTGAAACTGAACCAATATATACATGTGAGAGACACTAGCAGTACCCCAGTACATGGAGAACCAAACTTTGATCCCTTATTTAAAATAAGACCCCTCATTGACTGCGTTCAAAACGCATATAAAACATTTTACAACCCTGGGAGATACTTATCGGTCAATGATGGCATGGTGGGGTATAAAGGAAGGGTACGCTTCCGACAGTATATGCCAGGAAAGCCCACAAAATGGAGGGGATCAAAGTTTGGAAAATTTATGAAGCAAATACTGGGTACTGCTGTGGATTTAGCTTCTGTACAGGGAAAAGAGACAATAATGTTAGTCAGCACAGAGTACGATGTGGTCTGGAATTTATCACCTCCATACCATAACCAGGCCCGTATATTATTTTTTGACCGATTTTTTAGTTCAGTCCAACTTGCGGTGGATTTAGAAGCTGTGGCAACGTATTCATGTGCTACAGTAATTAGTAGTAGATAAGGGCTGCCGTTGGATATAAAAAAAAGCAAAATTAAAAAGAGGTGAAATAATCCAATGGCAGAAAGGAAATCTGCTAGCGACCATATACAGAGTTAAGAGGCAGATAAATTTTCTATCTACCGGTGCACAACCATGTGTAGATGAAAATGGCACCGTTTGTGAACCTTGATTATAACAGGTACATGGGCGGTGTGGATCGGCTGAACCAGATGATGAGTTATTATCCGGTTGGTAGACCGAGTAATAAATGGTGGCGATACCTGGTTTGGTATATAGTAAACATGAGCATTGTAAATGCATTTATATTATATACCAAATCAGGAGGGGTTCGCAAGCAGTGCGACCATCTGCAGTTCCAAGCAGTTGTAGCAACGCAATTGAGGGCAGGTTATTCCTCCAAAAAAAAATAACTGCAGGAAGGAAAAGCAAAGCCTGCCAGAGAGATATCCATCTGAGTTCAGCCGATCTACATAAATTAGAAAAAAATCTGGGGTCGCAAATAAACTCAACGAAGATAAACTCCCAGTGGACAGCCAGTTGAAACGTCTTTCCAATGTGCATTCTGCAAAGGTTGCAGTATGTAGAGTGGGACGTTTTACAACTTTCCATGATAGAAATATTGTGTGAATATTATATATATGTACGATTAGATTGTATAAATATTTTTCAAATTTACTTGAACTTTTTATTTTAATTTACCTGTAATTTTAATTTGCCCTGTAAGGTGAGTGACAAGTTTTGATTTAATTTCTATTGTAAATCTTTATTATATATGTTCTTGTGTATTCATGTATGTGTGTGAGTATATTTCATTCAGTTGTATTTAATTTTGTAGTTTTCTTCAAAAACAAATTCTAGTATTTCAGTTTATTTTACCATATGGTACACCTGTTCTGTGCATTAAATTCAACTGATAATCTAGTGATGTGCACAATTCTTCTATATCAAAATGTTGTTGCATACCTCAATTAAATATTAGCTGAGGACTCATTTAAACAAAATTTAAATATTTTTACATTTTGCTCAGTTTACCTGGATTTACCTGTAATTAGTCACTTTGAGACAAAAATTATGCCATGGAATTAAGAACCCTTTCTTCAATTATGTTCCAAATATCACATTAATATGTTGATAAGTAAAAAAGTTACAGTTGTTTAATGAATATCTAAATTCATGATTATTTTAGAATTTAATTGAAACTCATGAGGGGTGTATTTTGGTCAGAAATATAGTAACAAGAGAGTTAAAGTATGACATCGGGACTTGCACAGTGTCATGCTATACAGAAGATACAGGGCTCCCACACATTATATAAGGGTGGGAGTAGCCAGAAAGACAGATGAAGATAAGCTGCCAGAGCAAACTATCAAAACACAAGGCAATGGGAATAAGAG
Source organism: Octopus bimaculoides (assembly GCF_046866305.1). Lineage (NCBI taxonomy): Eukaryota > Metazoa > Mollusca > Cephalopoda > Octopoda > Octopodidae > Octopus > Octopus bimaculoides. The sequence goes on from NC_142928.1 coordinate 136,630,835, forward strand.
AATATACAAATGATTGAGGAAGGTGGATGGGTAAGTTCATAAAAATGTGAGAGGAAAGAGACAGGTGGTTAGAGACCATTCTAGAAATGGGTGTAGTGAGTCATGAATAAGGGTGGGGGTATGTTGATGGGAAATATCAGTATGGAGAGACTGTAAGGTGAAATAGATAGAAATAACTCAGGAAGGAAGATTAGAAAGTAGCGAGGCAGATGTACAGTGGCAGAGATAGGGTTTGAAGTATATAAGACTGGCCATAGCGAGTGGAGGAAAGAACTGAGGGGGAGGTACATCAATGAGGCAAGTGTGAGACTGATATCTAATTGTAAAAGACGTCAATTATATGCATTTGTCCACATATGTACACACATAAGGCACAGGTGTCTGTGGCCAAGAAGTTTGCTTCCTAACCTCATGCTTTCAGGTTCAGCCCCACTGTGATACCATAAGCAAATGTCTTTTTACTATAGCCCTGATCTGAACAAAGTCTTGAGTGGATTTGGTAGAAGAAAACTGAAAGAAGCCCATCATGTGTGTGTGTGTGTGCTTAAGTCTGTCTTGTCTTGACATGGTTTCTGCAAAAATATGTCTGGCCATGAGATACTGAATTATTTGAGAAACAGGTGAGAGTTGGCAACAGAAAGGGTATCCAATCATAAAAAATGTTTCAATAAACCCTGTTTAACCCATGCAATCATGACAAAGTGGACATTAAATTGATGACATCCTCCAACCTATTGAACAGTGAGCAGCACCAACATAGTAATGCAGCTGTCCAGATGCATAACTACATCTGGGCTATTAGTTATTTTGGTAAACTAGAAGCAGGGAAGGGTTAGCAATAGGAAAGGAAACAAGCTAACCATTAGTGTAATTAATTAGCTTCTTGTAACTCAATACCAACATTGCCATTTACCTCACACTAAACATTCTCCACACCTGCTGCAAGATATGAGGACTACCAGATAAACTTGCACCTCACCCAACAAAGAGGTAACCCTGTAGCCATAGTGAAAGTAACCTGTCTAGTTTGTTGGGCAATCCATATAATACCAATAGTTTTCTAACTGGGAATTGCTCTAACTAGAGAAATGAGGACTCCACAAATACTTCCATGAGACAACAAATACAGGAAACAATATAGGGAATGCATTTGTAGTGACATGAAATGCATGTATAAAGTGGTGATGGTAGGATAGGCCAATAAATTCAAACCAAAATCGTAACTACATCTGGACTGTTTGTTGTTTTGATAGACTAGAAACAGGAAGGGCATCCAACCATAAAAAATGGATGATACACATACACAAATTATGTGTATGTGGTTAATAAGTTTACTTCCCAATTACATGCTTGCTTGTTCCATCTCAATGCATAACACAAACACCAACCATCTAAATTGGAAGACATTTTAACAAGCTAAAATTATATATACTAATCTACATAGTATCAAAGCTTGATATATATATATATATATATATATATATATATACATTTATTCACACACGCATGTATATATGGACATACAATATGCACAAATATATATTTGTGTGTATATATACACACACAAACATCCAAATCTTTTATCTTTTACTCATTTCTGTCAATAGACTGCGGCCATGCAAAGGCATTTGCCTTGAATAATTTTTTAATCAATCAATCCCAGCACTTTTTATTTTAAAGCCTGGTACCGAATTCTGTCAGCCTCTTTTGTCAAACCACTAAGTTACAAGGACTTAAAAATGCCAACACTGGTTGTACAGTGGTGGAGTGGGACAAACAAAGACATATATCATCATCATTGTTTAACATCTGCCTTCCATGCATGCATAGGTAGGATGGTTCACAGGAGCCAACCAGGTAGAAGACAATCCCAGGCTACTGTATCTCTTTTGGCAGGGTCTTTACGGCTGAATGTCCTAACACTGACCATTCCGCAGAGTGGACTGTTTTTTATGTGGCACTAGCACAGGCAAGGTCAGTTTTGGCTGGAAACCCTTCCAAATGCCAACCACTTTAGATCAGAGCATAGATGTGATTGTAGATTAAAGAGAGAGATAAATGGTCGCAATTGCTATGGCATGCCCTCAAAATACAAAGGTCATAATATATGCAGTCAAGTATTGCCAAGAAGGTGCGAGTAAGGAGTGGGAACTGCCGTGACTGGCAAAAACCTGGGTATAAAGCAGTAATACAGTGAGCAGGGCAGAGGAAGACAAATATAGATAAGACGAGCTTCTTTCAGTTTCTGCCTATCAAATCCACTCTCAACACTTTAGTCAGCTCAAGGTTATAGTTGAAGACGAGGTCCTTAAAATCCTACTTAACACTTTTAGTACTGGTACCATGAGAGAATGTGTCCCATACATCCTAGAGTGAGATATAGGAAAAGCATCCAGATGTAGAAACAAAACCAAAATGACACACATGAGCACCAGTCTAAAGGAGTAGAAGCACCAAAAAAAAAAGACATACTGTGATGACCATGTATGTACAGAAAATGGACAAAATATTTATGTAATGTTCATATATGCATGATCATGTGTGTATGTGTATATGTATGTATGTATATATATATATATATATATATATATATATATATACATACATACACAGATGCTTTAAGTTGCATAGTAATACACACACATACAGCCAACCAACCAATCATAGCCCTCTCTCACAAGCACGTAGCATGAACCATGCTTATGTTAACTGCTTTAGCTGTCTGTCTAGTCACAAGCAGACATCCTATCAGCCCTGCCACTATTCAACTAAGTGGAACATCTAGGTGAAAGCTTCTCACTGGTTACTACATTCTGTATAGCCAGGTAGGCACTGCTGTGAAAATTAGTCATAAATGGTTTCTCAGAGCTATGCATGGTAGTGAAGTGATGCTGTAAGCAACAAATTTAATGACAAATTCAACAATGGAGGTAGGTGTTCATCAGGATTCAGTTGTTAGATCTCTCCTGTTAATAACAATTCTTCAGGCCAAGTCAGAGAAGCTGACCACCACAGGTCCATTTAACTCCAGTATCCTGATGACATAAGTTCTGTCACTGAATTTGAAATGATATTGGAAATGTGGAAGCAAGAGCCTCATAGAAAACCTTAACAAAGGTGAAAATATTGGCAAGAAAAACAAGACTACTTTCCAGCATGAATGTACATAAAAGTATGAACTTTATATCAAATGTAAATTTTGAAATTTTAGTTTACAGGAGAAATTTAGCCTTACTTCATAAAACTGATAGAAATCTAAGAGAACTAGCAAACTCATTTTTGAAGATTATAGATAAACCTACCTCCCATACTGACATATATCCTATCCCAATTAGTTCATTAGTGTAATAATTAGCTTGGTAAACACCTGTCCTCTTACTCTGTAACTCAAAATTAATGTCTCGTTCTGCCTTATACCATAGGATCAGCCTCATACTAAGCACACCTGCAAGAGAGCTTCAAGATATGAGGGTTACCTGATAAACCTGCACCTCCCTCAACAGAAGGGTGACCCTGTAGCCATAGTGAAAGCACCTTGTTTAGTTAGTTGGGCAATCCAAACAAGCCCAATAGTTTACTAACTGGGAATTGCTGTAACTAGAGAGATGAGGACTCCACAAACCTTTCCATGAGAGAACAAATGCAGGGAAATATAAGGACTGCCTTTTCAGTGACATGAAATGCATCAGTCTAAAGTGGTGATAGAATAGACCTATAAATTCATGTCAAAATCACAAGTCACAAATACAATGAAAGAATTCTAATTGCATTAAAAGGGCTGATGCAAAAGTTAGTGTTGCACATGGTAACAGTAGAAACATCAGGCTGTATGTGAGAATACCTTGATAGTACACAAACAATTGTATCAACTCTTTTCTTTTACAAGTAGGAAACAGACATCAGCCGACATGCCACTGAAAAATCACTTCCCTTCAGGTCTGAAATTTCAGGGCTACCAGCAACAATGGTGGTCTGATGTTAGATAGATATGGACAGTGAAGAAAAGATATAATTGTGTTGATATTTGTGTGCTGTGTACACAACTGAAGAGATGCTTGGCCAGATTCCTCATAGGCAAGCCACCTGATCATATAATCAAGTGAAGTCTGAAGACAAATTTCCTTGATATTCATTAGGAAACAAGGACAGATGATTAGTATTGCACATGGTAACAGTACAACCAACTGGCTATGTATGAGAATACCTCAACAGTCAGCAAACATCCTTTGTGAAGGACGTACTAGTTAACATGACTAGCATAACCTCAGAGCTAAACAGACCTTGAAAATCAAGACAATCTGAAAGAGGAAGGTGTATAAGCTAAAGAAATCTTTCATAGATGGACATCTGGTATACATAGCACACAGCGTAGCTAAAGGAGAAAGATTGACCAATGCTCTGCAACAAAGTGTCCCTGACTACAAAGCAGTGTGTCAGGAAATTGCGGAGAATTGTATGAAATGATAATGTGGCACTTACCCTTATGTTAAAGGGCTTGGAAATATTTTAAGAGATTGCTGAACAAGAATGCATGGAAGGGAGATGGACTATACATGTAGATTCAAGTGAGATACCAGTTAATGAAGCTGACAGCTATTTAGCTGAAAGTATGAAAGAAATGATGGCAAGGAAAGCAGCTGGACCATCAGAAATATTAGTCACAATTATCTTGCCAAATAAGATGTGCTAATCAGTCACATAGTGAAGCAGGTAGTGGTGAGGTATCATACCAAATGACTGGCATAGATTACAAACTGCTAGATACTCTACAAGAAACAAGATGGACAGAAGGAATTATAAATATGATTGATTAGAAAGAGAGTGTAGATGAGAAACAGTTCAAGAGACAAAAGTTCAGGGAGCTTTGCTGGCAACAAAAGGATCTTAGCATACAAAAGAAAACTGTAAATATGGACAATTGGTTAAGTGTTCCAAAATGAAAGGAACCAGCCCAAAAGGAAAACCAAAGTAGATATGGTTAAAGATAATCTCCAGAAACTGAACCATACAGGGGTGATGACAACAAACCTAACAAGTAGCGAGATGCTGTATGGAGAAAAGACTACCCAACAAACGTGAGCATTGTGGGAGAGTATTTAAAACAGTTAATGTGGTAGCCATTACAGATGCTGTAACAACAGTTGGCATATGTAACACATTAATGATTAACTTTCCACATCCTAGAAAGTCTCCAAATATATTTTTTAACTAGAAGCCCAACCATGGACAATCAGACTGCTGCAAGAAAATTATAAATTAAAATTTAACTTTATTTTTCTTTTTGTGTACACTACACCTCCACATAATATAATATTCTTTATTCCATGCTAACAAGGAAGTGAAAGCCTACATATCCAGATAGAGACTAATTGTGAAGAACAGTTGAAGCTCAATTAGTGTTATACCTCTTTTCAACCATGTAAGTCATGTCTGACTGTTACTTTTGAGTTATTCAGCCAATCAAATGTGATGTGCATGAAGCTTGTTGAATTAATTCACATATGAATAGCTGATACGAGAAAGGACAACCCAAGTATAAAACAGACAATTCATGAAAATACAAAGCCTAAAAAAAAAACAAAGAAAACTCCATTATATTGCCAAGCATTGTGGTAATACTTTAGACCCATTTATAACACATTTCACGTGTAAGAAAAAGTTGGGTTATTTATAATAAAAAATGTTACGCATGCTGTATAACAGATGTATAGCTGCTTCACAACCAAACAAATAGATTCAATCCCATAGCAAGGCACTTCGATCAAGTGTCTTCCACCACAGATTTGGTTCAACTAAAGCCTTGCAAAAGAAATTTGGTACACAATCTATGTGGAAACCTGTTCTGGTAACCATTTATATTCTTGAGTAGTAGACTTAATGTTATCAATCTAATATCACCATTTGGTACTTGGGTGCCTTTAGCAAGGTTCATCACTCTCATAAGCATTTGGGCTAGCTCTCAAATCAGAGACAAAGTACTTTGAGGGAGCTGTCCTTCCTTTATATGCAATGAAATGTTAAACATTGGTATTTAAGACTCATTCATAAATGAGTCCTGTTAATTCTCCCCTGAAACCCTCCTAATTACAGCTGAAGCTTGTTAACACCAAGTATTAACTGTATCCATCAGTTATAACATTTTGACATCAGAATGAAAAGAATGATTTTGGAGTTTTCAGTTAACCAGTAGGTTAAACAATAGCATATTTGAATCCACTGTACATTAAAAATTTTAATATTTTTTAATAAAATTTAATATTTTCAACACAGAAAACTCAGATGACCCTCAATTTTCCCAAGCAATTTTGACAGTCTTCCATGTCAATAAAAACAAGTATCAGTCACAGAAGGCTTGATTAAAATATAATCAATGTAGTCATGTTAGAATACCACCCTTCAAGGTGGTCCACTAGCATGACTACAGTTCAATAATGAAAACCAATAAAGGAGTACATGAATTGAAAGAATTTCAACTTACCGAAGATGGTGCAAGTTGCAGCTCAGCTCCACCACTATTTCCTCGGTCAGACGTCATCAGGCCAGCTGAGCCACAGGCTCCGGCACTGTCAGAACCAACTATCAATAAAAAGAAAAACAACTTATAGTATACCCTAATTAAGTTTTCTAACCCTAAAACTGTATTTCAAAGAAAAAAATTACTAATACATGTTAGAGGGCAGGGTTTTAAAACATTTTAGAATCAATCACAACATTTGAGTTTGTGTAAAAAGTAAATATTTCTTAGTTTTACATTTTGTACAAAAAGTTGATTAATGTTCCCTAAAATTAACTATTTTGGCACCTCTACCAGCATTGATAATGTATCTAAAATACACATTGCTGACATACTGCATTACAAATATGAACCTAGTCAGTCTGTTAGGAAGACTTTAATACTTTATAAACTTGCTGCACTACCAATAGAATATATATTAAGCAAACATCACACTTCCCTGCGGAGTTTGAATGCCTTTGCCATGATTTCTCCCATTGACAATTATAGAAAGAATAAACAAAAATAATGAAAATAATTATTTGTAAAGCATTTTCCCATCCTAACTTCATGTTAAAAACTAATCAAACTATGTGGTAAAGACAATAGATTTGTCAATGAAAGACATACCATACTTGGCTTCTACATACATTAAACTTAGTTTTATTCATTACCACTATACATTATACACCAAAAGTGAAGATTGTTTACTGTATGTTATTATATATACTGATAATTACCAGTTTAGCAATGCAAAGATACAATGGGAACTGATAAGATGATAGATTGCTTCACTGATAAAGTTACCTAAATTTATCCAAGTATTGTTTATAAGTATATGACAATGTTAAAACTAACATATAAGATTTTGAAATGTATTTTTACAGCCATCATTATCATCATTTAACATTCGTTTTTCCATGCAGGAATGAACTGGACAGTTCAATAGGATCTGGCAAACCATACAACAGCACCAAACTGTCTGCTTTAGCATAGTTTCTACAACTGGATGCCCTTCCTAATGCCAACCACTTTCCTGGGTATAATTTATGTGACACTAGCATTAGTGAGGTCGCTAATACAAAAAAGAAATTCATTACACAGATTGGAAACAGTTTTGCCCACAATTCCTAAAACTGTGGGCAACAAGCTAAACTTAGATTTCTGTACCTTTGAATTTTTGAAAATTTTAAGCCCAATGTAACCACAAATAATTGAAACTAATTGTGGTCATGATTTTAAATCAAAAATGCATTTAAACCAGCCATAATATTCCAACTGTTTTATTTTGAAACCAGCCCGATCCTACCTATCACATCATCAAAATCTTGAAGCTACAAGATAATGCATGATTAATTCAAAACAATGTGACAATATAAGAATGACATTTGACAGAGTAATCTGAATGCTAAAGGGTTAAGCATTGTCATAAACAGGATATTTTGGTTTCTTGATTGTTCTAGTATCAATTCTTATGCATACTTACATGCAAAATGCTAAAAGTTCAAAGAAAAATTAAGGATGGAATTCAGATGCTGACAAAAGTTTTGTGAATTTAGATTGGTTTTGACATTTTTGTCTAACACTTTCAGATTCACCACAAATCTATTAACGCATGCAGAGTTGAAATCATCAGAACTGGCATTAAATGCAATAGAATAGGATCATGATGTTTCAGGTAGTTGTCATGTGTTTGTTCTCAGCCCAAGTTGTTCACTTATATTAAAAAAAAAAAAAAAATCAATCATGTTATTAAACGAAGTCTGAAGATAAGAATTAAAGACACTGAATGTGCAACAAAAATTGCCTTGCACAATAAATTTTAGTTGGGTTTACATTTTAAACAATAACAACTTGTTTTGTGTAACTAGCTAGGTTAGAAAATTCCAATCATTCAAAGACCAATGGATATATTATTTGAACTGGAAATCAGTACAAGACTTGTTTTGATAACCTTCATCTAGCCTACAATTATCTACTAGTGATAACATAAAACAAAATCAAATAAACAGCATAATAAATGTTTCCGAAAGCATGGTCAAGCCAGTGAAACACCATTTTTAACAGTGGTTTTGCAATGCATCAATATCCAACCAAGGAGTTAAACAAGCAATATTTTTTATGGTCTAACAGGAGAAGGAGGGGGAAAAACATGAGCTTACTGGAGGTAATTTCATGGAACAAAGTGGAACCAGAGATCATGTCTGAACAAAAATATCAAGGATACAGTTACTAATAAAGATTACACTACCACAACAAAGTACATATTTGCAAAAAGATCTAAAATTACTGATATTATTATTGTGCAAAGAACAAGCTTGAGACAAGCTGAAAAGTTATCAGAAAAATTTATCGCACAGCCAAATAGAATTTCTTAGAGAAGTTATATCAGGTCTATGTCCCCAGCAGTAAACATTTGTGATAAGCTATTCTGAATTATATACGAGCCAAAAATCATGAATTAACTGAATGAAACTAAGAATTTATAATGACTACAAAACAAGTTCATTTGTCAGCTCTGATCAGGAAGGCCATTAAAAACAAACATCTAATTAAAGTACAAAATATACTGCTACTGGACCAGTGTGTTGTATCCAGATTTATTTACTCAGCTTTGCTATAACTATTCTATCATGTTCGAGAACTCAAGAATTGTGATTCTGAACACCCGAGATATTAAATTTGTTCCTTCATTAGCTAACACAAAACAAGTTTCATATTCATGGTTTAAATCAAACATATGCAAAAATCAAGATCTAAAGGCTGTGATCCTATAAATCAATCAAGTACAAGTAATCCCTATTCTAGTCTTTTACTTGACACAGCTAATAGTTTACAGATGAGATCACAACTTGTAAAATACTGTTGGCTAATGCCAGTGAAGCTTCTTTCAACATTAACTTTGGCTGTACTTGTACTAACATGATAGTGACATTTTTTTAAGGTAACAACCAAACAGGAGAGGTTACACAAGTTGCAAAGATAACACATTGGAGGAAACTCCAAATAAGAACTGATAATGTATTAACAGATTAAAATGCACCCAGTTTACATTGTAAAAATGTTTGGTGAGGACATCCACCTTTAAAAACTGGCACACAACTGGTAAAATCTGTCCAACCTACACCAGCATAAAAAAAAATACACACAGAAATGAACCATTTCATGAAAGTAGTCAAAACTGTGTATAGATTTAGTTTAGAAAAAACCCTATGTGATTAACAATAGAATTGAAGAACATCTGGCCATTATTTCATTCTAAGACTATGAGTGACACAAAGAAATCCCGTCTTGCATCCATTTATTGCATCTGCTAAAAAATACTAATCTAGAGTTTTCATTCTCTTGCCACCATGTTTTGGTCAATCAGTTTGTTTACTTTCTACCTACAACTTCCCTGCACTCCATCCACCCTTAAGCATCTTTCCTGTGAAACACTACTCTAGATCAATGGAAAAAGTGGTTATTCAACCTGCAACAATGAGCAGCCAAATTATCCCTCAAACCATACCCTACTATTTAAAAAGAATGGAAAGGAGATATAGGATAACAAACACAGTCCTAGACACACTGTTTGAAGAAGGAAAAAAGACATGACTGGAATGTCTAATTAGGGCTGGAGCTGAAACTAAACAATCAGTCCTAACCCCACTTTAGACATGGTTCAATCCTACCTTCCTGGATCTCAGTCAATCATTAAGCTGCAATACAAGAATTACAACTACAGAACCTTAACTTAGATTAATCTAACACCCTACTTTAGACAAGCTATGAATGTTGATGCAGGTTTTCAGATTATTTTTTTCTTTTATTCATGAGACAAATTACTCTATCAATTCATATTTTATAACACTGTAAAATGCTTTTCAAAATAATTTATATTTTCAAACGTTATGGTTAAAAGTAATTAACCTTACTGATTTACAAAGTTATCAAAAGGCATCAATGACTTCAATTTGTTTGATCTGATGGCCTATTTCCTCTTTTATAAGTACAAAGCTTCCATCTATTCCAATTATGATTTACATAGTCATCCAGTTTCTCTATTTGCCAGATTAGCAAATTAATCTTATAACCAGCATTGGATCCCTGTTTGAGAGCATCAACCATAAAAGATTTGTTCATTACCATTCCAGATTTGTCAGAATTCTCTGGGTATCACTACGACCATCAATTAACGTCAGTTTTCCATGCTGGCATGAGTTGGACGATTTGACAGGAGCTGGCGAGCCATAGGACTACATCAAGCTCCACTGTCAGCTTTGACAGAATTTTTATGGCCTGATGCCCTTCCTAATGCCAAGTGAAGCTGAAGACTTTTCCAGAACAGTACATACTAATGATAATGTTTATTTTCAGATCTCTGTGCATGGAATGAGGGAAACTATAAATTATAAAAAGATTTTACTTATTTTAGTTGTACATAGTAAAACAAACATTTACAAATCAAGAGCCAAAAATTCCATACACTCCAGAAACATGTTTAACATAAGCTTCAAATTGTTTACAAGTCAGTTAAAATAGGAATGTAGTTTTGATATATAATAAATTTAGAATATAGGAAATGGGTAAAGTATTTCATAAACTTCTTTAAAATAGCATCCGATTTTAAAATTTCAAATAATTTATTGCATGCTATCAGAATTACGAAAGTAAAATTTGGGACAGACAGATCAATTCGAAAAACATTCTAGAGTTTACTTGAAAACCGATTACCTAAGAATATTTTCCAATCTTGAATGAATACTTAATGATTTTCCTTCTAGAGTATAAAGTTTAGATCTTTCTTAAGAAAATAGAGTTTTAAACATATCTAAACTAAGTCAATGAATTTCCTAAATACCAGTTAGCCACTACCAAGAAAGTATTTTACATTTAAGAATCCTAATAGCTCAAACGATATCAACTCCCGATCATACGTTTAAACCGATCGACCATGATGTCATTCACTCCGTAAGACATCATTTACACAAGCTCGTAATTTTAATTGAAAATAGGGACCAATACTATTGGTTAATCTGCAAGGCGTTCGCCTAAAAAATGCAGGCCTCTAACTTTGCAGACACATACAACCCATCAATAGAATAAAATAATACAAACCAGTTACTATTTTTAAAAAATTTAGACTCAGATATTTATAAACCAAAAGACAGTTCATTCATACTAATTTAGTTACATCATGTTATCCCTTTTTCCTAACATTTTTTAAAAAATTGATTTATTCGACAAACATTTTATAACAAGGAATCATTATACAATTAAAGATTTTTCTTTCAGTTTAAAGATAATAGCTAAACTTTATCCTTTTTTTAATTTATTTCTAGGGGAGATAATTTGAAAGTATGTTTCGAACTACTACAACAAAGCATCGGACAATATTAATAAATGTACTAAATTAACAACTATTCTAGAAAAGAAACATAACAGTCTAATATCATTCGTATATTTTATAAATACCCCAATAAAATAACTGATTTATCAAATAGTCATGCCCTGTCAAATAAGAAGCATAAAGATATTCAACTCCACACGTGTAGTAAAACAACCAACGTTAGAGCCTCTTTTATATGGTCACTCAATCTACTAGAAACAACAGCCAAATTTCATTCGTACTGAAAATGGAGGGATATATTGGATAACGTTATCCTAGATATGCAATGCCCCAGAGATAGACGGAATGATAACGAAGATTTTGATAATGTTCCACATTAGTCAAGATGACCTGGGGCTGAACAACCAGTGTAAAATATAACTGACACAAAGCAATTTTGTTTCACCAAGTCAAATATTTTACAACTTCTTAATCTGTCGTGTAATGAACTAAGATTGTAATGTTCAACACTGAAAATTTACGTAAACAGTAGTCATTAGGAACAATGAGTCATTCGCCTGTAAAATATAAATGAAAACAGTATGGATGCCTAAGGTATGGAAGCTTAGTGGTTACATGAAGAAGCACACTGATTTAATACAATATCGTAGGTTGTTACTTTCAAAATATGCGGAAGGAGATTTATAAATTTATAAAGAATTCACAACAAATGATTGAAATGAAACTAAATTAATTCCTGAAAAAATCTGTCGTACAACAATATGGCTACTAAACAATACTGCACAATGTTTTAACTTGATACGCAAACTGATTTTAACAATCACGAGAAATGAACTTGTACTTGACAAATTAAACTGTTGTTTCTGATCGCCTCTTAACTAATTAAAGATGCTTAACATTTAGTTCTAGAGAAATCTCAGCTGTTAAAAGCTACGCTGAGACGACATTTGGTAATGATGGTGGCAGTTGTAATAACGTAGGTCGGAAACATACTGTGTCTATTGACCAGCATATATACTAATTAGTAACGTATAATTAAGAATCTAAATAGCACATTTTTCAAGCTGGAAATTTACTAACAGTAAAACATTTCCAGATAATTTATCCCTCTGTCACTCTTTTTATATTTGCAGAATTAGGTGGTGTTAAGATCATGCGTGTTCCTATGTGTATGTACGTACAATATGGTTGAAAAGTGGAGGATCATTTAAAGAAATGTAGGGAGAAGAAAATATTGCTCCAAGTTTCGTCGGCCATAATTAAAAGTGAAAATATAGAGAAACATTCGGCAAGAGGAACGTTACATTACAAAAGATTTAACAGAGTAGGTAGTTACATTGTGTGGTATGTATACACTAATTTCGTGATTCCCGGAGCATAAGGACCGAGAAGTTCACGGTGATAATGCATGTATGTTTATAGAGCAATATTCTGCGCTAAAATCATCATAGTACGAACATTTGGATATAATAAATAAATTATGAAGAATAAAACGAAAAGAAAATTCGAGTTATTTTATGAAAGAAGATCAAATATCCAACTCGAGGCTGATGCTGCAATTATGAAAGATGTCTGGGCTTGCTTGAGTAATAAGTGTGATTATCAAGTGTGCTACCATAGTAAATACAAATAAAAACAATAATTAACTTTACTAAGATGAAATGAGAGAAAGCACAAGCCTGCATATAAGTTAGTTTTACTTACGTGCGTTCGAAGAGGTAAAGAGAGGTTTGCAAAAGGAAAAAAGCACGACGTTGTCGGCTGAAACGGTCAGAAGTAGAGGGAGGAGAGAAGATATGTAGTGGGAGGTTGAGCAAATAAGGTAGTAGTAACTGAGAGGAACTGACCTCCCCTTCCTCCCACTCGCGCCGGGAAGGAAGCCGCCATCTTGATCAGCTACTACTACTACAGCTTTAACTAAACCGACACTTTTTAGTGCTACAGATTAATGTGCCTTAAAACTTCAATTTCAACATTGATGAGGTTTTTATTTTAAGAGAAAGCCTTTATAAACATCGTAATAATAAAGTAAGGTGCTGTTATGAAAATGTACCGATAAATACGCAACTAAATTAGGCTTCCATCATTATGCAGATTTACATTTATTTTAACAGGACTTTTTTAAGAGGGGGGAGATTGATGATGTAAAAATATCTTTTATTTGTACTTTAACAAAATATGAATGAAAATTATTATTATTATGAATATGATTTCGGTAAAATTATCTCGATATCAATAAACATAACGGCAATTGTTAATGCATATTTCTACAGTGAACCATGTGCCGGTTAAACAGGACTACACTGTCTCTTGTTAAAAAAATTGTACTCACTCACATATACTGCATATAATTTCAGCGTTAAGATGACCAACATACAAGGACTATATATATATATTTTATAGCAACAAGGGAAAATGAAAATATAAATTTACAGTTCAAAGAAAACAGTCGTATTTTAATTTAGATGCGATTCTAAGCATAGGTTATAAAATATATATATAAAAAATATTTTCTGAGAGGAATAATTCGGTGTGCAACGGAAAACACAAGAAGGTAGTATTTCGTTGAGGGTATTTTTGGCATGCTACAAGAAAAAAAAAAAGAATCCCCCTTACCTAAAAAAAAAAGGGCTTAAAACAAGGGTGGACATGCGAACTTACACGTGACAGTGCTCCCCAATATCAAGAACAAGGCGTAAGTCATTTCAGAACAATGTTAACGAACATTAATGTAGATATAACAGGAATAGAAATTTTAATGCACGGATGATCTGTTTAGGTACATATTGATACAGATATTCAATTTGCTGATTATAATTGTATTTATAACTGATCCCTCAGATCTCAAATCGCTCTGCCATAACCACACTTGGAACTAAGAAGCTTAAACACTTACCGATACGAAGATTTTTTTTCGCCTTTTTTCCCAAAGCAGGAGCTAAAAGAATAATTTGAAGGCCAGCAATTAATTCTTAGGTCAGGTTAAACAACGCGTGCTTCGCGAAATTTTTTTAAGGAAGCACCTTCAGGCGAAATAAAGGACTTCTAAATCCAGGTTCTGTGTAACCTTGAATCTCTGTCGTCACATGTGATATGCACGTCTAGTTCAGTAACTAAGGGGCCATCACCAGTCTTCAATGTTATTTTCATATCTCTAACAAACAAGAGTAGAAACCACGTCAGATTTAATAATTTATTTCCAAAATAATTTAAGGATGTTAATTTTCATTTTAATTATTTTTAATTGTGAGCATATTTTTAAGGGACTTTTTTTCTTTCTAATAAATAGGTAAAGTTATAGTTATTTTGTGCGGAGTTGTTGTTCAAGTGACGCATAACGCCCCGGGACTCCCTGCCAAGGTAGGGGTAACTCCCGAGCTTTTCGGTGCTATAGCAAAATGTTGCTGTTGTCGTCCACTGTTACTACCTTGATGTTTAAAACATATCTTTGACATTATCTATCAGTGAAATCGAAGTGTCATGCGGTTTATTTTTTTTATATTTTACTATCAAACGTATTTTATCGCACACCACGCTGTTACTTAAGTATCTCTTGTGCATCGCCATTTCTACGATTATGTCGTGCATAAGAACAAGTCGAGTCCCTTAACTCTCGTTGGATGCTACGTTATTTGTTTAATTATAATACATAGGTCATCGAATTATAATTCTGTATCTTTGATAATGCAGTTGTCTTATACAGTGATTTACTTTGCGCATGCATTCTCTCTTTCATATTTACTTTGTCTCGTATATATTTACATCTCACGCACTCTATACTCTTTTCTTCACATATATAAACACACGCGAATAGAATTACCTATTGTCTCCATTTAAGGATAGATAAAATGTAAGAATATTTTTTTAAAGTTATACATATGATTTTTTTTTTTTATCAAACCATATTTTCACTAGTTATCCTGTTATTCTATGACACCGGATCACTGATGAATGTGACACAGCAGAGGTCATAAGGGAACAACATTCGATAACCTCATTTTTTTCACGTGTTGGCTTACACAAATTAATAGTAAAAAAAAAAAAAAGACATCTCTATTTTAATATTTTTCTCAGATTTTTACAATCAAAGTAAATGTCTACAATGAACAACTGGATTATTAAAGAAATGATTGATTCTTTGTAAAAGTTTTGAGAACAATTTTTTTCTGATGCTACAGCTGAATCATTTTTTTTTTATTTTTACTTTATTGTTTCTGGAAAATTCGTAAGACTAACGATAGCATTATTATTATTAGTGTCAATTCAGATTTGCTCATGCGCTCTTGTCGAACATGAAACTAAGTCATCATGTAATAAGTTCTCAAACTGTCCTTCACTTGTCCAATAAGGTCTTCCCAGTTCGCATTCGTCACCCGTTAGAAATAGCAGTCGGCTAAAAAAATAATAAAGTATAAATCTGATCATTTTGTCCTAGTTTAAATACCTGAAAATAAAAAGGGATGGTCTTCGCTGGAATGCATTTGATCAAAGGTCGTTTACATTGGAGTTTAGACTGCTGAAATGAAAGGGAAGAGCTGGTAGAATCGTTAGCACGCTGGACGAGTTCAAATACCTCCAAGGTCGACTTTGCCTTTCATCCGTTCGTGTTCGATAAATTAAATAGCAGTTTAACACTGGGTCGATGTAGCTGACTTGTCTCCTCCCCTGAAATTGCTGGGTTTGTGCCAAAATTTGAAACCAATACATGTTATAATTAAATTATATATATTATGCACTTTATTGTGTTTTATGCGCGTGATCCTCCGATCCGTGGGGAAATGGTCTTGCATGAAGTCGGTCTGTGGTGCAAAAATGCTTGGGGGAGGAAATGTCATATCCGAAAGGTTTAACATCCAATGGAAGGATCAGAATGAATAACAGCTATTTAATCCAGCTGTCCCGTTTGTGTACCTTCCCCTCAACTTTTGGGAACATTATAAAGACTCAAGAATCTTCTGATTCATTTTGAGCCACGTTTTGGAAAATATTTGTTAATCTCCCTGCAAGGTCCTCTTTAAATCTTGCTTTTTTTTTTAAGACAATATGAAAAACCTTGCCAGTAAGAAGTCCTCAATTACATTTCCATTCACATCTGGGATGCTTTAGGGAGAAAAAAAATCGAAACTTGGCCTTAAATATTGTCAACTTAATAAGGATTTCGGCTTCGTAAGATTGAAAATGTGTAAAATAGGGGAAACCTTATAAATTTTCTAAATTTGGTATTTTCTTTCTTTCGTATAGCTACGTTTTTATAAAATGCTAGATATGCGGTCCCTTTACGATTTTCTTTGCCTTTTTCCCGGATCGATAACATAAGTACCAGTTAAATAAGAGGGTGAATTTCATTGACTTACACTACTCCCTTAAAGTTTGTGATTCAGCGCTTGTGTTAGAATTATCTGTTACTACTATAAATAAATGAATAGAAAATGAAAGATAATGCCAGTGATAAAGAAGAAAAAGTAAATGAATACGTTAAGTTATTCAGCCATTTGGCATTCAATCTTATTCGTTTTCAGGTTTCAGGAGCACACTTCCAGAAAATTGTTAGTCGCTATGTATTTTATCGACCTTGGAAGAGGAGCTTAGTGGAAACTGAACTCAGGGACGCAATTAGGTATTACATGCTTCAACT
This sequence comes from Octopus bimaculoides, assembly GCF_046866305.1. Classification (NCBI taxonomy): domain Eukaryota; kingdom Metazoa; phylum Mollusca; class Cephalopoda; order Octopoda; family Octopodidae; genus Octopus; species Octopus bimaculoides. The sequence continues at coordinate 136,648,295 of NC_142928.1, forward strand.
TAAGGGTAAATATTGCCATACCTGGTAGCAGGTGTGGTTTGTTGCCAGGACGGGCCTCCAGCCGAAGAAAATCTTCAACGAATTCCATCTGACCCATGGCATAGAAAAGTGGACGTTAAAATGATGCCGACGATATATATATATATATATAATTATTGGATAATAAAACGTATGGTTTACACCAGGTATCTTACTGGTAAAGCACAGTCACTTTCAATCGTCGGCATCATTTTAAAGTCCATTCTTCGATGCTTGTATGGGTCAGACTGAATTCGTTGAAGCAGATTTTCTTCGGCTGTAGGCCCGTCCTGGCGACAAACTAAACCTGTTTCCAGGTATGGTAATATTTCGCCATAACTGACACATGATGTCCAGATTAAGATACAAACACGCACGCGCATACACATCTATTATAATAATACTCATGTTTTTCTCCGTCACAATATATGAATGAGAAAGAAACGCTGTGTGAGTATATGTGTATGTAAAAGGGAGGTATGTGAATGTTTGTGTGTGTGCAATGGAAGTAGGATGGTGAACATTCAACGCTGAAAAGAAAAATCAAACAGCGCTTCAACTCTGTGAGTATACAAGGCAAGTGTCTTACTATAGCCTTGGGCCGACCAAAGCATTGTGAGTGGATTTGGTTGACAGAAACTGAAAGAAGCCCGTCATATATGTGTGTGTGTGTGTGTATATTTATGTTTGTGTCTGTGTTTGTCTCCCCACATCGCTTGACAACCGATGTTGATATGTTTACGTCCCCATAACTTAGCGGATCAGCAAAAGAGAATAAGTCCTGGGTTGATTTGTTTGACTAAAATCCCTTAAGGTGGTGCTTCAGCATGGCCACAATCAAATGACTAATGAATAAAAGAAGAAATTCTGTTTTCAGTTATTGGACTGCGGCCATGCTGGAGCACCACTTTTAGTCAAATGAATCCACCTCAGTGCTGATTTATTTTTAAGCCTGGTGCTTATTGTATCTGTGTTTTGCTGAACTGATAAATTACGGAGATATAAACAAACCAACGCCCGTTGCCAAGTGGTAGGGAGACAAAGACACATGTACAAATATATATATAAATATATGTATATATGCATGTTTTCATGCAAGATGGAGGCAAGCATAAACATCCCACGTGGAAGGCTTGATAATTGTAGAGAGATTTTTCTCAACATGAAACCAATGGTAGCCTTGTTAACTCACATTATATATATATATATGACAGACTTCTTTCAGTTTCTATTTAGCAAATTCACTCACAAGGGTATTTCAGATTGGAGCTATAGAAGATACCTGCTCAAGGTGCCACACACTGGACTGAATCTAAACCATGTAGTTGGGAAGCAAACTACTTACTATACAGCTATGACTGCCATAAATATGTATATATAAGTATATTAATGCACACACAGATATATATATATCTTCTGTATGACTACATTACAATTTTCATAAACTATAACTACCAAAAGTCACACATTTGTATAAAAATTGTCAACTAACCCCTAAAACAAACTCTATCAAAGAACAATAAAACAAAATAACTCACACTGTCCTAGATCAGCAAAACCAATTAAAGAAGACCATGACAATGGGCAGAGAAATTAACAAAGAAGTAAAATATATTTAACATAACTGAAGAACTCCCTTCATCAGCTGTCAATTGGATGTCAACATGATTTCTACACCTTAAGATATCACTACTTCAAATATATATATATATATACACATACATATTTCGTTCCATAGTGGCTACCTTTGATGAGCATCAGGTTATATAATTTGATTGTCACCTAACACTCCATTGTACCCCTAGCACAAAACTCATTGGTAAGATTGGATGTGATAGATATATAATACTGTACACTTCAGATAATATATACTCTCTCTCTCTACATATATATATATATATATATATATATATATCTGTAAAAATATGTGACACTTATTCAGTAGCCATCGGATAACTGAAGAGATGTTGGCGTGGACCCCCACCCTGGCATCTGAAACTCGGAGTTTTATCATGGCTACTGAATAAGTGTCATATTTTTACAGATAAATTCCTCTATTTGCATAATATCGAGGTCTCTTTCTTTTGTTGCCATTCCTGTCAAATATATATATATATATATATATATACACACACAAACATACATATATATACATACATATATACATATGTATATACATATATATCTACATATGTATATACATATATATACATACATACATACATATATATATATAAATATATATACATACACACAAACACATATATTTATATATAATGCTTGGGCCCACAACCTCTGATTGGGGCATATTGAGGAGTGCCACCTTAATACAACATGTGTCTTTTGGTCATTTTTAGATATGACAGAACCCATATATTTCTAGAAAGAGATTTGACCTCATTACAGGACTGGTACATTACATATCAAACCTGAAGGGCAAAATTGACCTTAGCAGCATTAGGGCACAGAGTGCAGGAAGCCAGTGTGAACACCACAACGTAGGTACTTTGGCTCTCTGGTAATCTATCTGACCACTCAACATTCAACACCTCACACACACATACACGTATATATAGAGATGCGGTCTGTACTGATATATGCAGGGCTGGACTAAGACAAGCACTTAAAACATTTTGGTGCTTCCACATATAATATATATATATATATATATACATAATTCAAAATATAAACAATAATAAAACATAAAATAAGTTTTTATTTTTTCAAAATGAAACAAAACTAACAGTAAGATGGAAAATAATGTGTATTTTTGTGTACTCCCATGTTATCTATATCTAAAAAGTTTTCTCCTACCTTTTGATCGGATCCTCGCTATGACACCATGAGCACTTCAAAATTATTTCCAATCGTATAAACTACTTCGAATATTATTTTAGCAAATCTAAAGTGATTTCTTTTGTACTGTAAACCATTTACTATTTCTCTGGTGCCCCCCCCCCTACTTCCCTTAATGGCCTAAGCACATGCTTATTTTGCGTAATGTTTAATCCAACGCTGAATATATGCATAATATATATATATATATATATATATATATATATATAGTTGTATATTCATATGTATGCTTACGTATGTATGTACATAGGTATCTAAGTGTATTTTATTTTAGACATCATGTGTACATGTACGTATAAATACATACACACACACATACATGCTTACGTATGTATATTTATATGTATGTACGTATATATATATATATATATATATATATATATATATATACATATATATATATATATATATATATATATATATATATATATATATATATATATATATATATATATATATATAAGGTTATTAAGTAAAATACAAAATAATATTGTCGTATTAGCCATAATATACCCAATCACTTTGAGTGTCTGTTTTTGTGACTCATGGCTTTTTAGGCAACTATATACATATAAATGTAGTACACACGCGCGCACACACACACACACATACACATCCAACGAATTTCCAGTGTTTTTGTCAACCAAATTTCATTTCCGGGATGTTAGTTGATCCCAGTCTATGGAACAAAGCACTTTCCCCGAAGGTGCAGTGCAGGGTGTTTGAACATGAAATCATGCAGTGGAGTGCATTTTGCAAAGCAAACTTTTGACCCCACATCTATATTTGCGCCCAACACAAAAGCTATCACAAATATATATATATATATATTTTTTTTTAATTCATTACGTTCGTTAAATTTAACTCGGGTACCAAACCCGTAAATGTTAAAGGGAAAATAAAAAAACAGATTAAGTGATGTTCATAGCGTAAAAATATTAAAAAAAAAAAAAGCCTGTGATATGAATTTTCCTCATACCGAGAATCGAAACCGTCGCAATTCCGTGTTGCTAGGCAGAAATATACTGCAGTCTCTACAGTACTTGCTACATACAGTCTGTTCAAATGCACCAATTCATACCCTGTGTGAATGTTTGAAATGTTAATGTACTTTTTTAGAATTTATAATCTCACTACAATGGGGTGGTGTGACCTTAGTGCTATTTCTCTGTTAATGTTGTTTCCTCTTCCTCCCCATCAACTCTGGAGTAAATCTATGGTGAAAAGCGTTCCAATCATGACTACCTCATCTGATTTTCTTTTCTTTTTTTTTTTTTGCAATGTGATTTGACAGATATAAACATCACCATCCTGTAAGAGGTAAACTGCCGGGGAACTTTCGATTTTCCTTTTGTAACCGTTTTAGACCTGGCAAGCCATGAACATCACAGCTTCCCGGTCTCTTCCGTAACACGTAGCATTAGGCATAATATCTACATGAGAAATCAATAATTGCGCTATAGCGGTTTCGATTACTTCTAGAAACCGTATAACTTTCTTTATTGATGCCTATAGGAGAAAAAAAAAAGGTACGAGGGCATGATGATGTACCATTCGAGAATTTAGGGTTTACGTTTTCGGCGACTAAATCCTGCAACATGGGCTCGCTGTTTAGTCGTTGGTGTGTATAGCGATGAAAAATAAATAATAGACAATCAGGATCACAACCTGCCATCTACCCTTTCCGAGACAAAATGAAATAAGAAGGAAAAAATAAATAAATAAACAAATCACATCATGCTTATATTCTGAAATCAATAGCTATAGAATGGTATGTTATTAACTATTTGTAGTGGGGCTGTTATAGAGCAAAAACGACCACAGCAACGACCATGACATATAAACACAAATCAGTGACGAAGATAAAAAAAATTACATGTTGAATTACATGTACGGTGTTTGTTGCCGGTGTGTTGTCTGTATATTAAGTTGTCCCAGTATACACACGTGGTTCTCACATACATAATATACAGTAGCTCTCCATTCACTCACTCACCAGCCATATTTGCCGCATTATTTACAGCTGTAAGGCACCGACGAAAACTGTTAACTTATCTAAGACTGAAAGAAGAATGTCTCAACTTAGTATCGTTAAAAACTCTATTACATCACATTTCTTTTAATTAATATGTTATCTGTTTTTAAATTTCACAATAAAAAAAAAACTCATTGATACCTCTTTTCCTCCCTTTACAACTTGCAGACATTCACTAGCTCAACTAGATGTAAATTAATTTCCTTAATTAGATATGAAATAAATTTATTTAAAATTAATAAAAGTTTTATCAAAAGTAACTGAAATGTTAAGATTTTCTTTACCGAAAATATTTTTCATTTTTTAAAAATTATAATTTATTGAAATTACATCACGAAAACAACAGCCGTCAGAGAATTCAAATGTAGTTAATTTTTTTTTTTAAGTCTCCAGACGTGTTATTTATTTATAAGCAATAAAATAAAATACCGATCATTTACAGACTAATTATACTCGCTTAATTACTTAGAATTTTCCTTTTACAGTTTTTAATTCTTTTCGGATTCGTTATTATCAATGGATTTTCGTTGGTTTTTCTAAATTTTATTTTTAACGTAGACTTGATAAAGATGTGGCGTTCATGGTTTTCCAAGGTCGCAAGTACTCAGACATGATGTATACACATTATATAATATAATGAATACATATATATATATCCTAATTTACTATTACACACATATATATTTGTGTATCAGTCATGATGGATATATATATATAGAGAGAGAGGTAAAGTTCATAAGTGTTATATATACTCGATGCTAAAAATGTTCGTATACACACATGTATGCATGCTCATACTCTTTTTCATCAGTATATATATATATATATATGTGTGTGTGTGTACATATATTCATATATGTATGTATATATGTAGAAAGAGAAAGCATGCGCGCATGTATATATATATATATATATATATATATATATATATACATACGTGCGCACACACACACACACACGAGGGTGCCTGCTATATATCATTCAATGCGTGTTTATTATATTTAAAATGAGTGTGTGTGTGTAACCTGTTAAATTAATAAGTTAGTTTTGAGCGATTAAGCTGCTATGTGGCAATCAGGACTTTGGTTAGTAACTCGTTGTACTTTTAAAGCAAGTGCAAAAATGACATCACGAAGAGTAAAAGATTTGTTAGATTATTTCACTCTTATATTTTACATGGGAAATATTGCAGGTGTGAAATAATCATCATAGTCATCATCAGAACTGTTATTTGTGTGATAATAGATTGTGGTTTTGCCTAAGAAGCGAAATGACAGGCTAGTTGCTTGGAGGGTGGGGTGAGGGGGCAATGCTTCGTAGGCTCGCGGTTCTGAGTTCAAATCGTGTCACGGTTGGTAAAATACGTGCTAGTAATATCGGAGACCCATGTAATTGATTATTATTTCATGTGTTAGCTAGAGGAATAATGGGTTCGATTCATTATTCAAAACACATGGTGATAATTTAACTTGCGACGAGATACAGGGAGTGGGTTCCTCGCTTGGTCATTTAAAACACTAGAAAAAACAGTCAAATTTCCCCAACTGGTTTTTTTTTTTGTTTTTTTTTTTTCCTTAAAAATGGATAATGGGCGATACACCGGATCAGAGCAGACCTGAAGCTAAGCAACATTTGACTTGGGTAGTTTAGATGGAATAGAACAACCAAAACCAGTCAATCAAAAGCAAGTGGAATTAATTAGTATATAGCCTGTGAACTAATTACACAAGCATGTGTCTGCATTTTCATTTAGCAAGTCTACTTCGATACTCGGTTGCAACTACGAACCAATTCATGCTGTTAATGATACTGAGAAATACATGGAGATCATAACGTCTCGTTTTCACCTCGTCTACAAACATATGGCCTAAATGCCTTATAAAATAAAAGACAAACCTCCGCCCCATATCTGACAGTTATTATAATTCACGTGCTTCCAAAAAGTTCAGTTAAAGGGATGTAAAGATAATCGAGAACTGGACTTGAACCAATTTTTACTTTTCTTCTTGAGTTAAACATTATTATTATTATGTACTTTCAATCTTTTTCCCTAAGTTTCATTATTCTGGTTATCCGAGTTAAGTCTTTAATAAAATGTAATTCAAACCAAAAAGCTAAGGTCTATAGGACGGTCGATAGTTCGGAGTTATATGAAGTCTGTGATGTCGAGTTCGACGTTAGTCACGGGCATTAGTTATAACCTTTTTATCCTTCTAAAGGTCAGTAAATTACAAATAACTTGCCGCATGTATGTCAGGAAACTGCAACAATAATGGTGTCCACCCCTACTTATATATATATGGAATACATGTCAAACTTAAGTGACGACATTAACAACAAATCACTCCTTCAACCCGACTCGTGTATCATCAACCTACGCAAAAGAGATACACATCCTCAAACATCTCTCTCTCTCTCTTTCTCTTTCTCCCCCTCTCTCTCTCAGTCATTAGACTACGGCCATGCTGGAGTACCGCATTGAAGGATTTAGTCGGAAGCAAATTGACATCGAGTACTTTTTTTTAAAGACTGGTACTTATTCTAGGTTATGGGGACGTAAACAAACCAACACCGATTGTCAAGCGGTGGACAAACACAAAGACACACACACACACACAGATAAATATGCATGTATGTACATACCATAGGCTTCACACAGTTTCCTTACCAAGTTCACTCACAATAAATAAATAAAGTACTGGGTCTGATTTATTCGAGACTAAAGCCTTCAAGGCGATGACCCATTGTGGCTACAGTTCGATGACTGAAACAAGTAGAATAACGAAAATTATTTTTCATAATGAAAAGCATACATCAATGGATAATCAGGCAGTCTTCGAATATCTTAATTTGGACTTAATTTGGAAAAGCTTTGAGCGGCTCTCGGTTTGCTAAAAATACCAGCCAAATAACTCTCAAATTACATGCGACTCTATAGCACACTTGGATCAAAGGCAATGGGGGAACCACTTTTGGGTTTGCATTATCAGTATATATTAGCTGTATTGACCCAGGGTGTGGGGAAACTCGGTACTACTAAAGCAGCGTGGTCCCAAACGCGCAGTCACGCATCCGCACTAGCTAGTCGCGAGTGGTCGATCCTAACCCTCACCCTAACCCTAACCCTAAACACGTATTCATTTGCACACGCGCGCACGCACACTTTTTGTAGGATCGACCACTCACGACTAGCTAGCGCAGATGCGCGACTGCGCTTTCGGGACCACGCTGCTTTAGTAGTACCGGGAAACTCATGGGATGCTCTGGGCGGCACATACTAGCTACGTTACTTATCAGACTGGACACATTAAATAATATGGTCCTACGTGATGGACAGTGCTTTTTTTTATCATAAGGTCTTCTCAATCAAAGATGATCTGGAGCTAAACAACCACAACAAACAAACCTTGAAAAGGGAGAAAGGGTGAGCCTATGAGAGCCACATCATAGGACTAGGGGTAGTTTCAAATACGTTGGCATCAAGAGTTAAATGGACCATTAATAGAGAGCCTGCAAAAGTAATGGGCTTTGCCCCCGCCCCAACTTCAAACTTTACCGTCCGATCGTAAAATAACACATTTGATAATGTACTCAGATATATTTCGTCTGTAAATGAAAAAAAAAAGAAAAAGAAATATCCAGATGGCCACAGCTGGTATGCTTTCATCATAGGTGATTTCAATCGGAGACAACAAGGAAAAATAAAACATTCAAAGAAATTGTAAGAAAATGGAAGTTAAAAACGCGTGGTTTTATAGTAGTTTAATATTGATTGTCACATCTCTATTACTGGCATTGGTTGAATTGTCATTATACTGTATGCATGTGCGCGCGCATCGTCGTCGTCGTTTAACGTCCGCTTTCCATGCTGGCATGGGTTGGACGGTTTGACTGAGGAATGGCAAACCGGGAGGCTGCATCAGGCTCCAATCTGATTTGGCAAAGTTTCTACAGATGGATGCCCTTCCTGATGCCAACCACTCCGAGAGTGTAGTGGGTGCTTTTTACATGCCACTGGCATGGGAGCCAGTCAGGCAGCACTGACATATACATATACTCTTTTACTTGTTTCAGTCATTTGACTGCGGCCATGCTGGAGCACCGCCTTTAGTCGAGCAAATTGACCCCAGGACTTATTCTTCGTAAGCCCAGTACTTATTCTATCGGTCTCTTTTGCCAAACCGCTAAGTGACGGGGACATAAACACACCAGCATGGGGGGACAAACACACACACACACTCACACACACACACATATATATATATATATATATGGGAGAATATACGAAAAAACAACAACAGACGAGGACAGGTGGTGTAAATAACAAAAGGATGTATTAGTATGACGCTCGGGAATACGGAAAGTCTGACGTTTCGAGCTACGCTCTTCAACAGAAAGAATATGAAGACAAGGAGAAAAACACGGAAAAAAAAAATTGAATAGTGTCCAGTCAACGGTCAATCATAATAATATATACGACGGGCTTCTTTCAGTTTCCGTCTACCAAATCCACTCACAAGGCTTTGGTCAGCCCGAGGCTATAGTAGAAGACACTTGCCCAAGATGCCACGTAGTGGGACTGAACCCGGAACCATATGGCTGGTAAGCAAGCTACTTACCACACAACCATATGATGGGTTTCTTTCAGTTTCTGTCTATTAAATCCACTCACAAGGCTTTGGTCAGTTTGAGGCTATAGAAGACACTTGCCCAAGGTGCCACACACTAAGACTGAATCCAGAATCATGTGGTTGAGAAGCAGACTTCTTACCACACAGGCACTCTTGAATAATTTAACTGTTATAATTAAGTCATTGTTTGAAATATAATTCAACAGGAAATTCTGATGAAAGGTTTTAGTCTAGAATAATTGCATCATGGGACTAGGGGTAGTTTCAAACACGTTGGCATCAAGAGTTAAATAGACCGTTAATAAAGAGCAAAAGTAATGGGCTCTGCACCACCACCCTCAACTTCGTAAGTGGGGAAAGAAAATATATATATATATATATAAGAAAATGAGATGACAAAAGAATAAACGATTACCTTATGAACTTCATTAGCTTACAGCTGTTTCTGCTGTAAGATGTAATGGTTTCATAGCTGTATATGTGTGTGTGTGTGTGTAATTGTTTCAGTACTGGAGCACTGCATTGAGTGTTTTCATCGAACAAACCCTCTATCATGCCAAATGGTAATACCAGTGTTTGGGGTTACACTGAGCTGTGCTAAAATAATGTAGGGTAAATATAGTAATAAAAATAATAATCCTTGGATGGAATTTATATATATTTTAAAGCATTGCTATGCACATTTCTACAACTCACATGTTTCTTAAGATCATAGTCCATATTCCTGGAATGTTTGCAGTACAGGCTGGAGTGTTCATGGATATCAGGTAGATCATGTTCATGTAATATATGTATAGCTTTGATGAGTGCCAACACATGAAGCACTCAGACCTTGAGTCACTCTGCTTCTGCCAAATATTAATAAATATAGATGTGTGTGTGTGTATGTGTTCTTTTATTCTTTTAATTGCTTCAGTCATATGACTGCGGTCATGCTGGAGCACTGCCTTTAGTCAAACAAATCAATCCCAGGACTTACTCTTTGTAAGCATAGTACTTATTCTATCGATCTCTTTTGCCAAACCGCTAAGATACAGGGATGTAAACACACCAACATCGGTGTGATGGTGGGGGGGACAAACGCAGACACACAAACATATACATATAAAAATATATGACGGGCTTCTTTCATTTTCTGTCTACCAAATCCGTTTACAAGGCTTTGGTTGGCCCAAGGCTATAGTAGAAAACACTTGCCCAAGGTGTCACACAGTGGGACTGAACGTGGAACCATGTGGTTAGGAAGCAAGCTTCTTACCACACAGCCATGCCTGCACCTGAAATATGTTGCACCCACACTAGTAGTAATCCAAATAAAGCACTTTCACTGTCTATGGCTAAGTAATGTCATTCACAGTTTTGATATAAGTGTCACTTGATCTATCTCAGGAATTCCACAGTATTTGTTGAGTATATCACAAACGTGGGAAACAGAAAATGGAATTCACGAGAATCTTTATTCATAAAGAATCTCCATTTTCCGTTTTCCTCATTTGTTATATAAGTGTATATGCATATACATATACTCTTTTACTTGTTTCAGTCATTTGACTGTGGCCATGCTGGAGCACCACCTTTAGTCGAGCAAATCGACCCCAGGACTTATTCTTTGTAAGCCTAGTACTTATTCTATCGGTCTCTTTTTGCCAAACCGCTAAGTTATGGGGATGTAAACACACCAGCATCGGTTGTCAAGCGATGTTGGGGGGACAAACACAGACACACAAACATATACACACACATGCATATATATATATATATATATATATATATATATATATATATATATATATATATATATATATATATATACACATATATACGACGGGCTTCTTTCAGTTTCTGTCTACCAAATCCACTCACAAGGCTTTGGTCGGGCCGAGGCTATAGTAGAAAACACTTGCCCAAGGTGCCACACAGTGGGACTGAACCCGGAACCATGTGGTTGGTAAGCAAGCTACTTACCACACAGCCACTCCTACTCCTATATGTATGTATATATATATGTATGTATGTATAGATAGATAGATAGATAGATATCATCATCATCATCGTTTAACATCTGCTTTCCATGCTGGCATGGGTTGGACAGTTTGACATGGAGCTGTGCAGACTCCAATTTTCTGTTGTCGCATGGTTTCTATGGCTGGATGCCCTTCCTAATGCCAATCACTTTACAATGTGTGCTGAGTGCTTTTTACATGCCACTGGTACATATATTAAAGAGACAAATATGTAAACTATTCTTTCCTGACTTTAAGAAAATTGTGGTACTGTTTTCAGTGTGTGTGTGAAACCACTGCTCAGAGGAAAGGTTGTAAAGAAGAAATTTTGTAATTTAACTGGGTTTTGTTCTTTTTGTCACACATTGTGCAATCATTCACTTTTTGATTTTAAGATGTGCTTGCAAATTTTCACTTCCTCAGGTATGTATATATGAATGTATGGATGTATGTATGTGTGTATGTATGCATGTATGTATGTATGCATGTATAGGTGCAAGTGTGGCTATGTGGTAAGAAGCTTGCTTCCCAACCACATGGTTCTGGGTTTTAGTGCCACTGTGTGACATCTTGGGCAAGTGTCTTCTACTATAGCCTCAGGCCGACCACAGCCTTGTGAGCAGATTTGGTAGATGGAAACTGGAAGAAGCCTGTCATATATGTATATATTTATGTGTGTGTGTGTGTCTCTGTTTGTACACCACCATTGCATGACGACCAATGCTGGTGTGTTTATGCATCTGTAACTTACCAGTTTGGCAAAAGAGATTGATACAATAAGTCCTACAAAGAATAAAACCTGGGGCTGATTTCTTTGACTAACACCTTTTAAGGCAATGCTCCAGCATGACTGCAGTTAAATGACTGAAACGAGTAAAAAGAAAAAAAAGGATAAAATATATATAGGAAGCGGTCCAGCTTCCTAGGGCTAAACGGCAGTAGTGTGTTCCCTTCTTGGGATTGTCACATTAAGTTGACAATACACTACAACTTTATCGCTGCACTACTGCTTAAATCTCTCTGAGAGATTTGGAAATATTATATTTCTAATTTTGCTGATCAGTGAATAAACTTCACTATGATCATATAAGTTTGCGAGAGCTAAACAAGCTTCTTTAACTAGCTGGCAAGCTACTTTAGGCTGATGATGAGCAAAGACTCAGAAACATGTCCCTGAATGCTGGCTAGGCTGGGTGGAGGAGCTTGTCTTCCCCTCGCAAACTTAAGGACACAGTAATTGTGTCAAGGCAGACAGGAAGCGGTCCAGCTTCCTAGGGCTAAACGGCAGTAGTGTGTTCCTTTCTTGGCATTTATATATATATATATTATATATTGTGTAGGCGCAGGAGTGGCTGTGTGGTAAGTAGTTTGCGTATGAACCACATGGTTCCGGGTTCAGTCCCACTGTGTGGTACCTTGGGCAAGTGTCTTCTATTGTAGCCTCGGACCGACCAAAGCCTAGTGAGTTAATTTGGTAGGTGGAAACTGAAAGAAGCTCATTGTATATATATGTGTGTGTGTTTGTCCCCCACCCATCGCTTGACAACTGATGCTTGTGTGCTTACATCCCTGTAACATAGCAGTTCAGCAAAAGAGACCAATAGCTTACAAGAATAAGTCCTGGGGTTGATTTGTTCGACTAAAGGCAGTGCTCCAGCATGGCTGCAGTCAAATGACTGAAACAAATAAAAGAATAAAGAATATATATACATATATATATATACAGAGAGAGAGAGAGCGAGAGAGAGAGAGAGAGAGAGATCTAAGATAACTCAAAGGAGTCAGCAATGTAAATTTAGATTGTAAATGCAATGTTGTGGAAGTCATAGTGCACTGAATAGCAATCATGAGAAATTCTTAATGTATTGAAATTTGCTTAATAAACAGAGAAGAAAAACATATAATTCCTAGGGGCAATTATTAAGAATTCTGAACAAGAAGGGAAGATGATTTTAAGAAATTAAACGCAACTCCTTGGTTGAATAAACATGTTTAGAGAGAAAGGACAATGTGTTCTTTATTTTGATGCATGTTTCAGTGTCGATTTGGCCTCATCAACATAACATTGTTTTTCTCACTTTCTCAAACAGATATAGCCAATTTGGGTGTGAGACATTTTGGCACAGCCATTCTTGCGCTGCCTGTTTGTTGTTGCTAATTAGACATTGACCTATTTGACAGCAGATGTTTTAATATTTCTCTCATTTAACGTTTTTCTTTTTCTCTCTCCTCCTTTCTCTGTCTCTCCCTGTCTCTTTCTCCCTCTGTCTCTTTCTCTCTCTTTATCTCTTTCTCTCTCTCTATCTCTTTCTCTCCATATGTGTATATTTTTACATGCACATGCATTTCTTTGTGTGTGTGTGTTTGCCTCCAGCATAAAAATATACTGATGCCAAAAGAGAGTGAATGTCCAGTCACCAGTGCCAAATGATCAGTGTCGAAACAGCCACACCCAATTGACTCAGTCCAAGACAATTTAACATATAAAAGAAGACTTTAATACATTCTTGTCTAAGAGTAATTAGCATAATTAAAACTAAATGGAAATGTGAGAAAAATAATACAAAATTGACAAAGGTGCATAATTAATGCAGTTACAATAATTTATCAAAAATTTCCCTTTTGGAAACAAGGAAAACAAAATTCTGAAACCTGGCAGGAATTGTTAACAGTTCTGAATTTATACAATTTCATGTCACATGGACCATTTGGGTTATTTTCTCTTAGATGCTTTTAATTTTAATTATGGCAATTACCCTTTGCCAAGAATGAGGGCCAGAGTGAGAAGTAGATAATAGAATGACAAAAGAAGAGAATTTGAGAGATTAGATGAGAGAAAAAGATAGAGAGAGTGTATGAGTGAGTGATAGACAGCTACATGATGGTTATTGATAAGAAGAATGAATAGAAACAATGTGACCAAGTAGAGTGATACAACAGAGACAGTCATTGAGAGAAAGAGAGTGATAAGAGAAGCAGGTAAAGAGAAGAAAGTAATACATGAAAGACAAAGAGAGTAGTATACCACCAGACATATATATATATATATATATATACATACACATATATATCAATAACACCAGCTACATTCACCAACTTAGGTTGATCAGTACATCCACTACCAGCATCAACACACAATTCCGTCATTACCATTAGCAACACAATAGTCTTCTGACATCATCAATGTTCACCTGCCATATATCTGTGTGTATGTATGTGTGTTTGTGTGTGTGTCTCTGTGTGTGTGTATGCATACATCCATATGTACGTATTGTATGTATGCATGTAATCTTTTTTTTTTACTTGTTTTAATTATTCAACTGTGGCCATGCTGGGGCACTACCTTGAAGTATTTTAAGCAAATGAGTTGATTGCAGAGCTTATTTTCCTTTTTAAAGCCTGTTACTTATTCTGTTAGTTTATTTTGCCAAACTGCTAAGTTATGGGGACACAAACACCACAAGCAGAGGTGGAGGACAAACACACATACACCCATGTGCCAACATGCATACACACACACACGCGTGCGCACACACACACGAACACCTCATCACCACAGTTATTGCTTCTCTCCACCCCAACCACTCTTTCATTCTCTTCTAAATTGAGTAGTCATGTAACCTCTCTACACCAAAAAACCTTGCTTTTTGCTCTGACCCTTTGTCTCTTACTTCAACCCTCATCTCCTAGCATAAAGTCACCTCTCTCAAGGTTTGTAGTCCAGCAAGCTGCATGGTGACTTCACTAATTCTGGTGATACAAAAATGGCACCCAATACATGCTGTAAAGGAAGGACATCAAGCCATAGAAACCATGCCAAAATAGACAGTGGAGGTTGTGCGTCCAGGCAACCCTTTTCAGGGATAGCACTGCCTGCTCCATTTTGGCTGATAGTTAGCAAGGTGAGACACACATAAGAAAGAAGAAAGCAAAGGACCACTGATGAGGTCACAGAAGTGTGACGAAAGAACTCTGGTCGAAATAGGATTAATGTAATATAATGTAATATAAAGCTGAAGCAAATTAACACCAAATATACAGTGCATGTGTTTTTATTGGCTAAACTGGCAATATGACCATCCCCAAGTACAACAACATATATATATATATATATATATATCTATATATATATATATACACACATATATGTATATATATACATATATGTATGTATTCACCATGATATATCGCTAGCTACTACACATTCCTTTTTTTCTCTCCATGTTTCTTTCTGTGTTCCGTTCTGTGGAAGAGCGTAGGCTCGAAACGTTAAAGACTTTTTCACTTCCTGAGCGTTAAACTAATATTTTAAGCTTTATTTCCACTCATCTTTCGCACTATATTTCTCTATTCTTAATTTTCTATTAATTTCTTTCTTTCGCTTCCTTCTCTTTCTCTAAATTGCCACTGATGTTAAATCTATTAACGTTTTTTTTAAAAAATAACTTGCCCGCATTCCTTTCATCATATACAGGGTAATCAAATTCGTTTAAATGGCTTATTGGTGTGTTTTGTTTCTCTTTTTTCCCTGAAGAGATGATTACATTGTTTTACATCATTTTATTCCCTCAGGTATAATATCAATATTTTCTTCGAAACATATGTCGGAAGTATAAAGATTTGAATAACACCTGCAATTAACTCCATTTCTTAATTTATGTATGTATCTGTGCGTGTGTGTGTATGCATGTATATATATATATATATATATATATATATATATATATATATATATATATATATATATATATATATATATATATATATATATATAAAACTTTTGAACTTTTCCACTTTTGTAAACCTCCTTTATCATCCTTTTTTACCTTACTTTCCTTCACCTACCGTCTCTTCGTACTCTGGATGTTCCTAATCTGTCTTCTCTAATCTGCACCTATTACTTTGTCTCCGTGTTTTTCTCCTTGTCTCCGTATTCTTTCTGTTGAAGAGCGTAGCTCGAAACGTCAAAGACTTTCCGTATTCCCGAGCGTCATACTAATATATACTTTTGTTATTTACACCACCTGTCCTCGTCTGTTGTTATTTTTTGTATAATCTCCCATATATATATATATATATATATATATATATATATATATATATATATATAGGCGTAGAAGTGGCTGTGTGGTAAGTAGCTTGCTTACCAACCACATGGTTCCGGGTTCAGTCCAACTGCGTGGCACCTGGAGCAAGTGTCTTCTACTCTAGCCTTGGGCCGACCAAAGCCTTGTGAGTGGATTTAGTAGACGGAAACTGAAAGAAGCCCGTCGTATATATGTATATATATATATATATATATATATATATATATATATATATATATATATATATATACATGTGTATGTATGTATATGTTTGTGTGTCTGTGTTTGTCCCCCCCCCCCCAAACATCGCTTGACAACCGATGCTGGTGTGTTTAGGTCCTCGTAACCTAGCGGTTCGGCAAAAAAAAAACGATAGAATAAGTACTAGGCTTACAAAGAATAAATCCTGGGGTCGATTTGCACGACTAAAGGTGGTGCTCCAGCATGGCCGCAGTCAAATGGCTGAAACAAGTAAAAGAGTAAAGAGTATATATATATATAGGATCGTTTATAAAAAACACAACAAATGCGAAAGAAGCACACTGTAAGATGTAGAGCAATATATATATATATATATATATATATATATATATATATATATATATAGAGAGAGAGAGAGAGAGAGAGAGAGAGAGAGACACACACACACATACATATATTTGTATATTTATATACTTTTAGTTATGCACGCATATACACGCATCTTAATCTGTTATTTTTCTCTTGTTTCAGTCAGTTTTGTGGCCATACTGGAGCACTGCCTTGAAGGGTTTAGTCGCATAAATCGATCCCATATCATGTGCATGTTTGTAAAACAAGGGTTAGCCGAATATAACGAGGCATTGTTTTACAGATGGATTCACGTCCTGTCTCTAACCTTTACATGTTTTTTTCTTCTCCGGGTAAGGGGTCTCATATTCTACACGTCTACGAAGGGGCAAGCCCACCCGACAGTTTATTGACAGGGAATATGGCAAGCCGTCACTTGTATCTCAGCAATTTTCGGAGAAGTGCAAGTATAAACAAGCCGCAAATGCACATGTAAAATGAACACTCGTATGGGTGTACGTACGTATGTATGTATTGTATTGTACATATTTGTGTATGTATGTGTACACACGTATATATATATATATATATATATATATATGACTGTTTATTATATCAAATATATACAAATTTATTTAGGTTTAGGTCCTTGAATCATTTTGTAACTTCTGCCGATTAAAAAAAAAAAGTACACACACACACAAATTTAGAGGCCACACGAGGTAGATAAACGTGGTAAGATACGCATGCCTTTATTTTTCAAGGACGCTAGCGGCCTGAGTGAAGCACTTTAATTATGTCTAAGCTGAACTTGTAACTAATTTAGTTGAGATCATAAGAAATAGCCTGACAACAAAAGTCGAACGTCCCACAAAGGAACTGGAAATGATAATAAATTATTTCAAGACGATAGAAGAAAAAAAAAAAAAACGTGGTGCTGGTAGATGATGATAATGCAGATGTAGTCACATTGTCAGCTTTCATTTTTGTCTCCACATGTTCTCTCTTCCTCTCGCTATCATTTGTTGTTGAACATAGTTGTAAGAATAGTCATTAACTGGTAAATTTCTTGTTACCACATGCTTATCTAACCCCACTGATGTCGTTCGGTCTTATGATCCATAGTTTTTCATTAATAATAATTTTATAGTCATAGAGAAAATTACGTAATGAAGAAATATATTAATAAAACATTTAATTTTCTTTTTGCTGACATAACCTATCAGTTGTTCGCCTCAGACTAGTTAATTCTTAATTTATTAACTACAGCAGTTTTTTTTATACACGTGTGTGAGAGCATCTTCGCAAACATTTTAATTCAAGACAAGTTTGGCGAGAGCGATCCCAACATGTGTATTTTTCATTTCAGTAGTAAATATAAAAACGACTGGGACTGTCACATTGAGTTGGCAGTATACAAAAACGACATTGTTATATAGATAAAACAAATTTACAGCATATTACTAGCTACCACGAGGTTTTAAGATTTGAACCCCTCCACTCATAAAAATGTGTTCCGTATTCAAAGTAATGACGTTAAAGGTTTCGCTTTGAGAAACAAACCTCAATAATTTTTATATCCTCTTTAGTTCTCTAGACATTTTTTCGTGTGCGTAAAAAATTTTATTAAGTAACTTATAGAAAGTTTACAGGGAACGATATCAGTGAAGGAACAAGATGTCCGTGACTATAGGTACAAGGGCTGAAATTTTAAGGAAGAGGGATAATCGATTACAACGCCTTCAGTACATGACTGGTACGTATTTCATCGACGCCGTGAAGATGAAAGGCAAAGTGGATCTCAGCAGAATTTGAACTCAGATCGCAAAGACAGACGAAATGCCGCTAAGCGTGAATTTTCACGAGGTAAAACTCCATGAAACTGTCAGGGAAAAACCCGAAAAAGAAGATGAAAAAAATGAAGAAAATGCCGAAGTTAATCAAAATAGTCCGTCAGCCGGCATAACACACACACACACATCTATAAAGCTGATATTTATATTCTTTTATTTTAAAAATACACGTGTTGGGGTCCTGTTGATCGACCTCTTAAAATCTTTGAAATTTTACGAAGACACACACACAACACGTAATTATTAAGAATTAATAAATAAAAAGCAACTATATATATATATATATTATCTTATGATATTTACTTTGTATTTTATTATACTCATTTATTGTGCTTTTAATTATTAATTTTTCTGTATGTGACTGGATTTTCATCGATGAGTTCATGAACTTTGGTTTTTTCCCTAAAACTATATATTTATATATATTTTACTCTGTGAAGCTTAATTTAATTTTAATTTTTAATAAATTGATTTTAATTGAGTTTTTACCTGTAATTTTGGATTTTATCCCTAATATTATATATATATATATATATATATATATATATATATATATAGTTTTTTATTTGTCAAGAGTTGCAGTGGTTTCTAATAATGTGCAAAGGACCTGAAATTTTGGAGAAGTGGGTAGTCGATTTTATTGTCGCCGGTACTTGACTGGTACTTTATTTTATCGATCCCAGAGGAAAGAAATGCAAAATTGACATCAGCGGTATTTGAACTCAGAATCTAGTCGGAACAAATACGAGACTTGTTTTTTTTTTTTTTGAAGCTCGTCACTTAACAGTATATATTTATTAATTTTTACAAGACAAAGTTTTATAATAAATTCGCAGTTTGGAGTTACTAGATGTCATCAGACTATTTGATGACAGTAAACCGAGGTTTCGAAGTCACTGTCAACCTTTTCTTTGTGTATGTGTG
Organism: Octopus bimaculoides; assembly: GCF_046866305.1. Lineage (NCBI taxonomy): Eukaryota > Metazoa > Mollusca > Cephalopoda > Octopoda > Octopodidae > Octopus > Octopus bimaculoides. Next base: position 136,668,251 of record NC_142928.1, read on the forward strand.
CTTATCAGTGTCGAGGGCCTTCGGTATACTAACTGGTTTATAACTATGTTTACACACGCATACCCTGTCTATGTGTGTGTGAACTGTTTTATTATTTTAATATTCATAATGTGTATATGTATTTGTACAAGTGTGTGTGTGTGTACATACTTAGAAATAAATGCGATCCGGTTTCGATTTCCAGTTAGTGCATTATCACTCACGCTATTACAGATTCTCTGGATACTTTCAGCATACACACACACACACACACGTTTCCGATTTTGTGTGCGTTTGTTTTGCACACACGCTTCCATTTTTATTTGTGTGCGTTTATCTGTTGATTAAAGTTTTTCACACACACACACTTACACATCGTGTACCCATGGCAGAACTAATAATAGTGCGTTCCGCAGAGTAGCGTCGCTATGGTTACTGTACATCCTGTTTGTTCTGAAATATTTCTTTTCCGTATTTAAATTTCACATTTGTAGGTTTTCATGTTTTATTTTTTTTCTTTCACTACTGTATTTTAAAATTCGTTTTGTTTTTAAACAATGAAAATAACTCTCCACATTTTTTCTTCTTAGTAAATGTTATACTTGGACAGTTTTTCTCACAGGGATCGCGGTTGTGAGACTCGAAAAGGATGAAAAGGAGGCGGATTAACTGTCATGTTTAATTAAAATTCATCTGGTTTACAAACTTTTAAAGGCAAGACTTCCTTTGTACCCCCCCCCCCCCAACACTCCTTTTTTAAAATTTAATTTTTTTTCTACGGAGAATACGAATCTGGGCAAGACTTCTGCCTGTCCCCCCACAAACCACCCTTTTTTTAACATTTTTTTTTCGACATAAACCTCCCCTTTTCGGCTACGGGGAACACGAATCTGCAAAAAAATTGGCAAAAATCGGCATTTTTAAATTACTACCCCCCCAACCCCCACTTCCTTCATTTTTTTTACTTTTTTCAGAATTTTTTTTCACAAAATATGCGGAAAAATACGGAGATTATGATTCTGAAAAAAATTTCCCAAACTTTTTGTAAAATTTCTTTTTAAGAATTTTTTTCCCCCTAAATATGCGGAAAATTACGGACATTACGATTCTGACAAAAATTTCAAAACATTTCTGTAGTTAGGGTTAGGGTTAGTGTTGGGGAAAAAAGTCAAAATTTAAGAATTTGGGCGGGGAAAGAGGGGGAATTTCACATGCCGATTTTTGGCAGTTTTCCGGAACCACCGTATCCGAAAACGGATGTTTTTGGCAAAAAAAGTTCTAAAAATAAACAAATTTAGGAGAAAATGGGTGGGGGGATGGGCGGAAGTCTTTCCCGAATCTGCAAAAAAATTGACAAAAATCGGCATTTTGAAATTACCCCCCCCCCCCTAATTTCTTCATTTTAAACTTTTTTTCAAAATATTTTTTTTTCAAAATACGCGGGAAAAATACGGAGATTATAATTCTGAAAAAAATTTCCAAAAATTTTTGTAAAACTTTTTTTCAGAAATTTTTTTTGTCAAAATATACAGAAAAATATGGAGGTTATGATTCTGAAAAAACTTTCCACAAATTTTTCTATTTAGGGTTAGGGTTAGAGTTTTAGTTTTCCACAAATTTTTCTACTTAGGGTTAGGGTGGGGCTAGGGTTACGGAAAAAAGTGAAAAATGAAGAAATTGGAGGGGATGCCAGAAATTTCAAAATTCCAATTTTTGGCAATTTTCCGGAATCTCCATATCTGAAAATGTGGGTTTTTGGCAAAAAAAAACAATAATTTGTGAGAAAATGGAGTGGGGAGGGAGGGCGGAGGAAGTCTTTCTGATACCATGCTGAGAAAATACGAATTAAATGGATGCATGTTCTATTTTATCTTTTCTGGTAGTATCATTGAACAAAATGCTTTGTGGTATTTCTGACTTTTTACGTTTTGGGTTCAATTCGCTCTGATGTCAACTTTACTTTTCATCGTTACTGAGTTGATAAAATAAAAGCAATCCTTCGATATTGGTACACGACATCATTCACTCATGACATGAATGATGTTGTATCCTCATATAGACGCTCTGTAGACTGATATCGCAGAAATACCAAATAAAGTGGGATTGAAGCTGTCTACTAATCTTCTTCCCTAAAATTTGCTGGCCTTGTACTTTAAATCAGAAACCAAAATAAGTGCTAACCAAGTACTGGAATTGATGGTGTCAACTAATTCGCTTACTGAATCTGCAGAGAAGACCAATAAAGAAGGCAATCTGGTGGTTCGCTGCTACAAAGATGCAAGCTGAGATCTGATCAGCCCTGGATGAAGGGGCTGCTACAGGGATGCAAGCTGGGACTCAAATTAAGCTTGGGTAATTAAACTGCCTGAAGGGGTCTGATGTTGAAATTCCCAAAACCTTCTGAAACCCTAGAAACATCACTCATGCACTAGCATAGCTAGAGTGTGTGCCGCCTGGGACAGCCCTTCCATTTGCCACCCCAGATCCCACAAAAAACACATATTGCCTACAGCAATAGCCTACAAGATGAAAAGTGTTTCTCAGGGCAGACTGCCCCCCCCCCCCTAGCTACACTAGTGCAATAATGATGCATCCCAGAACTTCCGTAAGAAGTCTCTTGGAACTTTCCTCAGAATTTCTGGCCTTGAGTCTATATTAGAAACAATTAATAAAAAGGCAGGGGTGTGAAAAATGTTAGTAATATTTTTGATGCCGGGCAGAACCCTGGTATATGTTATCTTAAAAATCATTGGACCAGGGTATACTTTTTTTTTCTCTTGTTTCAGTCATTGGTCTATGGATATGCTAGGACAACACTTTTGAAGGGTTTTAGTCAAATATATTAACTCCAGTACTTATTTTGGCACTACTTAAATACAGAGGTCCCAATGCATCTACATAACGATATGTTTTTACAGTGCACACTCATTAGGGGGTTAGGGTTATGGTTAGTTTTAGGGTTCAGGTTAGTTAGGGTTAGGGTTAGTTTTAGGGCTAGTTAGAGTTTGGGTTACAGTTAGTTTTAGGGTTAGGGATGTCTGCTTTGGTACGGTTTCCATGACTGGATGCCCTTGGGTGCTTTTAGTGTGGCATCAACAATAGTGAGGTTGCCAAGTAACTTGCAAGACAAAACCCCTCAACTAGGGGGAGTGGTATTGCGAAATGTAGTAGTAGTAGTTGAAACCTTGTGGGCATTTTGGTAATGACTTCAGCAACATGATGATGATCATCATTATTTTAACACCCACTTTTCCATGGATGGAGTTTATTGAAGCAGATTTTCTACATCTGGATGCCCTTCCTGTTACCGATCCCCACCTGTTTCTAACCAATGTAATATTTCCCCATGACCAGATGTTTTTACAGAATGTTGTAAGTAAATGATAACTGCTTGTATGGCAGCAACATTCATTTACAACTACTGTGCGATGTCAAGACAAGGAGACAATCATACACACACTTATACTCACACGTGTACATGCACACATACACACAAGCACATATATGTGTGTGTGTGTGTGTGTAAAGCTAAGATCCAATGTGTCTACACGGGATCTCCTAATGACTATGTAAACTTCATATAATCAAGGTATCCTTGGCCTGAAGAGTAGCTTGCCGTCTACTCCTCGTTTGGATAATTTACTACTCCCAAGGTTCTGCTAGCTATGAGACATATGTAGCCTGGATTTTATCTACTCCATTCCTTTCTTTCTCTATCTTCCTTCGCTTTTGGACTTTCCTCTGTCTCCTTTTTCTGAAGAAGAGCTTTGCTTGAAATGTAAAACACCCTTTTTTTTTTACTTCTCTGAGTGTCTTATTAATACTTTGCATGTACCACGTCCTCGCATTGTTGTTTTTTTCTTGTCCTTTTTTTCTCCATTAAAAAAAAATTAATTACATATATATATATATATATATATATATCGAAATAAGCAACAAGGATATCCAAAGTTAATGCAGAACGATCATTTCATGTGACTTCATTTATTTAATAAATATTTTAAATAAATATATTTAAATAAATGGAGTCGCATGAAACGATCGTACTGCATTAACTTTGGATATCCTTGTTGCTTATTTTGATTTTAATCACCTTATTTTGGAATTGTATGGATAATACCATACTTAATTCTGGTGCCTAAACTTAAGTACCATACTCACCTTGAATCTCTCTCTCTCTCTCTCTCTCTCTCTATATATATATATATATATATATATATATATATCATCATCATCATCATCATCGTTTAACGTCCGCTTTCCATGCTAGCATGGGTTGGACGATTTGACTGAGGACTGGTGCAACCGGATGGCTACACCAGGCTCCAATCTAATTTGGCAGAGTTTCTACAGCTGGATGCCCTTCCTAACGCCAACCACTCAGAGAGTGTAGTGGGTGCTTTTACGTGTCACACACACACACATACATATACAGTAGGCTTTTTTCATTCATCTACCAAATCCACTTACAAGGTTTTGGTCAGCCCAGGTAAATGACACTTGCTCGAGGTGCCACACAGTGGGACTGAACCCAAAACTATGTGGTTGAGAAGCAAACTTCTTAACTACAGTCATGTCTGCATTTAGTATAGAGAAAACATAAATTTGAACGTCAGAATGCTTGGGCTTCAAAGCCCTTGCATTCATGGCACAACTGTACTGAGTCAGTGGGAGGCACGTCTAATTCGTACTGTAGCCTGTTGTAATCTCCTTTCATATCTTCCTTCTTTGCATGAGAGGAGATATGTCCATTGATGAAATATGAATCCTGGAATGGAATCTGAACTCATAATGCAAACAGCCAGAATAAATACCACTCTCCCAATCCATCACCCTGGATTAGTATTTTATTTATTGATCCCTAAAGATTGGAAGACAAAATATACCCTGACAGGATTTGAACTCATAATACAGAAAGCCAGAACAAATGCTATACATTCTTGTCAACATTTTAACAATTCTTCCAATTTGCTACCTACCTGTTGTAATAGCTGTTGAAGAAACAACGTGTGACAAGGTTAATTGCTTGTACAATGTTTCTGTGTGAATCTTTGATAATCAGTCAGATGGACTTTGTCGGGGTGTCTAGGATGTTTACATGTGTGTAGTAAAATATCTAGGACAGCAACACTGTCCTAGATGTACATATGTGTAGTATGTCTACAGTGCTCTAGATATATATACGGCACTCTAATGCATGTTAGATTTAAATTACAATAAGTTTTGAATTAATGGGGGAATATGGGTAGAAAAGGAGTTCTGGAGAGATTTGGTCATGAGTAGGAGAACTGAGAAGTGATTTTAGTGTAAGGTTTGGAGTACAGGATGACAAAAGAAAGGGCAGATGCAGTGAATAGATATGAATGATTGAGTTGGCACGTTCAGAAAAATAGAGATCATTGTATTAATAATGCAAGAGACAGAAGGAGGTCTCAGCTTGATAGCAAACTGTTGTGTGAAAGATGTTTATAAATCTTAGATCAGTCCTGATCAAGCAGGCTAACAGTGTAGAGCAGCAGTGTTTCTTATTCTTGCAGAACCTTTGAAATATACCTATGTCTCAGGAAATACCTATATGAAAATTATTATATTTCTTTATTAATATTTTTCTCTTTCTGTTGTATCTTGGGTGGGTCATTATGCTAACAATAAATTTCTTTATTTTTATTTTTGTCAATTGGTTAATTGACAAAATTAACCAATTAACTAATCGATTGTTTGATTAGTTGTCCTGCCAATCAATCAATCAATCGGCTAGAGCACACATCAACAATCTTGCAAACCAAATACAAAAACGAAATATTTTTCTTTGTTTTCATGGAGTTATATTTCATCAGAGATTAAGCATATCATAAAATTGTTTTTGAAAGTTTGACAGTGCTAAATCAATCAAACATCACAAAGAAAATTTAAGAACTGTCATCTTAATCCAGACCTTATTTAGGCCAAATTCTTTTACAATTTCTTTTTAAGAAGTAATTTTTTCCTTTGAGGATCAAATGCTACCTAGAAATGCCAGGATTTTTCTATCTTAGGAAAAAGGCAAATAAAATTATGAATGTAAAATTAAATGCAAGAATGTTTGACATTAAGAGGGGCATTTAGCCAAAGAATTTAGATTGTGTAACAGTGCTAGAGTTTTAAGAATGATATGGAATTTTTGGAATGGCATTCTGGGATGTTGTAATTGTGTTTTGAACTGACCATATATGTAATGACAGGGTCTGAGAGGTTTAGTGCTAGTAGCAGCAACAAACATTGGCTCTTGCATGTTTAACTTGTCACTAATTTTAGTATTTTTTTGAGTTTGTTGTGTAGATTGTCTGTGTATAGGGGTGATAATTTGAAGTAAATTGGGATTCCTCTCAAAATTCTTGGCGCTGTGGGGCTTTTTTTTTTTTTGAAGTATGTTTGGCATCAGATATCCCTCTGCTCCAGCATTCTGCTCCTCGGCTTTCCAAAAGCCCTGAAAAGTTGTATCAGCTAAACCTCCCTCTTATACTTCCTGGCTCAGATGTAATAACAATCCATTATAGAATCTAATTTATTGTTTGTATTGTAGATTAACATTGACTGAAAGTGGTGCCTGTCAGTGTTTTAAATATTTGTGTCTTTTCAGAAAGTGTATGAAAGTTTGTCTATGAAAATAACAGCTTTGTTGTTTAGCCCCCAGTTAGCTTGATTGATTACCCCTAGTCAGACGTATGTCCAAAGGTACTTCAGCCATGTTCATATTTTTAAGCCAGATTACATAATTTATTGTGTTCTAAGATGATAGGGTGTGATTTGAGGGAGACGTTACTGTTGTTTCTAACACAGTAAACAGTCACACAGAATTTTCCTCTTTGGCATGGTTTCTTCAATTTTGTCACAAATGATGACAGTAACTGTGGCAATGATGACGATTATGATAATAATGGTGGTAGTAATGGTAACGATGATACTGATAATGTGTAGCAAACACTTTGACAAATTTAATAGAATAGGCTGGGCTGTGCCCATTACCTTCGCAGGATGTCTTAGGCTGGTAAATTTGATGTGGCTACAGCCAAATGTAAATGTATGAGAACCAGGGTTTGGTCCAAAAGGAACCAGGATTTGGTCCAAAAGCTTGCAAAAGAGTGAACCCCATTTCGATCACTAACACCAGAAATGTGCAGCTGTGAAAGATCTCTCTCTCTCTCTCTCTCTCTCTCTCTCTCTCTCTCTCTCTCTCTCTCTCTCTCTCTCTCTCTCTCTCTCTCTCTCTCTCTCTCTCTCTCTCTGTGGTCTTTTCTGTTCTTGTTAACATAAATCTAAAATCTATTCATGTCTAGTTAAATAATTGATCATGTTGTTGATCCATGAAATCACCATGATAAATTTGCTTTGGTCTGTCTGGGATGAACCAGCTATTAATAGCATAGTGTTTGATAACCAGGAAATCCTTCATTTTTTTCATGTATTTAATTTATATTATTTATTTAGTTTTTGCATATCTCATAGATTTGTTTGTGTTGTTTGCAAACAAAACAACTTAAACTAGGAAGTCAGAAAATTTACTTCTAACTACAAAACATTGTTAAGTATTGTATATATAAGATAAGAAAGAGAAATAAAAGCATTTATGGAAATCTCGTAGTCTTCAACTAATCTGTCAATTTGATTTGAATAAATTCTTTCATAAAATTCCTCTTTGTATTTTATTTCTGAAAGATAAGCTTAACTGACTAATGGCTACTTTATCATTTACTCCATTTTCTTTTCTGTTATATTCCTTCCGTAACTCACACACACTATATATTTACATATGTTATATGTTTATTCCCAATAATAATTCCTGTTGAAATTCAAAGAAGAATGTTCATTAGTAGCTAGCAGAAGATAGGACCTTGGTACTATGTACTCAGTGCAGGGAATAGGTACACAAAAGTTGCAAGTGTTGTCTTTAGTAGCTTTACAAAAAATTAGGACTGTAAAGAGATAGATGCATGGTTGCGTGGTTAAGAAGTTTGTTTTGCAACCATTTGTTTTGGGGTTTAGCCTGGGCTGACCAATGCTGTGTGAGTGGATTTGGAAGACACTGTCTGGAAGCCCATCTTATGTGTGTGTGTCTTTGTGTTCGTGATTGTTCCCCACCACTGCTTGTGAACCAGTGTTGGTTTGTTCATGTCCCCATAGCTTAGCAGTTTGGCAAAAGTGATCAGTAGAATAAGTATTAGACTTAAAAGTGAGTACTGGGGTCAATCTGTTTGACTAAAACCTTTAAGGAGGTACCCTACCATGGCTGAAAGAGCAACGACTGAAATAAGTCAAACAAAAAAAAAAAAAGAAAGAAAGGTACATGAAAGACAGAGTACAAGTGAACCAAAATGACTGATATGGCAATAAAGACAACAGCTGATCTATGAAGGAGATCTGGGCAATGTTTTTTTTTATAGAAGACTAGCTGTTGCTCGGAACAATAACTATGTATAGCATCTCCAGAAAGGGTAGAGTGTGTGATTAAAAAAGAAATTCTAATGTCAGGTTTTTTAGAAAACATCACAAAAGTCCAAGATTATTGGTGGTAAACTGGATGGTAAATTGATCCAGTTAATGACAGCATGGGAAAATAGACATTAAAATGTTGATGGTGAAAGTAGTGATAGCTGATACAAATCTTTTGAATGAAGTCATTTCAAGCAACTAAAGATTGCCCAAGAGGCCAATGAGGAAGTGTTTTATATAGTTGCTTGACTTGCTAGAAATAGCAGCCAAACCTTTTCAAAATAGTACTGGATTTGGTTACATCAAAAGTATAATAAAGAGTAAAAATTCAATGAGCTTCTTTGGGACCTGTTAGTGAAAAAAGGTTTGGTTGCTGTGTTTTCATGCAAAAGACAAACTGTATGAAACATGCAATATATGGAAACAAACAATATGAATTAACTTCAAAAAGTATCCTACTAACTTGAAAGATAAAGAAGGTCATATTGACTGGTATAGTCCTAGGTACCCAAAAACTGAAATGCATTCAGTCATAGGTTTGCGAAGCCACCATTAGTATAAAATCTTCAGTGAAATTCAAGACCTTATAAAATGAAAAATTCTGACCAATACTTTTTCACATGAATTATGTTGAAACCAGTTATTGTAAAATGTTATGGCAGTTACATGTAATATTTGATAACATGTAACCAACTGTGGTGCTGTGGACAATTCTATAGACCAAGACAACAATCTGAAAAACCAATCTATTGATTTAACCAAATATTTCATCTAAAAATACGGAAGTATATTATTGATTAATACTAACTATATTATGCATTTTATTAGATAATGTTGATTTTGTAATATAAAATATTTTGACTATATAAAAAATATTAGCATAACTAATTAGTTAATTTTAAAATATATAATGGGAAATTAATAGTGAGGATTAAATTTTACAGAACAAAGAACTGCAATAGTTCTAGACTTGATTAAGTGTATCAGATTTTAAGCCCTAAAATTAGTGATGTTTCCAGAAAGCTTCTGCTGTGGTTTAAAAAAAATTTTTTTAAAATATTTCTCCTAATTGAAGATCCATGTCAATGTTTGCAAAGAAAATCTACAGAGGCGTAGGAGTAGCTGTGTGGTAAATAGCTTGCTTACCAACCACATGGTTCCGGGTTCAGTTCCAGTGTGTGGCATCTTGGTCAAATGTCTTCTACTATAGCCTCGAGCTGACCAAAGCCTTGTGAGTGGATTTGGTAGACGGAAACTGGAAGAAGCCTGTTGTATATATATATATATATATATATATGTATGTGTTTGTGTGTCTGTGTTTGTCCCCCCAACATCGCTTGACAACCGATGCTAGTGTGTTTACGTCCCCGTAACTTAGCGGTTCGGCAAAAGAGACCGATAGAATAATTACTAGGCTTCCAAAGTATAAGTCCTGGGGTCGATTTGCTCGACTAAAGGCGGTGCTCCAGCATGGCCACAGTCAAAAGACTGAAACAAGTAAAAGAGTAAAAGAGAGAAACAATGCCATCACTATCATCATCACTGCTCCTGTTGCTGTCACTGGTGCCACCACTGTCACTACAGCTGCTGCTGCCACCACCATTGTAGCAGTTGCTACTGCACTACCACTGGCTCTACTTCTGCTGCCACTGCTGTTACCACTATTGCTACTGCTGCTGCGGTTGTCACTCTACCACTACCAATGCTGTTGCCACCAATGCCACACCACTGCTATCACCACTTCTGCCACCACTGCTGCTGTTGCCACCATCATTACAGTAATTGCTACTGCACCACTGCTGCCACTAACTCTACCACCACTGCTACTTCCACCACTACTACTGCTGTCATTTCCACCAGTGCCACTACCACTGCTGTGGTTGTTTCTGCCACCACCACTGCTGCCATGGTTGCTGTTGCAGCTGCTGCCACCACCACTGCTGCCATGGTTGCTGTTGCAGCTGCTGCCACCACCACTGCTGCTGCCACCACTATTGCTGCTGTTACTTCCACTGCTACCACTGCTGCAGTTGCAACTGTTGCAATCACTGAAACCACCACCACCACCACCACCACTACCACTGCTTCAACCACTTCCACAGCTACCAGCACTTACTTAGTTTCATGTAATGCACATTCTTCTTTCAATTTGAACAGGAATTACTATTGGGAGTAAAGACACATAATATGTATGTTACAAAAGGAATATTAGCAAAATGGAAAAGAAAAAAGAAAAAAGGGAGTGAGTGATAAAGTTGCCATTAGTCGGTTAAGCTTATCTTTCAGAAGTCAAAAAAAAAAATAAAAGACAAAGTTGAATTTTGTGAAAGAATTTATTCAAATCAAATTGACAGATTGGTTGAAGACTACAAGATTCTCCGTAAATGCTAAAATATTTCTTCTCTTTCCTATCTTCCGTTTTCATCATCATCTTACCCGGGAGGTGCAAGATATCTGATACATCAAATCTTTTATGGTAATAATTTATCGAATAAAAATATTTTAATAAAAGATAAATAAACCGTTACAGCTATAATATTGCTCTATGATGAATGATACTGTCATGCCAGCTTGGAAAAAGGGATATTAAAGCAATGATGATGATATTGATGGTGGTGGTGGTTGTGGTGACAGTGGTGGCAGTGGCAGCAGCAGTGGTGGTGGTGACTGATGATGGTCGCAGTGGTGATGATGATGATGATGATAATGATGACAATTACAATGATGGTGGTAATGATGATGATGATGATGACGATGATGATGGGAAAGAAGAGGCGAAGGATTTTTAAGAAAGATCTTGTAGATGATCTTTGAAGACAACATGACACCTCAAATTCACATAGACCGTTTCTTTTAGTCTTCAATAGTTTTTCTTTGTGAACATCAACAACCTACAAACCAACCAAAATATTCTTTTCTACTCTAGGCACAAGGCCCGAAATTTTTGGGGAGCAGGCCCAGTTGATAAATCGACCCCAGTATGCAACTGGTACTTAATTTATTGACCCTGAAAAGATAAAAGGCAAAGTCGACCTCGGTGGAATTTGAACTCAGAACGCAGCGACAGATGAAATACCGCTAAGCATTTGTACGATGTGGAAAATATACCACCAGCATTGCCCAAACGACCTGAACATTAGTTTCAAGGTTCATCCAAAGCTGGGACCACGAGCCATACGTCATCTGCCCAATTCAGGATCACAACATATAGGTACATTGCGGGATAATTTCTTTTCCTCAACAGGCCCTGCCCTGTTTAACATTGTCCCGAAACAGATAAAAGAGGAAAAGTATCCTATCAGCTTTAAATGGAGTCTAGACAGCTTTCTTCAAAGAATACCAGACAAGCCACCCATACCTGGATACAACTCACTCAATAAGAACTCACTACTTGAATGGACCATTGACAAAACTTGACTGTAAAAAGGATTTAGATAATCCTATCAGGTGGTGCTATTAAGCTAGACATGGCCTGGACCAATCTTTGGTCGAAACAAATCTAAGTTTTATCTAAGTTTAAGCATTTCACTTGGTGTGCTAATGTTTCTGCCAGCTTGCTGCCTTAAACCAACCAAAACATTATGCTCTGAATCACACAAAGCGCCAAATACTTGCACAATGAAATAAGCATATTACCCACTTGGTATACACTACAAACTGTATATCTTACAAATCAAACAACTGCTCATAAAACTCATAATGCACATTCCACTCTTGCAGTAAGCAATCATACCCTCTAAACCAGTGATTCTCAACCATTTTCCTCCTATGGACCCACTTGATTCCTGTTTCATTCGGATGGACCCTCAGAACCATTTGGTGCTTAAAAAATCTTGTATTTTTATAATTAAATATTATTAGAATTGTATTTAAAAAATTGTGGAAATAGTATGTCTATTATCTTTTATCTTTTATTTGTTTCAGTCATAAGACTGCGGCCATACTGGGGCACGACCTTGGAGAATTTTTATTCGAATGTATCAACCCTAATACTTGTTTTTGTAAAGCCTGGTACTCATTCTATCAGTCTCTTTTGCTGAACTTCTAAGTTATGGGGACGTATACACTCCAATACTGGTTGTCAAGTGGTGGTGGGGGACAAGCAGAGACACAAAGCCACACAAGCACACACACACGCGCACACACACACACACACACACACACACACACACACATGATGGGCTTCTTTCAGTTTCCATCCACCAAATCTACTCACAAGGCTTTGGTAAGCCTGAAGCTATAGTAGAAGACACTTGCCCAAGGTACTATGTAGTGGGACTGAACCTGGAACCATGTGGTTGGGAAGCAAGCTTCTTACCACACAGCCATGCCTGCATCTATGTTTTGAAGCATAACCAATTTTTTGCACATAAATTATAACAATGTAATCTTATATGGGCTCCCAAGGGTCATGTGGACCCAGTTTGAGAACCACTGTTGTAAACTATAAGCAATTCACTGCTTTGGATACCAAACTATGGCTATACTCAAGCAGGTCATCTCAATACAACATCTGTAGATCAACTCAGCAGAGACACTGGATGCCTCCCTGAAGACCTCCCTCAACTAATATAGAACTGAGATGGATGGTGTGGATAGGTTGAAAATGTCAAAGCAAGCTTGACCAGATGGAACTACAAAAATGAAGAAAATTTTTCCATTACGAAAACCAAGAAGAAGGTAATTTGGTTTAAGTCATTGTGTAAGCTGGACATTTCCACAAATATATCCAGGAATTTACTAGCTACAGTAAAACAATACTTCCCACCGTGATTGGGTGTAGCTGTTTGGATTACTGATGATTTGACCTGGATGATTGGATATTCAGCCTGTCTTGGTGGTAGTACTTTTTGGCACTGGAGGCAAACACACACATGTGCACATGCACAGAAATATATATATATATATATATATATATATATATTAAGAGAGAGAGAGAGAGAGAGAGTGAGAGAGAAAGAAGGGAGGGGGCAATGAGAGAAATATTGAAATATCTGATATCAAATATGTCAGCATCAAATTAGCAACACCAAATAAGTGGTACCAAATGTGCTAAAATGTCTCATGCCTATCCCACCGACATAGCTTACTAGAAAAGGCGGGGAAAGTCTTGGAACCTGGGCAGCCCTCCAGCTGGCCAGTTCTTGTCAAAATGTCCAACTCATACCAACATGGAAAGTGGATGTTAAATGATGATGATGATGATGACTGCTTCACCCAGTGGACAGAAATGGGAAGAAATCTTTTAGAAAACAGGGAAACCATTAGCATACTGGGGCACCACCTTGGAGAATTTTTATTCGAATGTATCAACCCCAGTACTTATTTTTTTAAAGCCTGATACTTATCCTATCAGTCTCTTTTGCTGAACTGCTAAGTTATGGGGATGTATACACACCAATACTGGTGTTCAGAAAAACAAAAATTCTCCCTTGCATAAAATTTTTAGTAACTCAAAGTCTTGAATTGTATGGTCCCCAGGAATCCTGTGAACAAGTAATTTCGAAAATTTTGCAGGGAACTGTTAAAATTGTTGGTAAAACTTTGATCCTTTCATAAAAGGATAATTCTATGATGCAGAAAAGGATTCTGGAAGACTATCTTATTATCTCCAGTAGAATAGAATAAATCATCATCATCATCATCATCATCATCGTTTAACGTCCGCCTTCCATGCTAGCATGGGTTGGACGATTTGACTGAGGACTGGTGAAACTGGATGGCTACACCAGGCTCCAGTCTGATTTGGCAGAGTTTCTACAGCTGGATGCCCTTCCTAACGCCAACCACTCAGAGAGTGTAGTGGGTGCTTTTACGTGTCACCCGCACGAGAAATGGCTACATAGTAGTCATAAAGCCAAACATTTTGCTTCACATGTGAATCTACTACAGATCAAATGGTGGAGACAATTTGTTACTTTTTATCTTTTAGCTGTTTGAGTCATTGGGCTGTGGCCATGCTGGGGCACCACCTTGAAGGGTTTAATCGAAGAAGTTGCCCCCAGTACTATAGGTCTTTTTTGCTGAACTGTTAAGTTACAGGCATGTAAACAAACCAACAATGGTTGTTGAGTGATGATAGCAGGAAAAAATACACACACATATATATGTATGTATATGTCAGATTTCCACACAATTTTCATCTACAAAGTTTAGTCACAAGGTATTGTAGAAGACACTTGTTGAAGATGCGGTGCAATGGGACTAAACTCCAAATCACATGGTTACAAACTGAGCTACTTAACCACACAGCCATATTTGCATCTATCATGTTGATATTAACATTAAAGAAAAAATTTTCATGAAAGAATTTTTTTCTTAGATTTATCCAATTGAAACAAAAGATGTTGAAACATAGTAAAAGTCATTTTGGAACAACTTGTTAAAAAACAAAATGGTATTAAAAAACTATTAATCTCATTGCTATAACAATGCTGCAGTTATATCTGGTTATAAAAGCAGTTTTCAACAGAGGAATAATGAAAAAAATTGCAAGGCTATTTTTGTAAACTATACAAACCATTCTTCCATTTTGGTTAGAATACATGCTGCTTGTTATCTATTATTAAAAGCCCGAGGTGTTGCATAGTGTACATATGTACACACATTCATACATACATCATCCTTGCACATGTCCAGTCCATTACTTGACAAAGGCCTCAGCATGTTTTCATCACCAGCCATGGTCTGATGTTTTCCTCATTCAGGTTTGAGTGTCGAAGAATTTAACAAAGTCTTCATTCCAACTTCTGCATAGTCTTATCCTCCTTTTTTCTAGACATGGTGTCCACTCTGTCAATTTGCTATTCTTCTATTATCCTTTCTTCTAAACACATGTCCCACAAAAAATCATTTCAGGATTTTTATTTTCCAGATAATATCCATGCTGCTTACCAGAATGTATTTGATGGTATATTGTTCCTGCATAATTCAGCCACATTACTCTTTCTTTCCTTGTTCAATTATCTGTTGGCAAAAGCTAAAAAATGTTATATTAACAGTTGTCAAATCTGAACCTGAGATTCAAAGGAGTTCCAGAACATGAAACATGTTCATGAGACATGAAACCAGTTCATGAATGCTTTGATATCATAGTGGATTGGATCATTTACAAAGAACAATTAATGATCAAAATCAAACTGATTTATGGCTAATGTTGCTGAATCAGATTTTGACTTTTAATGTCTTTGGCTTCAATTTTAGAAGAAAACTTTGAATCGAACTTGTGTTCTAAAACAGCTCCAAAATCTTATCACAAACTTTTATGATATTGCTTACAGATTAAAGGCACTTTGAGTGTATTTTTAATGCATTCAAGAATTATCAACTAGTGAATTACTTGAAGCTGGGCAGAAACTACATGATGTGTGGGATTTTGAAGCTACAGAAAGAAACAAATGTCTGATGAGAAAAACCAATGAGGTAGATAGTTTACAAAAGAAGAAATTATGAGAACAATATAAAATTCTATTGATTGTCTCCCTAATGAAATGGAAAAACAAAACAAAAAACAAAAACATGTCTATCTTCATGATTTGAAATATAAATTTATAAATTTAGATTTCTTTTAGATGTAAGAGGATTACTGCTTGACTCAAATGAAAGAAATGGCATTCATAATATAAACATCTCAAAGAAAATTTTCTCAACCTAGGATAATTTTTATAGCACTTTTTTGAGCTTCATAAAGAAATTTTGGATTATGAGATGCTTTTGAAAAGTCATCCAAACATTCCATTGTTAAGACTGTGGAAAGCCTCATATTTCTTGTTTACCACCATCACCACCACCACCACCACCACCACCACCACCACCACCACCACCACTGTCACCACCACCACCACCACCACCACCACTGCCGCCGCTGCCACTGCCACCAGTGCCACCACTACCACCACTGCCACCACCACCACCACCACCACCACCATTTCATGTCCACTTCTCCATGTTTGCAAAGGTTGGACAGAATTTGTGAAGGCAGACTTTCTACAACTGGATGCTCTTCCTGTCACCAACCCTCACCAGTTTTCAACCAAGGCAATATTTCCAACAACCAGTAGAGCAATAAAAAAGTGTTTTTCTAAATTTGAGATCAACTATCCAGATAATACTCACTTCTGCAATTTCAATTGCCAGCTGTGAACAATCTTTCAGCAAGTTGAAACTGTTCTTAATATATTTCAGAATGTCAATGAACCAAGAAGTAGTGTTGGCTTTAACCTTATTCAGCATTGAACAATTTGATTATATTATTGGTATGTTTACAGCATCAATATTAAAAAAATGTACAATTCTAAAAAGAAGATCAAAATTATAAAAACAGCCCAAAGTAGATCGAAACAAGAAATTTCTTTTCAAGTTCCAGATGATTAGAATGATTCATCATCATCATCATCATCATAATCATAATCATCATCATCAACTATAACGTCTGCTTTCCGTGCTGGCATGGTTTGGTTGGTTTGACAGGAACTGGCAAGCTGGAGAACTGCACTAGACCCCAGTTGTCTGTTTTGGCATGGTTTCTATGGCTGGATGTCCTTCCTAATGCCACCCACTTTACAGAGTGTCGGAGACCCCCTTTGGTGGGATTGCACCAAGAAAGTAACTCTCCGAGGCACAAGTCTGGGCAAGGTTGTTTATGGAAGACCAGCAGTCGCCCATGCATATCAGCCTCCCCTCTCCATGCTACCAATGTTATCCAAGGGAAAGGCAAAGGCCGATACAGCTTGACACCTGTGATGTTGCAACTCATTTCTACAGCTGAGTAAACTGGAGCAACGTGAAATAAAGTGTCTTGCTCAAAAACACAGCACGCAGCCCGGTCTGAGATTCGAACTCACAACCTCACGGTCGTAAGTTTGTCACTCTAATCACTGAGCCATGCGCCTTCACAGAGTGTACTGGGTGCTATTTATGTGGTTCCAGCTCAGGTTCTTCTTATGTGATGCTGTCATGGATGCTTTTTTTTTTATGTGGCACTGGCATGCCAGTATGGGTGCTCTTTACATGGCACCGGAACTGGTGCATTTTTCATGTTGCTGGCACAAGTGCTTTTTATGTGGCACCAATTTATATATTATCTCATTGTTTTACTTGTAAATGCATTAATTACTCTAGATATATTTTGTTTTATAAAGGGTAAAGATCCCCTTCAGTCATGAATGACCATGGGGTTGCATCTAGAAAGTTCCTCTTTGAGGCACAAGTCCAGGCAAGGCTGTTTATCGAAGACCAGCAGTCACCCATGCATACCAGGCTTCCCTCTCCATGCCACTGATGTTACGCAAGAGAAAAGCAAAGGTCTGTATTGTTGAAAGCAATGATAGTGTTACAATATACTGACTTAAAAAAAAAAAAAGGCAGCGAGCTAGCAGAAACGTTAGCACGCCGGTCGAAATTCCTAGCGGTATTTCGTCTGCCATTGCGTTCTGAGTTTAAATTCCGCCGAGGTCGACTTTGCCTTTCATCCTTTTGGGGGTCGATAAATTAAGTACCAGTTACGCACTGGGGTCGATGTAATTGACTTAATCCCTTTGTCTGTCCTTGTTTGTCCCCTCTATGTTTAGCTCCTTGTGGGCAATAAAGAAATAAGAGAAAGGCAAAGGCTGCTACAGCTTGGTACCAGTGATGTCGTAACTCATTTCTACAGCTGAGTGAACTGGAGCAATTTGGAATAAAGTGTCTTACTCAAGAACACAACACAGCCTGGTCCAGGTATCAAACTCACAACCTCATGATTGTGAGCCCAATCTTCTAACCACTGAGCTATATGTATTATATATAACTGCTGATACAGTATTGCTAAATGGTTAAGAAGTTCACTGCATCACATCTTAGGCAAATATAATTCTCTACAGCTTTGGGTCGATCCATACTGTATGAGTATAACTGGGTGGACAGAAACTATATAGAGGCCTGTTAGGTAAATTATACCTGTAATTCAAAAGATAGAGCCTTGTCAAACATTGTGTCACACTGAGAACCTATTTGTTCACTTCTGTATTACAATTATGTGGCTAAATTTGATAGAAGTATTATAGAAAATGTAAGAAGCAACAGCCAAATCTCACAACTTATCAACCTCAAACAGGAGGGACATATTAAATGATATAGTTATAAATATATTATGTCTGAAATTAAGACAAGATGGTCATAGTTACAGTGCTGGATTAACATTTAAGCAAAGTATGCACATGCTTATGGCATCAAGGGAAGTGGGTACCACAGAAATGGTAAATGGTTTACTGCACAAAAGAAATCACTTTAAACTTGCTAAAATGATATTTTGAAGTGGTTTATATGGTTGGGAATATAATTTCAAAGTGTTCATTGGTGCCATAGTGAGGATCCGATCAAAGACTTTGCAATTAAGAAAAGTAAGACAAAACTTTTCAAATATAAATGAAGTGGAAGTATACAAGAATACACTTTATTTTCCATCTTACTGTTAGTTTTGTGTCAATTTTGAAAAATACAAATTTATTTTGTGGTTTATTATTGATTATATTTTGAATTACCCATATATATAAGGGGACACCAAAACGTTTTTAGGGCCTTTATCTGGTCTAGTATAATTAGAATACCTTTATTCATAGGTTATGGATGATCAGGAACTAAAAATGACACTAATAAGCCTAAAAATGCTTTTGAGTAAATCTAAAAAATAATTTGACAGAATTTATTAACTTATGTTTTATAAGATGTTTTACATGGCTTTCCTTATTTATCTTATGGTTTCTTGACAACTTTTCTGCTTATGATTAATATTGTTTTCTTTGTAAGTTAGTATAATCAGTTACTAGGGTTGTGATAATTATAAATTTAAATCTTGATCCTGTCACAGTATTGTTCAAACACTTTACACTGTTTATTTCAGTTGCTCTGACTAAAATCAAGTGACTATTTATATTTCAAAGCTGAGTGGTTAACTGCAGTTAGGGCATTCTGGGGAAGAAACAAAAAACAAAAAGCACTTTTCACAGCAATAGAAAACATCAAAATTTACCAAACCTTAGTGTCCCCCCCCACCTCCACCTCATGTTAGCAGGCATGGGAAAACATTGATGCAAAACAGTTAAGAACATACATTTAAAAAATATATATTTCACTCTTCTTCATATGAATATTTCATAATATAAGCAGATAAAATTTCTAAAATAATATTACTATATTAGCTCAAATATATTTGAAAATTGTAGCTACAAAGTTATCAGATGTCTATATTTTATTTTATATTTAAGCTCAAATAACATTTCAAAAGGCACTCTAACAAAGGAGGTTTATCTTTTTATTGTTCAATGAAAAGCTGATTCTGATTGAGATTACATTTGAGATTTTAATCTCTTATATGTCTAGCTTTAGTCACTGAGGTAATGTAACATATTATGCAAAAAAAAAAAACCAACCAAAAAAACACCCACATTTTTAATATCTAATTTGACAATTCAGCATTTAAACCAGCCATAACCAGCTCAAATATTCCACCTGTTTTATGTTCAAAATGTGGCCTCTCACACCTGCCCTACAATGTCATTCTAAAAATAAATAATCATATGACTGAAATTTCAAAGCATCAAGATGCACGATTAATTTAAAACAATGTGAATAAACATTACATTTGACAGAGGATTCTGAATGCTAAGAGATTAAGGTAGGCTTAATTCAAGGTACCAAGTATTTGGATAATTTAACAGTTTGGTTTGGCAAGTGATAAAGTGGCCTGGAACCTTTGGGATAAATCAAATTTGCATAACCTGGTCTCAGATAACACCTACACACATACATCTACACACATACATCTATATATATACATAATATATATATATATATACATATACATAATATATATATATGTGTGTGTGTGTGTGTGTGTGTGTGTGTGTGTGTGTGTGTGTATGTATGTATGTATGTATGTATGTATGTATGTATGTATGTATGTATGCCTGTATATATGTGAGATAACAGTTTCACTTTAATAATTTCACTGTTAATAGTGAAACTATTAAAGTGAAAGTATCTGACATTACAATAGATATGTTATTGTTTCACTTTTGACATGTAATGCTGAAATAATGGAAGAGATAAGCGATTGCTCTGGGCTTGCTTTAGGCAAGAAGTTGAAAATTTTTTTGGCCCATGACACTGCATGGACCCTCAGTAAGGCATGTGTAAAATTTGAAGAAATCAGTTGTGTAGTTCTCGAGTTTTAGGGATTCACACAGGCAGACAGACAGACATACATTCTCGTCTTTATATAAAGTCAACAAAGTTTGCTTTAGAAGCGTTAAGATGTATTGAAAGATACAGATAAGGGAATAATTTTATTCTCAAACGCAGGATAATATTAATAATATAGCATGAACAGGATAAACTATCCATATTTTGCTGAAAAATCTGTCAGCGGCCAGACATGAGACTCAAACTCACATCCTTGTGATTATGCATCAAGTGCTTTACCATTAAGTTAAACTGCCCCAACGACAAATTCTTCTGCAAATTTAGGATATATAAATCTAGCTTTATAAGTTGCTATCGTATATTAAATTCAACTTACATTGAAAGTCAACAAACAAAGCACTTGATGCGTAATCACAGGGATGTGAGTTCAAGTCTCGTGGCTGGCCGACAACTGATTTTTCTGCAAAATATGGATAGTTTATCCTGTTCATGCTATATTATTAGTATTATCCTGCGTTTGAGAATAAAATTATTTCCTTATTTGTATCTTATACACACACACACACACACACACACATAAATATATGTTTGTGCGTGTGTGTGTATATACGTGTGTGTCTTTGGGTCTGTGTTTGTTTTCCACCACCACTTGACAACCAATGTCGGTGTGTTTACATCCCTGTAACTTAGCAGTTTGGCGACAGAGACTGCTGCAATGCTGGGGCATTGCCTTGAAGGGTTTTAGTCTAACAGATTCTACCGCTTCCCCAGTACTTATTTTTCTCTTTAGGTCTGATACATATTCTATTGATATATTTTGCTGAACCACTAAGTTATGGATATGTAAACAAACTAAGAAGTGGGCACTAGTTGTCAAGCGGTGGGGTGTGGTGCACAAACACACAGATATATATATATATATATATATATATATATATATATATATATATATATATATATATATATATATATATATATATATATATATATATGGGGGGAGGGGTAAGAAGCTTGCTTCCCAGCCATATGGTTCACGGTTCAGTCCCACTGCATAGCACTTTGGGTGTCTTCTATTACAGCCTCAGGCCAACCAAAGCCTTGTGAGTGGATTTGGTAGATGGAAACTGAAAGAAGCCCATCGTATATAAATATATATATATATGTTTATGTATTTATGTGTGTGTGTCTGTGTTTGATCCCTTGCCATTGCTTGACAACCGATTCTGGTATGTTTATGTCTCCGTAACTTAGCAGTCCAGTAAAAGAGACTTATAGAATAAGTACTAGGCTTACAAAGAATAAGTACTGGGGTTGATTTCTTCAACTAAAAATCCTTTAAGGTGGTGCTACAGTATGGCTACAGTCATATGATTGAAACAAAGTAAAAGAATAAGAAAAGAAAAGAAGAAAATATACACGCATACAACAAACTTCGACACAATTTGTTTTTGTCAAATTCAGTCACAAGGCATTGGTTAACCTGGGCCATAGTAGAAAACACCCAAAGTGCCATGCAGTGGGACTGAACATGAAACCACTTGGTTGCAAAGTGAGCTTCTTAACCATTCTACCATGCCTACACCTATCTATTAGTAAAATACAAAACAAAAATCAATAAGCAGCAACATCACATGTAAAATAAACGATGAAGCCTACCAGGACTTAACTAGTGTATAAATATTAAATCCTAGCATTGATGTTTTTATTAATTAAAAGAGTATTCCCATGATCCTTTGCGAACTACAACAAAGTGCATAAGCGACATGTCATTATTACCATTACTATATTCATGTGATGAAATGGGAAAGTCTTGAAATGTTAAGGTGTTAATGGATTTTAAAAATGCTTTTATTCCATGTAATGGAATAATAGAAAAATATGAAAAATCCTGTATTGGCCTTTGCTTTTCTCTTCGATAACATCAGTGGCGTGGAGAGGGGAGGCTGGTATGCATGTGTGAGTGCTGGTCTTCCATAAACAACATTGCCTGGACTTGTGCCGTGGAGGCGAATTTTCTAAGTGCAATCCCATGGTCAGTCATGACTGAAGGGAGTCCTTTCTATGTGCTACCATTCTAATATATTACCATTAACCCTACTGCTGAGTGAACTGGAGCAATGTGAAACAAAGTGTCTTACTCAAGAACACAACTCACAGCCCAATCCGGGAATTGAACTTGCTACCTTATGATTACTGAGCTATGCACCTTCATATGTATGTCCCTTCTATTTTTTATTTATAATAAATCTTCCATTGAGGAGGGAGCCAGTATCCAACAAAGATACAAAGTTCCATCTTTGGGATGTAGTTAACACAGACAAATTCACATTTGGAACTTTAAAAAATCTTGCATATTTTTACTGTTCCACTCTCAGATTGCATTTGTAATGTATGAATCAGCCGGTCGATTTCATTTTCTGAAAATCCCAGTTTATCCAGATTCTCCTTTAAGCATTTACTAACAAAATCTAGGGCTCCAATTATTATTGGTATGAATATGAATTCATAGTCTGGACATAGAAGCTGGAGCTTTTGAAGCAGTTGTTCTTAGATATCTTCTTTTTCTTTGATTTTCAAAGACATAGTTATATCTATACGGCAACTGACCTCTATGATGGTACATACTTTTACCTCCCTATCTCATATGTATGTATGTATGTATGTATGTATGTATGTATGTATGTATGTATGTATGTATGTATGTATGTATGTGTGTGTGTGTATGTATGTATGTATGCATGAATGCGTGTGTGTGTGTATGTATGTATGTATGTATGTATGTATGTCATTATTCAGTTTATTTCAAAATTTCTTGCCAATAGGGAAAGAACCAGTTTCTCACCTAGATCCCATGCTCCTTCATTGGAATTTCAGCATCAACAACAGGGTATTTTTGTATGTATGTATTCTGATTATATGTCTGTGCACACATTTGAATGTGGTGTGTGCCAGAGGGTTTGCAAATCCAATGGGGGTCTTAAAAGACATGTTAGGATCCACAATGAGCAGAACTTACTTGCAGGTATTGGTAGTGCAAATCAGAGGTGCAATCTGTGTGGGTGTTTTTTCAAAACACTGTCTGGTTTAAAAAGCCACATCAGACGCCATGAAAGGGCTAAGGTGTAGGTGCAGGAGGTGGTCAAACTCTGTTTAAGGAGTAGACAACCACCATGTATGTATGTATGTGCAGATTTGTGTTTTGCTTTATGTATGTATTCTCATGCACATAGTTGCATATATAGACATGCTCATATATATTTGAATGATAAACTTCTGGAAAGTTTTACAAATTTTTAGTTCCAATGATGAACTGGATCTGTAGTCTTCAAATCAGTTTTCTCCTTTCTGGTTTTGAGAAGCCTAATTTATCAAGATTGGTATTTAAACAGTGTGTTACATATCCCAGGGCCCCAATAATTACAGGTATAAACCTTAACTTGTAGTATGTATGCATGTATGTATATGTTTTGATGGCACATGGTGTGGTGGTTAGTTATGTTGTTACACTCATGATTGCAAGATTGTGGTTTCAATTCCTAGACCGGGTGGTGCATTGTGTTCTTGAACAAAACACTTTATCTCGTGTTGCTCTGCGATCACATTGACACCTGACACGTGGTACACCATACACCTGTTCAGGCAATGTAGATCTGATGGAGAGAATGAGTTAATGTACAGCACAAACATTTGATCACTATAAACAAATCATTTGTGCAGGTTGCTCAGAAAGATAATGCAGAACCATCTTTCTATGATTACGAGAGACTGCCATTTTATATATCTTTTATCTTATCTTTCACTTGCTTTTAGTTGAACAAATCAACCCCAGTACTTCTTTTTAAACCTGGTATTCATTCTAGTAGTCTCTTTTGCCAAGCTGGTAAGTTACAGGGACATTAACAAACCAACACCAATTGCCAAGCATTGGTGGGGGACAAACACACACACACACACACACCCAAGGTACTATATGGTGGGATTGAACCCAGAACCATGTGGTCGGGAAGCAAACTTCTAACTACACAACCATGCATAGCCTGTGCACACACACACACACACACAAACACACACACACACACACACACATACCCGAAGTACTACACGGTGGGATTGAACCCAGAACCATGTGGTCGGGAAGCAAACTTTTAACTACACAACCATGCATGGCCTGTGTACACACACACACACACACACACACACACACACACACACACACACACACACACACACACACACACACACACACACACACACACACACACACACACACACACACACACACACTGCACGCATACAATCCAGAAGTCAACAAATATGCAAGTACATGTATTTAAGATGTAATATAACTTGGACGTATGAGAATTTCATTGAGTGATAAGTAAATAAGACATGATTTAAAAAATAATAAGAGATTAGACAACAAACAAATGGTGGTATTTTTAAAACTGCTTGTTTTATTTTACATCTAAAAAGAACAACCAGTACCAAGTCAGCCAGCCAATACTACTTTCTAACTTTGCAAAAAAAACCAAGTGATCTCAACATGACTAACCTATTTATTAGCCTTAAACTCAGCCTTGGTCAATTTCATGTCAATAATTACAAGAGGCTAGCATTGTTTCTAGAATGTTGTCTGCCTACAATGGTAAACCAGACAGAGATAACCATTGGAAGAGAAAAAATAGAAGAGAAAAAGTAGAAAGTAAATACATTTTAAACTAGCACATTAAAATGTGCAATTATAGTATTTTTCTTTCTTTTTTTTTTGCGAGAGAATACATAGAATCTAAGTAAGTAACAATCTCAACAACAAAAAAAATAAATGGAACAAATTCTTAGATAATAGTTTGACTACTTAACTGCAAGATATGATTTATCATTGAAATTGCAAGAAAAAAACAACAACAAAACCCCTGAAAAATAAATGGAAATAAGTGGAATTTAATGGAATAAAATGAAAATAATATAAAATATAAAAGGTTTGTCATTTGTAATAGAAAAAAATTGAAATCTAAAAATAGCTATGCATTTATTTATTTATTTACCTAGCACTAACTAGCTAGGGATAGACATATGTTTTTTTTACAGGAAAGATTTTCGTATTTAACAGTTCTTAAAAAGTAAATAAGTTCAGATAAATATGTTGATCAGATGCAGGCATGGCTGTGTGGCTAAGATGTTTTGCTTTCCAACCATATGGTTCCAAGTCCAGTTCTATTGCAGGGTACATTGGGCAAGTGTTGTCTATTATAGTCCTGGCCTGACTGAAGCCTGTGAGTAGATTTGGTAGATGGAAAATGAAAGAAGTTTGTTGGATATATTTATATGATGTCATACTCTAGCCTCTCATCACCTAGCATAAAGCCACCTCCTTCAATACCATCCCCCCCTCTCAAAGTATATTTGTCTTGCAAGTTACTTGGTGACCTCACTGGTGCTGGTGCCTTGTAAAAAGCAACCAGTTTACCTTGCAAAGTGGTTGGCATCAGGAAGAGCATCCAAACATAAAAACCATGTCAAAGCAGACAGTGGAGCATGGAGTAGTCCTGCAGCTTACCAGCTCCTATGAAATAACACAACTCATGCCACCATGGAAGACAAGCATCAAATGATTATAATTTTATATATTATCATCATTTAATATCTGGTTTCCATGCTGGCATGGGTATATATACATACATACATACATACATACATGTATATATATGAAGGAGCACTCCATCAGTTACGACGATGAGGGACCCAGCTGATACGATCAACGGAACAGCCTGCTCATGAAATTAACATGCAAGTGGCTGAGCACTACACAGACACGTGTACCCCAACATAGTTCTCAGGGAGACTCAGCGTGACACACACACACACACACACATATATATATATATATATATATATATATATATATATATATATATACATATATACATATATACATATATGTGTATATATATATATATATATATATAACGTGAGAGAGTTAGGGGTTGGGGGTACAACCCACTAAGGGATAGTATCTATCCAGTATACTGCTGGGAGGGTACCCAATTATTGCTACGCTAGTGCTATACTAGGTGCAATCAATGGGAGCGGCAGCATATTATCCTCCATTTTCTAATTGTTACACACATATATATATATATATATATATATATATATATATATATATATGTATACATACATACATACATACATATATATACATATGTACATATAATACATACATACATACACACACACACGTGGCTATTTGTTTTCCTATGTGTTCGTTCCGTTGTCTATAGTTCATTTTTCTAACGTCCTGTACCCAAATATGCATCTATATACACATGTAGATGTAAGTATGTACATATATGTGTGTAGACATGCATATGCTTATATATCCTTTGTATTATTTATATATATATATATATATACAGGGTGCAATGAGTAAATTTTTGCCATTTTATAGTTTTAATTTTGTGCATGCACATAATTCACTCTGCCAGAAATTTGGAAACAACATGCTGTACTACTTGGCATTTGCACCAGAAGCTCCAATATGAACATTTCAGAGTGTTTGGGTGTCAATCTGAGGACAGATTGGTCCCAAAACATGTACCAAGAGTGATAAAAATCAAACATCCAGTCAACATCATGGTGTTTAGAGTGATCACTAGGGATGGCAACATTATGCCTCCATTCATCTTCCCACATGGTCTCAGACTCAATACAGAGGCCTACATGAAGTGCCTGGAGAAGGTAGTGCTTCCCTGGGTCAAGAGGGTGGCTGCTGGAAGACCCTGTGTCTGATGTCTGGCAACAGGACTCTGCACCATGCCACACAAGCAGAAGAACACAGTCATGGCTGTCAGACAATTTCTGCGACCACATCACCCCTAACATCTGGCCACCTAACTCCCCAGACTGCAACCCCCTTCATTATTATGTATGGGGCACAGTTGTGCGAGAGACCAACAAAACTCCTTGTAACACCCAGGATGAACTGAAGACAAGGATTGTGGCAGCATTCACCAACTTAAACAAGGAGACCCTCCAGAAGAGTTGCAAAAGATTCCGAAGTCGTCAGGAGAATGTGGTTGAAGTGAATGGCAATTTTATTGAATGAATTAACTCTTTAGTATTTCAATGTATTTTCATGTAATTTTGGTAAATATATCTATTAAAATGAGATGTCAGTGTTATCTTCCATTTTTGCATAATTTAGATGACAGTTTATTCACCGCACCCTGTATTTGCATGTGTGTGTATCATCATCATCATCAACATTTAACATCTGTTTTCCATGCTAGCTTTGGACGGCTTGACAGGAACTGGCAAGGTCAGGGGCTGTGTATGTATGTGTGTGTGTGTGTTTATATCTGTTCATCTTGACATTGTGTGATAGCTGTAAGTTGGTGTCGCTGTCAAGCAAGCAGTATCATTTGTTTCCAATCTTCCATGCAAACATGTCTGGTCACAGTGAAATATTACCCTTGCTTGGAAGCAAGTGAGGGTTAGTGACAGGAAGGGCATCTGGCCATAGAAAATCTACTTCAACAAATTATGCCTGACCCTACAGTCATGGAAAAATGAATGTTAAAACAATGATGATGATGATAATGCACAAAAATATAAAAAAATAAGAAATATAAATTGAAGGCTGATTCATATATAATAGATTTCCTATCATTTTAAAAGATTATGATTTCAGACACAGCAAATTGGAAGAACGCACTATTATGTATGAAGTCTACTATTTTATTCTTACAGAGAATTCATTTATTGTTGATTTCCTGAGTGTCTTCTTGGTATCTTTACACAAATTTGGAATGATCTACAAAAGCAATAAACCAATCACAAAGAATTTCTGAGTTGCTTTTTTACAGGAATAAAAGAGTTAAATGGAAATGGTCTTAATGAAAGACAATTTTGTTGGTTTTGTAGAAAAAAATATTCTTTTATCTTTTACTTGTTTCAATCATTGACAAAATCAACACCAATACATACTTTTATTTAAAAGTCTGGTACTTATTCTATTGGTCTTATGTGTGGAACTGCTAAATTATGCAGACATAAATAAACCAACACTGGTTGTTAAGCAGTGGGGGACAAACACAAACACAAAGACACACACACACATGATGGGTTTCCACACAGTTTTTGTCAACCAAATTCACTCACAAAGCATAGATTGACCCATGGATATGATAGAAGACAGTTGCCTAAAGTACTACACCATGGGAGTGAACTCAAAATCACATGGCCCCAAAGCAAGCCTCTTAACCACACAACCGTGCCTGCAGTTATGGTGTATGAAACAATTAATAGACCTTTGTTGTTTATTTTTTCCAAACAACTGGCTTTTTAAAAAATAGTTTTTAAGTATTCTTTTAGTCTTTTAGATTCAATCTGCTGTTATGCTGGGCCAGTGCCTTCAAGATTTGTTGGTTACTTCAATCCTAGTATTCTATCTGGTACTTACTTTGGTGCTGTCCAAAGGAGGAAAGCAAAGTTGATTTGTGTAGGATTCTAATGCAGATTGTAAAGTTATTTTAATCCATGCTCTATGATGGGATGTCCTTCCTAACACCAACTTTTTACTGGTGCTTTGTGAAGGGCCAAGTTCTGTCAAGAATGTATGAGTGCTTGTACTTGGCTGTTGTTCAACCATTTCAAGCAAGGCCTCATTTCCCACAACAGAAGATCTCCCTGGCCTTGGTTTGTCTTTAAGGCTCATGTTACTTTCCTTGAAACATCTGATCTAGTTTTGTGCTACACATTCATTGACAGTTTCTGGGTCTTCCACATGACTAATTTCTTTTGCCACTGCCCTTGCACCAAGTCCTTTTTTCCACTCATAACTGAAGCTGTAAAATCAATAATAAACAATTAATGTTTATATACTTTACTCTTACTTGTTTCAGTCATTTGACTGCAGCCATGCTGGAGCACCGCCTTTAGTCGAGCAAATCGACCCCAAGACTTATTCTTTGGAAGCCTAGTACTTATTCTATCGGTCTCTTTTGCCGAACCACTAAGTTTTGGGGATGTAAACACACCATCATCAGTTGTCAAGCGATGTTGGGGGGGGGGGGGGACAAGCACAGACACACAAACACATACACTCACATACATACATATATATATACATATATACAACAGGCTTCTTTCAGTTTCCATCTACCAAATCCACTCACAAGGCTTTGGTTGGCCCGAGGCTATAGTAGAAGACACTTGCCCAAAGTGCCACATAGTGAGAATGAACCTGGAACCATGTGGTTGGTAAGCAAGCTACTTATCACACAGCCACTCCTGCTATATATGAAGATAAAGAATAAACAATTCAGCAACGACCGGACAGCAAATTGTATCAAATTAATGACATAACATGGAGATACAAGTTGCCAAAAAACATCAGTGGAAATCTGAAAAAAACTTTTGACTCAATCTGGAAACCTGTCCTCATGTGAAAAATATTAAGTAAAAAATTAGCAATGTTTATTGACATTTCCTGCAAATGAATTGCATTCCACAAAGCCTATTCAAAGATGAATAGAATAAAAAAATCCATTAGTTGAAAAAGGAAAGAGGTTAGCAACAGGAAAGGCATCTGGTTGCAAATCAATGCCTCAGTTCATATTTATCCAACCCATATTGACATGCAAAACTGGATGTAAAACATACAAGTGAATTCAGCTCTTATTTCAGGAGCACCATTATTGTTTGAATATGAGTATTTAGAATCTCTCATTAATTTCCTTCCTTTTAACTTTCCCCCCGAAGGGCTGTGTCCAAAATGCTGGATTTTCCACTCTTCATCTCAAGCTCCCTGTACTCTTTTTATTGATTTTACCACATAATATAAGTCTTTCCATTTACAGAACTACACCAAGCTCAGCAGAGTCTGTTCAATAGTAAATCAATAGCCCGTGTCAAGAATACTGTATTTGATTGCATATATACTCTTTTACTCTCTTTTACTTGTTTCAGTCATTTGACTGTGGCCATGCTGGAGCACCGCCTTTAGTCGAGCAAATCGACCCCGGGACTTATTCTTTGTAAGCCTAGTACTAATTCTATCGGTCTCTTTTTGCCAAACCGCTAAGTGACGGGGACATAAACACACCAGCATCGGTTGTCAAGCAATGCTAGGGGGACAAACACAGACACACAAACATACACACACACATACATACATACATACATACATACATACATATATATATATATATATATATATATATATATATATATATATACGACGGGCTTCTTTCAGTTTCCGTCTACCAAATCCACTTGCAAGGCTTTGGTCAGCCCGAGGCTATAGTAGAAGACACTTGCCCAAGGTGCCATGCAGTGGGACTGAACCCGAAACTATGTGGTTGATAAGCAAGCTACTTTATTTCATTAGATTGGCCATTAAGGCCTTACAAAGAGGGGACAAACAAGGACAGACAGACGTAAAGTAGATGTCGGCTGGACACGGACATTAATGAGATGAGGATGATAACAAAAGGTGAATAAAAATGAGAGAGGCACCGACGCCCACCGATCGATAACCCCTCGAAAACATTGTTCAATACAAATCCAATAAAAGTCAAAAATTCAATGGCAATTCAATAAAGTTCAATAAAAGTTCCTTTTAAAGATCTAATCTTCCTCATCCGGGCCTCCAAGCAATTGTCCCGTCGCCATCAGGAGATCTCGCAGTGGCACGCCCGAAAGAAAGTAAATAAAATCCTCTTTTTGATAGGTCTTTTCGACCTCCATGACTTCACTATGATTTAAGACCTCCGCAGCCACCTGCGGAGGCCAACGTGGATGGTCTATACATTCTCAGTTGTAATGCTCACGGTCAAATAGATCATCCAGACACTTTTCAACGGGCCCTCCCTTAAGGTAACAGAAGATATACTCCGTTTCCTCATCATCGGAAGGGGCCGCAACCTGCTCTGTCGGTGACACAAATCCCACTGACAGAGCCTCCCGATCCGGTGGCACACTTCCCAACGGAGGGGCAACGGGTTCGGTCGGTGGCACGTCCGCCGACCGTCTCCCCTTTTCTTTTTTTTCCTTTTACCGGTTGCGGGGGTTGGGGCATCTTTCGGCACACCTGAGGTGTCCACCTTTCTCGCAACCTCTATTTCTCCTGGTGAGCAACCACCGTTACTCGCCTTCCTCTTTCTATTCGTGGAGGCCACCGCCTCCACGACTTCCTCCGTCTCCCCCTCCAATGGTGGGGCGGAGGACTCATTCTCTTTTTTCCTCTGCTCCGGGGCCTTACCTCGGCCCTTGGGACAGTTCTTTTTTAAATGGCTGAGTTCAAGGCACTTGTGACATTTAGGAGGGCGTCCCTCCAAAATCACTGGATACCTTGCCTGAGCCATCCTTAAAAAGTCTGGAAACACCAGACTCGCAATCGACTGGGACCACAGGGTCAACACCACTTTTGACCCCTCCCAGTCAATTGCTGGTAAAATTTTTACATTGAGGAGCTTGGTTCCGGTGCCACCCAGACCCCGGCGGAAAGAATCCTCTATCCACTCGGGCTTTATTCCAGGCGGCAACCCGCAGACCCAAGCCCTCGTTATTTTTTGTCCACAATATGTGGGAAGAAACAAAATTTCTTTGCCCTCAATGGGCCCACTCGCAAATTTGCGAGCTTCACCCAGGGAGTCAAAAAGCAACCACACGGTTGCATATTTGACTCCCCTTGAAATATATTTAAAGTTGGCATTAACATTCGTAAGTTCCTTTTCAATAATAGTTTGAGGAAAGACAGTGACGCTATCCAACACCTTTGAGTAGGTTCGGAGCGTCACTGTTCTTTCCTCCATTTCTTTCAACCACTGTTTGGGTGGGCACAGTTCCCACTCCAAGACATGGTTTCCCTTTTTTGCCATGCTTACAAAAAAAAATGTTCAACAAAAATGTTCAGAAAATAGTTCACAAACAAGTTCAACAAAAAAATTCACAAAAACAAACTAAATACAAAAGAACAGAAGACAGAGCAGAGAAAAGGAAAGAAGGAAGACAGTTTAAGTCAAGGCAACACAATTCCGGCCACCAGCAATACCTATAGGTATTCCAATAAAGGCGTTCCAATAACGGTACTCCAAAATAAAAGTATTCCAGTAAAGGTATTCCAATAAAGGTAATCCAGGGCCACAGCAGCAAAATTTTCACAAGTTTTTTGGAGGTGAGATACGCCCACAAAAACAACAATTCTCGCACAGCGAGACACAAAAAGTTTTCTTCACTCAAAGTTGCTTTTTTTTTTTTTTTTTTGCTCAAAGTCAAAACAAAAATTTTCGCTACTGTGGGCAAGCGAACCCACCTCCCACAAACAGCGAATACAAAATTTGTTCGTACAACGAACAAACAAAAAACTCGCCAAGGAAAGTGAAGATGCCACACCGCTGGACAACAATTTACTAAAAAAATAAATAGAAGCAATAAATTGCTGCCCAGCTGAGCAACAAAAACCACACAGCCACTCCTGCGACACTTTTTCTCCAAAAAAAGTCTCAAAAATTCACATAGGTCCTATACATGAATTTAGGCTTTCCATAAGCTTTAATATATTAACTTTTTTTTCCCCCCTGAATATGCTCTGCTGAAAAATAGGATGCATCTAATATGCCCACTTGTCTTTTATACTATCAAATATATGTTAATTTTTGAAGTATGAGCATAATTGTGTGGTAACAAGTTTGCTTTCCAACCACATGGTTTTAGGTTCAGTCCCACTGCATGGCACCTTGGACAAGTGTCTTCTACTATTGTCCTGGGATGACCAAAGCCTTGTGAATGGATTGGATAGGCAGAATGGAAAGCTTATCATATATGTGTGTATGTGTGTGTGTGTGTGTATGCATGTCTATTGTGTATGTGTGTGTTACTCCTTGTGTGATATTTATAAACAATTGTTACCATCATGTCTGGTGATGGAGAAGTATCATCTTACTTGGAAACAGTTGGTGACAGGAAGCATATCTAGCCATAGAAAAAGCCTCAACAAATTCTGTCCAATGCATGCAAGCTTTAAAAAGTGGGTATTAATAAATAATGATGATAATGAGCTCTCAGAATAACCCAATAACATATTCCAGGAGATTATTTAGCATTTGAGGCAAGATTTATGATTCAGTAACCTATTTCAGAAGTGTATTGTACAGATTAATATATGAACAAGGACTCAACAGATCTGTTTCAGGAGTATTTTAGTGTTTGAAATATGAGGCTTTCATTAGGTTAATAATAATTAACCTAATTTTCGATATGTTGTTGCATTTCAACATTCATTTTATTTCCAAATGGTTTGGAATTTTCTTTAAAAAGCATGTTCTTTCATGATCGAAATCATATACTGCTTAGTTGATTCATAAGTTTACTGTTAATAGATGCAGGAGTGGCTGTGTGGTAAGAAGCTTGCTTCCCAACCTCACGGTTCCAGGTTCAGTCCCACTGGGTGGCACCTTGGGTAAGTGTATTTTATTATAGCCTCTGGCCAACCAAAGCCTTGTGAGTGGATTTGGAAGACAGAAATTGAAAGAAGCTCGTCATATATACATACATGTGTGTGTGTGTGTGTGTTCCCCCCCCCCTCACCATTGCTTGACACCAATGTTGGTGTGTTTATGTCCCCCGTAACTTAGTGGTTCGGCAAAAGAGTCCAATAGAATAAGTACTAGGCTCACAAAGAATAAGTCCTGGGGTTGATTTGCTCGACTAAAGGCGGTGCTCCAGCGTGGCCGCAGTCAAATGACTGAAACAGGTAAAAAAAATAAAAGAATAGTCATATCTGTGATTCTGTTTATGGAAACAAAGTTATGAACATATGCATCTAATGCACAATCCAAATTGTTTAAATACCTGATCTGTTATATATTGATGGATAGCCTAGTGGTTATGGCATTGGTCTCCTGATCATAATGTTGCAGGTTCAGTTCTTCAACTAGGAAATGATGATATTTGTATTCGCTGTTTGTGGGAGGCGGGTTTGCTTGCCCACAGTAGCGAAAATTTTTGTTTTGACTTTGAGCAAAAAAAAAAAAAAAAGCAACTTTGAGTGAAGAAAACTTTTTGTGTCTTACTGTGCGAGAATTGTTGTTTTTGTGGGCGTATCTCACCTCCGAAAAACTTGTGAAAATTTTGCTGCTGTGGCCCTGGATTACCTTTATTGGAATACCTTTACTGGAATACTTTTATTTTGGAGTACCTTTATTGGAATGCCTTTATTGGAATACCTATAGGTATTGCTGGTGGCCGGAATTGTGTTGCCTTGACTTAAACTGTCTTCTATATATGTATGTGCGTATGTGTTTGTCCCCCCAACATCGCTTGGCAACCGATGCTGGTGTGTTTACATCCCCGTAACTTAGCGGTTTGGCAAATGAGACTGATAGAATAAGTACTAGGCTTCCAAAGAATAAGTCCTGGGGTC
The DNA here is from genome assembly GCF_046866305.1 of Octopus bimaculoides. NCBI lineage: Eukaryota > Metazoa > Mollusca > Cephalopoda > Octopoda > Octopodidae > Octopus > Octopus bimaculoides. The sequence goes on from NC_142928.1 coordinate 136,703,304, forward strand.
TATTTGCTCGACTAAAGGCGGTGCTCCAGCATGGCCGCAGTCAAGTGACTGAAACAAGTAAAAGAGTAAAGAGTAATGTCTTCTAGCCTTTGTTAGATGGCTGTGAGGTTAATGCTAATTCTTTCATAAATAAAGGCTTCTATATGGTGTTTGTTGCTGTACTAAGCCTACAAGGAAGCTTTATTGAATACAATGGGATCCTAAAAAGGGCCAAATGGTATAATGACTATAACATTGGGACTATAACAATCATATTGAGGACACTAGTTCTATCATTATCATCATCATCATCATCGTTGTTGTCATTTTAACATCCACTTTTCTATGCTTGCATGAGTCAAATGGAATTCATTGAGGCAGGTTTTCTATAGCCAGATGCTCTTCCTGTTACCAACCATTCTCTGTTTCCAAGCAAGCTAATATTTTTCTATGAATGGATATGATTTCACAGAAGATGGGAAAAGAATAACATGACACTCGTTTACAATTATCTTGTGATGACAAGACAAGGAGACATAAACACATACAAACACACACCCGTACATACATATACACAGTATTCTTCTTTCAGTTTCCAGTCTACTTAATCCACTCACATAGCTTTGGTCAGCCCAGAGCTATAGTAGAAGACATTTGCCTAAGGTGCCACACAATGGAACTGAACCCAAAGCCATGTGGTTGGGAAGCAAACTTCTTAACCACATAGCCCTGTCTGCATTGCTATTAATGTACTATAATTGTTCTTAATTTTTTAAACAATAATTGCTTCTAAGTCAAAACACTATATAATAATCTTTCCTATTATAAGCAGAGGGCTTGAAATTTTGGGGGAAGAGGGCACAGTTGGTTACATCAACCCTGAAAGGATGAAAAGCAAAGTCAGCTTTGGCAGAATTTGAACTCAGAATATAAAGACGAAATACCACTAAACATTTTGTCTGGCCTGCTAACAAGTCTGCCAGTTCACTACCACATAGCGTATTATAATAATAATTCCATTCCTTATTTCAGAATTCAGACGAAATTGGCCTGATTTACATCAAACATCTTTGTCCTTTAAACAAATGAACAATTATTTAGACTGTGTACATACAGCTGCATACATATATGTCTACACACACATACACAGGACTTCTGCACAATTTTCCTCTACCAACCTAAACTCACAAGGCATTATTTAGCCAATATAAGACTATGATAAGAGACACTTGACTGAGATGTGGCACAAGGGTATTGAACCCAGAACCATGTAGGTATGAAGTGAACATCTTAACAACACAGCCATGCTTAAAACTATCACATTTTCAAAAAATATTCTTGAGTACATTATATTTATTCCAACCATTTTTCCATTGCCTTATTACCCTAACTTCATTAAATAATACATTTTGAAATAATAATGCTTCTATTTAAATAAACCAAATACAACAGCTTCCTGTTTTTTATTTTCTGTTTCTGTTTGTTTTTCTGTCATTGAAAGCTTCATTGACATCACAACGTTTGTCTTTGTTTAATAAACTCTTGGTTGAACTAAAAACAATATCACTAGCTTGAAATAAGTCTTTTATGATTGCAAGAAAACTCTGCTTCATTTTTACTCTTTTAATCCGCTGTCTCTTATTCGTTTCATTCATTGGATGCGGCCATGCTGGAACACTGCCTTGAAAGGTTTGGGTGAACAAATCAACACCAGTACTTCTTTTCAAATCTGGATCTTATTCTCTTGATCTCTTTTGCTGAACCATAAATTTTTTTCTGGCACTGAATATGTGTCAGGAAGAAAATTAGCTTATTTCTTCCTGATACATTAGTCCAACATCACATATATGACCAGGGGTAATTTCTTTTTTGAAACATTTTTTGGAAAAAAAGTGTGTCTTATATGTTATCCAATATATTACTTCAGATGGGTTTCATTAATGCTAGTCAATGTGACCACCATATAACTTATGTTTCAATATCAGCAAGTAAGTGTGCAAATCTGGCAAAGGTCTTACTCCATTTCGTTTTTGTATCTGGTTTGCAAGATCCTTTATGTGAATTTGTGAGTTGAAACAAGTTTTGTTGTGTCTAGGGAGAGTCATCATGCTAATACAATTAACACACACACTCATTCATTAAATTTCTTTTTGTTTTTGTCAAAGCTCCTTCATTGCCTTTTTGCAACCTTCTCAGTGACTATTGATACTCACTAACAAGGTTGCAAAAAAGCAATGAAAGAACTTTGACAAAAAAAAAAAAAAAAAAAATTGGCTATTTAATAAATGAGTGGAATTGAGCCAGTGTGTGTGTTAATTATATTGGCATGATGACTCTCCCAAGGCATAACAAGATCTTATTCAATTATCATTTTTTAAGTTTTTATCATAAAGTGCAGGCATGACTGTGTGGTTAAGAAGTTTGCTTCCCAACCAGATGGTTTTGGATTCAGTCTCACTGCTTGGCACTTTGGGCAAAAGTCTTCAACTATAGCCCCAGGCCAACCAATACTTTGTGACTAAATTTTTTAGATAGAAACTGAAAGAAGCCTGCCATTTTTATGTATATGTATGTATGTTTGTATGTATCCTTGTCTGGGCATAACCATTATATAAGTACTGTTGTTAATTTCTAGTTTTCAATAAAATACATGTCTAACCATAGGAGAAATATTACTTTGCATGGAAACAGGTGAGAGTTGGCAACAGGAAGAACATCCCACCATAGAATGTCTGCCTCAATAAACTCTGTCCCACCCATGCAAGGTGGACGTTAAATGATAATGGTGATTATAGAATGTCATAAAACAGCTGCTTAAAATTCTTCATTCTTTTATTTTCTGTTTTTCTTTTCTGTAACAGTTCATCAAAGAAAATATCTCTTTTTGTTTTTTTTCTGCATTTTCTTCTCCATTGAAAACTTACATTAAACATGAATCTATCAATCAGTTACAACACATCTCAACAAATTTTCAATTACCACTATCATATTCACGATTAATTATATTTCTATGTCAGTTGGTTTTTCTTCCAGTATGTGTATGAGTTTAATACAAATAGCCATTTATTCTATTTTTACAACATTACTTCATGTCTTTTTTGTTTCTTAAAGATTGAATAAATCTTTAACATTTAAATTCTTCTTTTAGAAGTTCTTGATCAATATTTAACTAACGAATTTTCAATTGATAAATATTTGCAGTTAATATATGCTAACTTTTAATATTGATTTTTTCATTAAACAGGAACCACTTCATCAAAATCTGTCCTTTCTATCAGTTTTATCATTATACAGGGGAAGGTGGAAAGAATTATTAGAAAATGATACTGAATTGTCCTATACCCAGTTTTAGAATATATACATATACACAAACACAAACATATAAATATATATAATCACCATCATCATTGTTTTAACATCCACTTTTCCATGCTTGCCTGGATAGGACAAAGTTTATTGAGGCAGATTTTCTACAACTGGATGCCCTTCTTGTCACCAACCTTTACCTGTTTCCACGCAAGGTAATATTTTCACATGGCCAGTCCTGTTTTCAGAGAATATTGGAAATGAATGGCATTCATTTACAACAATCATGCTATGTCAACACAAGGAGGCACAAACATACACACACTCACACTCACATACATATATATACACATATACAATAAGCTTCTTCCAGTTTCTATCTACTATATCTACTGAAAAGGTTTTGGTTGGCCTTATATATATGGTTGGCAACTAAGTTCCCGCTGTTTTTTAAAATTTTGGAATTTATTGCGTTTTTAAATTTTGGAATCTACTTTTTTCGAGAATTCTAGTTTTGAATCATTTTGGAATCTATTTTGTTTTTCTTTCTAGTTAATTTTAGTTAATTTTTGTTTATTTTCAGATCATTAAAATGGAATGTCAAGTTAAAAAAAAACAAGCATTTTTGACACCTCCTTCTTTTTGCTTTTAATTAAGGTTCTATGGTCACAAAAGCTGCTTGTGACATTTGTGCTGTGTATGGAGTGGGTGCTATAGCTGAAAGAACCACTCGTGATTGGTATGCCAAGTTCAAAAATGGAAATTTTGACCTCAAAGACGCACCTCGTTCTGGCCGTCCAGTTGAGTTCGATAAAGATCGATTAAACTAACTTTTGCACGAAAATTCTCGTCAAACAACAAGGGAATTGGCAGAAAAAATGGAATGCTCCCACACTGCTACAAAGAAGCATCTTCACTTGATGGGAAAGGTTCAGAAGTATGGAGCATGGGTTCCTCATACTTTAAGTGACAACAACAAAAATCAATGAGCCATAATCTCCGCTGGTTTGCTTGCTCGTCACTGCTCAACTTATGGACACAAGCAACAATTTCTTTACCGAATCGTTACTGGTGACAAAAAAATGGTGCCTGTACATCAATATGAAGCAGTGTAAGGCATGGCTTAGCCCTGGTAAACAAGCGACAACACGCGTGAAACAAGATCTTCATCCACATAAAACAATGTTGTGCGTATGGTGGGACTGGGAAGGAATTATCCATTACAAATTGCGTGAACGGAACCAAACAGTCAACGCAGAACTCTATGTTCAACAGATGGAACGATTCAACATGGCTATTCAAGAGAAAAGATCTAATTGGCAGCATGGAGTTCTGCTGCACAACAATGCTCGCCCTCATATCGCCAAAAATTAGAAATGATCTAATTATAAATCTATAGAAATTAGAAATGATCTAATTATAAATCTCACAGAGAGAATTAAGCAGCAGTGTTATGATAAAGCAGTTGTATACTGTCAACTTAATGTGACAGTCCCAATAAAGGAATCATACTGCTGTTATTTAGCCCTAGGAAGCTGGACCGTGTCCTGTCGGCCTTGACATGTATACACACTCATATGGTGGATTCAATTTGATCAATTACCTTGGATTCATTATCATCATCATCTAACATCTGCCTTCGATGCTGGCATGGGTGGGACCATGCTCAAAATATATTTTCTGCCATGGATTATACAGAATATATGTTTGCCGCCAAAGTACTTTCTTTTCACTAAGCTTCTGTTATACGTCTTTTAATCCAACATTTGAGTAATTTACTTTATTGCATTCAAACAACATCTGGTGTCTATCAACCAAGAGTGATGTTCAACTTAACAAATTAAGACTCTCTGAAGAAAATCAGCTGGTCTTCTGTAAAACATGTTAACAAACATGTATTTCTGTATGTATTTATCTTTTGACTTTTATTTGTTTCAGTCATTCAACAGTGTCTTTAAGGGTTTTCGTCAAATAAATTGACCCCTGTACTTATATATCTATTTCTAAATCTGGTACTTATTCTATCTGCCTCCTTTTGTTGAACTGCTCAGTTATGGAACATAAAGAATGCAATACAGTTTCCAAGCAGTGGGAGGGGTGATAAATACAGGCACAAAGGCACACACTGGGAGTGAGACACTCACCAGCTTTTGTTAAAGCATGTCTCTAGGAGATGGTCTGTCTAAGAAAAAAAAAAAGGTTCCAGGTTCAGTCTCACTGCGTGGCACCTTGGGCAAGAGTCTTCTACTATAGCCTCGGGCTGACCAAAGCCTTGTGAGTGGATTTGGAAGATGGAAACTGAAAGAAGCCCATCATGTGTATGTATGTGTATATATATATATATATATATATAGTTCAAAAACACAATAACAAAAAAACAAAAAAACAACAAAGTGAGGACGTGATATGGATAGTATTATTGGACGCTCAGGAAAGGAAAGAGAGAGTGTATGACGTTTCGGGCGTAGCCCATTGTCGGAAAGATGGAAAGTTCGGAGAATGGAAGAACGGAGAAAGAGGAAAATGGTACCGATGCCCACGAGGTTACATGATGAAAAAAAAAAAAAAAAAAAAAAAATATATATATATATATATATATATATATATATATATATGTATACGGCAATAAAAAAATGGAGGGGATCAAGAGGTGGTATTCATCAACTTTAGACATTATATTATGTCTATTTATTAAAAAAAACAATTATAACAATATGCATACATGTATAACATATTATGCTTTACATATGTAAAAATACCAGTAATTATTAAAATATATAACGTAGAACATAGAAAGTAGAATAGTTTCTTACAGCCATTTCAGCCAATAGGTCATAGTATCCTACTTTACTTCTATCCCTTCAGTGAACTGAAGTATTTGGTAGATAAGATTAAGGTACTTAGGTGTGCCTCTGGGCTTCATCAGAGAGTTTAGAAAGTTCATAAGGTTAAGTTATAAATATAAATACATACATATACATACACTTTAACATATACATACATATACATAAATACATATCTATACATTTATATATATATGTATATGCATACAAAGGAATCAATTATTATTATTATTAAGTGTATTATATTATTCTTATTAGATAAAGTATAAACAGAGGAAAAATAAAATTATCAAAAGAGAAATAATAGTGGAATTTAAATAATCTATCTTAAGATTATTGTTGTTTTGTAGGAATGAAAAGGTATATAAATGAGGAATACACACACACACACACACATACACACACACACACACACACACACACACACACACACACACACACACACACACACATTTACGTACAAACACACTCATAGGTACATACATATTTCATGTGTTGAGAAGGGAGGATTACTGTAGTAGATCGTATAAACATGCGATATGTTTTCTATTGAGGGCTTGAGATAAAGGTCCACAATAAGTGGGTTAGAGTTTATATTAATACCTGTGATATTAGTTGGTACTAAAATTAATAAATTTCCAGGTATTAAACAAGATACTTTATTATTTTCCATTACTTTTTGTTTATCAAGTTGCTGAAATCCTACGGGAAGTGGGGAGGGGGTTATGGTCAGTCCCGTAATCTAATTAGTCGTTTATTGTTTTGAAAGGCCATGGCTTTGTTATGGTTGGTTAATGGATAACCAATAACATAAACAACAACAACAAAGTAGGCAAAAATATATAAATGTATACAAATAAAAAACAAATATATATGTATATATATTTATGTGTGTCTGTCTTTGTGTCTGTGTTTGTCCTTCCCACTGTCACTAGCGGTTCAGCAAAAGAGACCAATAGAATTTGTACTAGGCTTACAAAGAATAAGCCCTGAGGTTGATTTGTTTGACTAAAGGCAGTGCTCCAGCATGGCTTCAGTCAAATGACTGAAACATGTAAAAGAGTATGCAGGGAATAGCTCCAGAATTTTGTGGATCTTTTGCTTGAGACCATGGCACTTCCACATTCCTAGGTCTGCAGCCCATATTGGCACTAGATATCTTACCTCAACTTGCCTCTGGATCATGTTAATAGGGTAGAGAGGATCTATAGAGCACCATGTGTGCAAACCTTATAGGACCTAAAATTTTGTACAGGCATCACTTGTCAGTGTTGGTCATATTTATCTATGAGTTAACATCCATTGTCATCATCATCATATATGACAGGCTTCTACACAACTTTCATCTACCAAATCCACTCACAAGACATTGCTTGGCCTGGGGCTAAAGTAGAAAATACTTGCCCAAGGTGCCACACAATGAGACAGAACCCAAAATGAAATCATGTGGTTGCAGAGTGAACACAGCCATAATTTCCCTTTATATAGTGGTTTTTTTGCCTAGTTTTTCTGAGAATAATTGAAAATTATTCTCAGAAAAACTAAGACATACTATGCAAATAGTAACATTCTCTACTTATTTATGTCAACTGTGGACAAAATAATTACAAGTGCTAGCATTTATTTATTTATTTGTCTTAGTTTCTGCCAGCTGCTACTTATGAAGTTAAATAGTAATAGCTTCCTGGTATTTCTGGAAGTATACAGCTGAACACTTCATGACTATTTATTTATACATTTGTTTATTCTCTTGTTTCCTAATACATATAAAATTAACTTCTTTACCATCTTACATTTTACTTTCATTCTATTCCTATGGAATAAGTTATTACAGTATAAATCTCCTAAATCATATTCAGCTATATTCATTTTTACGTTGTAAAATAGAAGAATTGACAACTACATATCTACCAATATATATATATATATCCTTTATCTTTTACTTGTGAAGGTGCATGGCTTAGTGGTTACAGCATTGGGTTCACAGTCATGAGGTAGTGAGTTCAATTCCTTGACTGGACTTTGTGTTGTGCTCTGTCTTAAGCAAGACACTTTATTTCATGTTGCTCCAGTTCACTCAGCTGCAGAAATGAGTTGTGATGTCACTTGTACCAAGCTGTATCAGCCTTTGCCTTTCTCTTAGTTAACATTGTGGCGTGGAGATGGGTGGCTGGTATGCATGGTCGACTGCTGGTCTTCCATAAACAAATTTGCCCAGACTTGTACTTTGGAGAGGAACTTTCTGGGTACAATCTCTTTATTCATGACTGAAGAGGGTCTTACCCTTTTACTTGTTTCAATCATTGAAACAATGCTGGGGTACCCCTCAAAGGGTTTAGCTGAACAAATCATTACCAGTTTTTTTTTTAAAGTCTGGTACTTATTCTGTCTGTTTTACTGAACCTACTGCTAAGTTATGAGGACATAGACAAACCAATATCGGTTGTTAAACAGTGGTGGGGGACAAACACACACAAATTATATATATACAAATTATATATATATATATATATATATATATATGTGTGTGTGTGTGTGTGTGTGTGTGTGTGTGTGTGTGTGTGTGTGTGTGTATTTAGATGCTATAGAGTGGGATGGAACCTGGAACCATGTGGTTGGGAAGCAAACTTCTTACCACGCAGTCATGCCTGCATCTAAAAACATGGAATACTTCATGAATTTGTATGTCATTCTTGCGCAAGCATCATGCTAATCTTTTCTGTATCGTTCCAATTTCAGAAGATGCACTGTTGAAGCTATATATAACCTCCTTTTCTCTTTAAATATATCTACCATGAAAGGAACAAAAATGCCTCAAACATAACTGACAGGAGAAAATGGGAATTGATTTCCTTGTGTGAAACATAATGAAATCATCTTGAAATTCACACTGTTAACAGATAGATTCAGTGTGTGGTATTTAAATATATTCGTCAAAGAAATTAAAAATTACAATTCATTTTAAGATTCTGGTGTATTTTCAACCCCCCAAATGCACTCTCCAATGTGTGTGTGTGCAAAGTTCGGAGAGCTCTTACCTCTGCTAGTGACAAAGGGTAAACGCTCAGAGTAAACGGTAGACTGTATGATGTATGTGTGAACAGCCATGCTACATGGCAGTGAAACATGGGCTGTGACTGCTGAGGATATGCGTAAGCTTGCAAGGAATGAAGCTAGTATGTTCCACCAGATGTGTAATGTCAGTGTGCATACACGGCAGAGTGTAAGTGCCTTGAGAGAAAAGTTGAACTTAAGAAGCATCAGATGTGGTGTGCAAGAGAGGCGACTGTGCTGGTATGGTCATGTGTTGTGTATGGATGTGGATAGCTGTGTGAAAAAGTAGCAGTAGAGGGAACTTGTGGAAGAGGTAGACCTGGGATGAGGTGGTGAAGTATGACCTTCGAAAGTTGGGCCTCATGGAGGTGATGACATGTGACTGACACCTTTGGAGATATGCTGTGCTTGAGAAGACCTGGCAAGCCAAGTGAGACCATAACCATAACCTATGCCATTGCAGTATAACCGGCCTATTTAAGAGTACCCTTCAATCATTGGGCAATAAATTGCACTTGCGATGACCTGTTGAGTCAAGTGAAGTCATTGCTATGACCGATAACAATACCGCTTGATTGGCACCTGTGCCGGTGGCACGTAAAAAGCACCATATGAGCGTGGTCGATGCCAGTGCCGCCTGACTGGTCCCATGCCGGTGGCACATAAAAAGCACCATTCAAGCATGGTCAATGCCAGTACTGTCTGATTGGCCCTTGTACACTGGTATGTTCTTTCTGCTATATGCCCAAGTTAATCAAAGCTTTCATCTTATCAATTTATGGATAGTATACTGAGGGCACAGCTTCTTCATCAACCCTTTTCTGTTACAGCTGGTTCCTTAGCATTTAATGTCCATAATCCAACCTGCAAATTAATAACTCCTTTTCTGTTTAGGTGTTGTTCCACAGCCTTTGGAATTGCAGATTTCTCCTGTAAGCCAGCAGGCATTATCTGACCATGGCTGGTTATTGGCTGATGCTAAATCCAGGGCCCTGTATTGAATCCAAGTGAATTAGTAAAGCAGTTTACTCTTCAACCTTTGCAGGTGTTGTTATTCCATATCAGAACAAACCTGGAAGTAATCTCAGTTAAGAGGTTGAACCCATTCTTTTCAACATCTAGGGTTTCCTAACTTACGAGCCTGGCACCAGATGACTCAAGCCATACCCAAGACAATAATTAATTCACATAAACATGAATCCTCAGATTAATAAGGAAAGAGGGCTGCACTAGCACTAAGCTGAACCAACTGGAGCAACATAAAATGAAGTGTTCTGCTCAAGGACACAACTTGCTGCCTGATGTAAGAATCAAACCCATGGTCTTATGAACAGGTGACCGACATCCTAATACTTAAGCCTGAAGTGCAAAACAGCATTTTAAGTTACCTACCAGTAAATTTGTAAAATTAGTAATTCAGATAACACCTAACAACAATTACAACAATTACACCTAACAACAATTACTTATACAATTGGCATTCTCCCTTGATACTAAAAAGATTCTCCACTTCTGTTCTACACTGTTTTATTTTCCTGATGGTATTAGCAATGTGAAAGAGATAAAACTATTTTAATTGGGAAAGAAAACTAAAGAACAAAACCAGTTCACCAGTAGGCTACTGCCCAAGTGAGGACCCTGTATTAAGTCCAAGTGAATTAACAGTGCAGTTTATTCTACAACCCTTGCTGGAGTTCTTGGTCAGAAGAAACCTGGGAGTTGTGTCAGTTAAGCTGTAATTCCATTCTTCTCAATATCTTAGGTTTCCTAACCTTAGCTACTGGTAATGGATGCAGTTTAAAGTCATACCTCAGGACACTAATTAATTTGCATAAACATGAAGCTTTAGATCATGTACTCAATATTATGTTTCCCATATGGCAGTATATCTATTTTCTGAATCCATATACCAAAATGTTTGGCTAAAAGATTGTGGGTTCACCATTCTGTTGTCTCAAACAAACCACTCAACTCATCTACTGGTTAAGCAACAGACACTGATCATGGAAATGAAAGATTGTTCTTAAATCTATTTCTTGATCATTGGCTTATGATGTGTATTTCTATGCTGGTATAGCTTGGACACCCCTACAATAGCTCTCCTTGAATATCAGTCCTGTATCTGACCCAATGAGGAAGCCTCTACAACAGGGGTTAACAACCTGGGATATGAGATGACATTTTAGTGGGTGCATCAAAGAGGGAAAGTATATACTTTATTAAAATAACTTTCCAGAATAAAATTATTAACTTATTCTGAAAAATATTTTTCCTCAATTGAATACACCAAGAACATTTGGGGGTTTAATATTACAGACATAGATAAGGTGGTGAGGTGGCAGAATTGTTAGCATGCCTGGCAAAATGCTTAGCAGCATTTCATCCATCTTTACGTTCTGAGTTCAAATTCTGCCATGGTTGACTTTACCTTTTATCCTTTCAGGGTCAATAAAATAAGTACCACTTGAGCACTGGGGTCAATATAATCGACTTACACTTCTTCCCTGAATTTGCTGGCCATGTATTGAAACTTGAAACCAATATTACAGATGTAAATTAGTTATTAAAAATTGTCTTCTTCAAATGTGATATTATTTCTGAAGGGTATGCAAAAATTAATCATTTCCTTGGAGGCAGGGCATAGAAAAGGTTAGGAATTACTATGTTATATGGCCAGTAAACCATCTAGAAATAACAGCCAAATCACATCCTGCCATCCTGAAAAAAAAAGCATGCAATGTAGTTCATCATATACAAAATATGATGGTCATGGCTGGAAGCATGACCATCACATTTGGCAAATCTTCCTCAAATCTCAAAAATAAAGGACACATTAGGCAATGTAGTCCACCATATACAAATTGGGATGGTCATATCTGGAATACTTTTGGTTATAGTTGTGCATAATTAGTTTCTAAGCAGCAACAACAACCATTTACCATTTCTCCCATTAAAACCAACATTCTCATTTCTATTCCGTCTACTTCTTCACATCCCTTCTTTTATTGATTTATGGGAGAATTTTCCCCTATTCCACCCCACTCCAGCATGAATCATACATTCTCATAACATGTCTGAACCTAATGAAATCATTTCGCTTGTAATCTACTAAAGCCTTAGATACCAAGTCACTTTTACAATTATTTGCACTCAGCCATTTTCATGAGCGAACATATCTAATGTGATTAGAACTATTACATCACATATCTTGGATGATAGAGATGGGTGGAGGATCAGGGTCTCATACAAATTCAAGCAAGCTCAATACAATTATAATGATTAACCTCATCTTCAGAGATGAAATATTTTTTTTTAATATTTACATCCACAAGGGTGTTGGATTAGCAGAATTGCTAGAGTGTCAAACAAAATGCCTTTTGGCATTTAGTAATGGTACTTTACATTCTGAGTTCAAACTGTGCCAAATTCACATTTGCCTTCTACTCTTCTGAGAAGGTGGGGTGAAATAAAATAAAGCACTAGTAATGTCCAAGGTTCGCTAAAATTGATAATATTCCTCTCCTAAATTTCAGCCATGTACCTGTGTGACTAATCAATATTTACATCTACTTTCCACTATGGTTGACATCGCCTTTCTTCCTTCTGAGATTGATAAAATAAAATAAGTACCAGTTGTGTCCTAGGGTTGAAGTAATTGACTTACTCCGCCCCAAAATTGCTGGCCTTGTGCCAAAATTTGAAATTAACATTTACATCTACAATATGATGATGATGATAATGATGATGATGAATATATATATATATATAAACAACAGAACACTAAAAATGTAATTAGATAAACATTAAAAAATCCTGCATAGTAATGGCTAGAATTCCTTATGAACACTAGCTAGCATAATTCTAGCATGGTAGGGGAGAACAACTGCTCGGATGGGGTAGAGAGCAAGGTCATATTGATAAAGATTCTACTAATGTATAGATCAAAATTTTTATTTGGCTTATTTTACTGCTAACACACAGAGTTGTAAAATTAAAATCCAGTTTTATAGCTAGAGTTAGTCAAAAGAATCACCCAATTAGCTAAAAATATAGCGATATGATAATATAAAAATAGATTAAAATATAAGATACTTTTTAAAAGAAAATAATAATGTTTTCACGAAAAGGGCTGTCAAAACTTGTTCAGATTATTTATTTTATGACTTATTTGATAATGCTATTTTATTTTAATGACTAGAGTAGATTGAACTAACAAATATTTTGGCATTTCTAGACCTATTTCTGTATTTGTATTAATATAAACAGCAAAGGTTTGCAGCCAAATGATAAAGGTATTTGGCTTGTGATCATAAGGTTGTGATTTCGATACCCTGAAGTGAATTGTGTCCCTGGGCAAGATATTTTATTTCACAATATTCTAGTTAACTCAACTAGCAAAATTGAGTTGTATTTTAAAGGGCCAGCCATGTTCCATTCTGTGACATGCTGAATCTCCCCAAGAACTATGTTATGGGTATATGTGTTTGTAGAATACTCAGCCACTTGCACATTAATTTCATGAGCAGGCTGTTCTGTTGGTCAGATCAATTGGAATCCTCATCATAGTAGTTGATGGAGCACTAGTTTTTTATTAATAAATGTTGACTTTGTTCCTTTAATTAGAGAAATTTTGTCAGGCTGTTTTTAATGAACAACATCTATCATATTATTAAATCAAGCTTTATAAATTAAATAACACAAATTTCAGTTCCATTTTATTTTTTAACTTTGATTAATATTATTTCTGTTACTAAAGATTCTTTGGTATTGTAACAAGGAACTACCGATGTTGAAATAGTATAGTCTGTAAAGAATTTAAAGGGATTATACCCAGAAACATCTTTATATTGAGAATTTCTACTCCCCCAAAAGTTAGTAACTGTTTTATTGACCTTGCTCAACAAATGAAGGTTCATATATATATAATGATGGATTACCAAAACGAGAAACCTCTCTGATGAAGATATATTTTTTGTCCTGATGTGGATTTATTCTTACATTATTTTGGATTCCTTTTTCTTTTAGACTTGACGATGGATGTTATCCTAGATTCACTTTACATTTAACAGTGTAACTATATTATTTTTAATCACCTCACTATGGACATTCATATTTTCTTCATATATTTTTATCTTCATATGCTTTTTTACAGGTTTTCACACTTTTTATTTTATATGTGCATATATATATGTATATTTTTATACTTTTGGGCTTTGTGTGCTAAACACCTCGGTATTTCAGTATGTATTTATATTCTACAGTGTGAATATATGGGGATTATTTTGAAGTTGTTTGACCAATTATGTTGTTTATTTTTTGACCACTAAGTTTGTCTTTTGTCTCAGATTTTACTTGAGCACTTCCCTTTGTAGCCTTGTACTTAATTTACTTTTCGATTCCTATAAGGAAAAATGGAATTTAAAATGATATATTTTGTGACATATATATATATGTGTGTGTGCTATCTGTATTAAGGGTGAATGATAAAACTATTTGCGTGTCTCTGATATAAGAAATTTTAAACTGAATAGAGGACATTCTGCAGAAGCCTGAGACACATTTAACTGAAGTAACATGCACATCTAATTAAAATAAGTGAAGGAAAACAGATGTAAAATGATGATATCAAATTTTAAAGATTTCACCATCCCATTAGCATCAGAATTATGTAATTCTACTAGACCAAGATATGTAAGGACATGACTAATATGAGTCATATTCAAAGGCGGGCACTATTAATCAAAAAGTTTACTTCATTAACCGTTAATCAAAAAGTTAACTTCGATAAGTGTTAATCAATTTTTTAAAAACGTAACAGAAATTACTGATAAACTGTTAACATTAATTTTTATTATAGAAAAAAAAAGAAAAAAATCAGTTTTTGCTCTAAAAACACCTTTAAAAAGTGCCAAAACTATAAAATCAGCCTTTTTGGGCCTTTTTAAGGGCTTTAGAACCCAAAAACTATAGTTTTTTTTGTTTTTGTTTTAGAGTTAAGAAATGCTGATTTTATAGTTCTAACTTTTAAAAGGCCTAAAATAAGCTGATTTCATGGTTTTAGCCCCTTTTTTTAAAGGGTTTTAAAGGCTTTTAGAGCCAGAAAAGGGTAAAACGAAAAACACAAATGTAACACAATATAAGTAGTGAACTAAAAAGGTTTATTGATAAAGTGGCTGTAAAAAAAAAAAAAAAAAAAAATTAAAAACATGATATATACGTAATTTAATTTTTCCTCTTCTTCTCATTCTCCATTTTGTTCATGAGATGCATGTTGCCCTCCATGAAAATTAGCATGTCAAAGTTTTCATCAGACAGGAACGATCTCTTGACTCTCAAGATGTCCTTGCCCATAGAAAACAAATGCTCCACTGCAGCACTGAAGTTGGATGGCTGTGTTGAACTTGATGAACAAGTCCACCAACTCCTGTTGCTCTCTTTTGGCTGGGTGACACCACTGAAGAAGTCATCCTCCTCCTCTTCATTGTTACTGCCTCCACTGTTGTTGCTCACTTCATCAGACTGCTGCCTCATGGCCTCCTTGACCTTACTCTCCATGCTTTTTCTCACTTTGGCAACCTTGGTGTTGTCATACTTATTCAACCAGATGATGCAAAACCTGGGGTGGAAGGCAGCAACCAGCTAGTATTCCTCATCCTCCAGGAGGATCCTAAATCTTTTGTTGATGCCTGCCAAAAGTGCATCAACCAATGCTGCAGTAGGATCAACCAAGGCTAGAGTAGGATCTTGTCAAGCACTTTGGCCACAGGTGACGTGACCTGAAAATAAAATAATGGAGAATTAGCAAATTTGTAGGGAAACAGACTAGTAAAAAATATACTGTCAAATCAAATATCAATATTAATTTTATAATTTAGTATCTATAATATTATTTTAGCATTATATTAATAATTACTATATAATATAATATATGTTTTGAAGGATTTATAATATGATATGTGTCTAGAAGCTGAAGTTCTTCAAGGTGTTCTGAATATTACATGCTGGTTCTACCAATAGCTTGTGCACTAGTGATTGCTGCAGCCACTAAAATATAATATTATATATAATATATATATTATAATAATATAATACAATATTATTTTATTATTAATTTATTACCTTGGTGTACTCCTTCATTAAGTTGACATCCTGGTTATTGAAGCTGTTGACCTTCAACTGGGTCCTGACTCTGTGGAGAACAGGCTTCTTAGTTTCCAGGATGGTGTTGAGGAGCACCACAGAGTCATAGGTGGAGTTACATCACGTCATGTTGGGAACAACCAGCCTCCTCCCCACCTCAGCACAGATGCTGTCTGCTGCCACAGTGCTGTGATCTTGCTGGTTCCAGAGGGCACGTGCCTTGGCCATGGCAACCCTGTAGAGCTTCTTGAACACTGCACTCTTTTTACCCTTTTTTGGCTCTTTGAAAACTTGAAAAAAGGGCCAAAACTAGGAAATCAGCCTTTTTAGGTCTTTTAAAAGTTAAAACTATAAAATCAGCATTTTTTAACTCTAAAGCAAAGAAAAAACCCCGAAAGACTATAGTTTTTGGATTCTAAAGCCCTTAAAAATACTAAAAAGTCTGATTTTTGTAGTTTGGGCACTTTCCAAAGGTGTTTTTAGGTGGTTTTAGAGCAAAGACGGATTTTTTTTTCTATAATAAAAATTAATGCTAATGGTTTATTGATAACTTCCGTTACATTTTTAAAAAATGAACTGATTAACAGAAGTTAATTAGTCTGATAATGATTTCCAAAGTTAACTTAAAAGTTAAATCATTAACTAAAATGTTAACTTTGTTTATTAAGGATTAATGGTTTGGTCATATTAAAATATATTATAGCCATCCCAAACACTTTCACAATAGATATTTGACTCCTCCTGAACAAAAAAATATTATCTCTTATGGCACTAATCAAGATATCTTCAGTATGACCTCTGATTACATTTTTTGTAATCACTTCTGAATTCTTAATATGGAAGCCATGATTTTACTATCATTAATGCTATTTTTAGGCAAATCAATTAAATGACCACAATTCATCATTGTGCAACATCAGCTGATAAACACTACAATGCTTTCTTCTAGCCAAGTACTTGTGTTGTATTTAGGTTTCATATATTGAAGCAATGATACTGTCTTCGGAGAACTGGCAACCATGTGCTCTTTCTGATTTCATCTATCCTTACTTTACTGCCACTTATTACCTTTTCCTTACTGAGCCATTTCTATGTCTTATCAACTTTCCCCCAAACTCATATTTATCATCAACTACATCTCTCCTTTTGTTCATCACTCACTATATTCATCTCTAACCATCTATTACTCTCTTATCATACTCTTGTGAACTTATCCACCCACTTTTCCCAATCTTCTGTCTCTACTATTCACCTGATACTTTGAGGTAGCCTTGATATCTTGTTGCCACTATCTTTAGCTCTCTTTCCAGTTACTCCCACTGACCCTTATATAATGATTTCAATTTTTGGCACAAGGCCAGAAATTTTTTTTTTTTTTTGTTGAGGGAGGATAAGTCAATTACATCAAACCCAGCATTTAACTGGTACTTATTTTATCGACCCTGAAAGGATGAAAGGCAAAGCTGACTTTGGTGGCATTTGAACTCAAATTGTAAGGACAGACAAAATTCCACTAAGCATTTTGCCTGGCACACTAACAGTTACACTAGCTTTCCACCTTTGCTCACCCTTATATAATTCAGGGTAGTCATGTATCTCCTCCATAACAAGGAACCTGTTCCTGTACTATACTCTAGCCTCTCAATACTTGGCATAAAGCCTCCTCCCTTTCTACTACACTCCCACTCAGTCAATGAGGGCTTTTTGGTCTTGTAAGTTACAAAGTGATTTTCAGTAGTGGTGATACTATAGAAAAAAACACCCAATACATTCTGTAAAGTTGTGGGCATTAGAAAAGGATTTCCAGGATGCTGGTGTTGCGTAACTAGCACCCATACCAGTACCAGTGGCACATAACAAGTACCTTTCAAGCATTGGGCCTCATGGAGGCAATGACAAATGACTGAGACCTTTGGTAATATACTGTGCTTGAGAAGAAGACCCACCAAGCCAAGTGAAATCGTAGTCATGGAAAATACTGGTGTTATGTCACTGGTACCCATGCTGGTGGCACATAAAAGCACTACCCATTACACTCTTGGAGTGGTTGATGTTAGGAAGGGCATCCAACTGTAGAAACCATGCCAAATCAGACTGGAGTCTGGTGCAGCCTCTCAGCTTACCAGCCCTGGTCAAACCGTCCAAACAATGCCAGTGTAGACAATGGACATTAAATGATGATGATGATGATGATGAAACAATACAAACGCAGACACTGAAACTTGATGCAGTCCTCTGGTTTGTTGCATCCTGTTGAAGTGTCCAGTTTATATCAGCATGGAAGACAGACATTCAATGATGATGATGATGATGATGTAGCAATATGGGATATTTTGCGTTTATATCACATTTGCAAAATTTATAATAAACCAATCAAGTTTTCATTTCAACTACAACTAATAATTTTTTAAAAGATTCATTCCTTAACATCAATGTATGTGTATCTTTGGAAATATACAGAGTGTGGCAGAGAGGATGGACATCTTTGAAATGGCTGTTACTCATCCCCAGCAGGAGGGACGTATGTCTGACAGGTACCATTCAGTCCATGGTGTCTTAACATTTTCTTTTCTTTTCAGGTGAAACCATGGCGTTGTGGATGATAGAGCATCGTATGCCTGCCTATGACAGTTACCTGAAAAATAATGAATCAGTCAGCAATTCAGTGTGAGTTTCAGTGCCAGTTCAACATTCACCAAAACCAGGCTGTTCCCATCCGTAACACAATCTTATGTTAGGTGAATGCACTTCATACATGAAATACACTAATGACCAGTAGGGGTGCCACAAATGGTACAGACCCCGGAAAATGTAGAACGCATCAGACAAGCTTTGATATGGAGTCCAAATCGGTCTGCTCGGAGGCATTCCATTGAATTTGGTACTGGTAATTGATTGATAAAGTGTATTTTGCATGAAGACTTGCATTTTCCACCTGTACAAATTGGTCATTTGGCAACAGTTGAAACTATGGAACTATGCACAGAGCAATGCTGGAGAGAGCAGAGGCCAACTTCCAAGAACACCTTCAGAAATGCATCAATGAAAATGGACACCACAAGATGGATGTTGTTTTCCACACTTGATTTTGACAAATGCTAATTCGATACAAACACAATGATGTCAATAAAATTTGTTTGTAGCTAAAATGAATGACTTCGTGAATTTTTCAAAAATGTCCGTCCTCTCTGCCCTACTCTGTATATTTGACTGCTTATATTAGCCAGCATATGTTTCTCTGTCTTTGTTTTGATTGTTTTTTTGTACTTTTTTGTGACTTCCTTGCTTTTGTGACTTCGTTGCTTTTTTGTGACTTCCTTGCTTCTATTGTTGGTGAGGACTCATTCATCTACATCAGTGGTTCTCGGTCAGGTTCCATATGGCCCTTTAGGGAGTCTATACAAGATTTTTTTGCTAAAATTTACAAGTAATAAATTGCTTATACTTGTACAATACACCAAATATTTCAACAATGTTTTTAAATACAATTCCTAATAATATTTAATTATGAAAATATAATAGTCTTTTTTAAACATCAAATGACTATGAGGTTCCAACAGAGTAAAATAAAAACCAAAGGGGTCTATTGATTAAAAGTGATTAAGAACTACTGAACTACATGGTAAGCACAGTGGAGTTTTTAAAATTTGAAATCACTATGGTGTGTCTTTGCATTTGGTGGTGGTGGTGGGGGTTTACAAAAGATTGTAGCTTAAAAGATTAAAAGCAAAGCTGTACCTATTGAACAACTGTTTCCTCATTACAAAGTAAAACCAAACCAGTTTCCTGTTTACAGTACTAGAAGATGATTCATAGAAAAGCTAAAGTGAAACTTACAAAACTGAAAGATTTGCATTCTTTGCTTTGTGTAAGTTTTGGGATAAATATAAGATATATCTAAAACAGTGATTCTCAGCTGGGTTCCATGAAATTTTGCTGTTAAAATTTATGTGCAATAAATTGGTTACACTTCTACAATACACAAAATATTTTAATTATTTTTTATACAATTCTTAATAATATTTAATTATAAAAGTATAATAGGATTCTTTTTAAACATTGAATGACTCAGAGGATCCACCAGAGTTAAATAAGAACTAAAGGTCCATAGATAAAAAAAAATGGTTGAGAGCCACTGATATAAAATAATCTATTCTGAAAATAATAAAACATATTTTTTACTTTACTTTTTACTTGTTTCAGTCATTTGACTGTGGCCATGCTGGAGCACCACCTTTAGTCGAGCAAATCAATCCCAGGACTTATTCTTTGTAAGTCTAGTTCTTATTCTATCAGTCTTTTTTGCCGAACCACTAAGTTATGGGGATGTAAACACACTAGCATCGGTTGTCAAGCGATGTTGTGGGGGACAAACACACATATATATACATATATATACGACGGGCTTCTTTCAGTTTCCGTCTAGCAAATCCACTCACAAGGCTTTGGTCAGCCCGAGGCTATAGAAGAAGACACTTGCCTAAGGTGCCATGCAGTGGGACTGAACCCGGAACCATGTGGTTGGTAAGCAAGCTACTTACCACACAGCCACTCCTGCACCTATCTATTAAAAAATAAATGATACATTTATTCATCCCAACAAGTGAAACTTAGAAAACTGGAAGCCTTAGATTTTTTGTAAAACAATATAGGTGTTGGCTGTGTGGTAAGAAGTTTGCTTCTCAATCATGTGGTTTTGGGTTTAGTCCCACTGTATGGCATCATTTGCAAGTGTCTTCTACTATAAACCAGGGCTGCCCAATACCTTGTGAGTGAATTTTTAGATAAAAACTGAAAGAGGCCTGACATACATAGGCAATTATGTGGATAAACAAATTAGATATATGAAATATATATATTTAATATATTTGATGTATCTAATTTGTTTATTTGCATAATTGCCTCTATACCTGCTCAGCTTGATCCCTCTTATAACCTTTCTTTACCTTGTGGAATGATCCACTGTAAAGACATCAGAGTCTAAGTTTGAGTCATTTGAGCACCACTAAGTGTCTTGTTCTGTACGGAAAATCTCTAGATCTCATCTGTGTGTGTGTATGTTAATTGAAATGAGACAACAAAGCCAAGGCAGTGTGAAATTTCTTGGACATTTATAAAGAGAAGGGTAGTCATACAGCTGTTTCAGGGATATGAGGGATATCCCTTCATCAGAGACAATATGAAAGAGTTAAATAGTGGGGAAATAGTAGAGTTCAATATAAAAAGTTCTCTTGGAAAGGGAGAGATATAGGAAGTATAAAGGAAAATAAGAGAATAAAAATATATGTTGGATGTTACAGTTGCAGTTCCATTATATACACTCACACACACATGCACGCATGCACACACACACACACACATGGGGTGTTGGGGCTAAATTTGACAGTTTGCATAAAAGGAAAAGTGATGGTATTTATTTCCAGTCTTCTGTGAAAACATGCCAGATCAAGGGGAATTATTGCCTAATTTAGAAGGAGAAGAGTGTTGGTGACAGCAAGAGTATCTGGCCATAGAAAATCTGCCTGAATAAAATTACATCTGACTCATTCATGCATGGAAAAGTAGACATTAAAAAGATGTTGATTTAAAACAATATATTTTAAAAACAATAAAATATCTATCTACTCTTCTTCCTAATGAAAATTATCTATATTAAAAATGGAACATTTTTATTCCAACTGCATTTCAAAATTAATGAAAATAATATATTTTAAAAACAACAATATCATTTATTAAAAAAAAAATTCTATATTTAAAATGGTGATGAATCTCACAAGATTGGATTGACTGTAGGCTATGGTAAAAGATCCATGTTCAAGATACTACACAGTGGGATTGAACCTGGAGCTTTGTGATTGTGATGTGAACTTTCAAACTATCTGGGTATACTATATGGTCTGACTATGACCCAAAGAATGGAGTCACTATAAAGCACATAGAGAGTATGTACCAGGAAACAAAGATGAAAATGCACAAACATTATGGGAAGGGCAAAAACTGGTGCCAGGATATTTGACCAAAATTATATGATGCAAGGGGGCAGGGCATATTAAGGATATCCTATTTTAAATTATCAGGAAGGTATAGCTTTTATAAAATTTCTTTTTTTTTGGTATATATCATTTCCTCATTTTTTACATGTTGTTTATAATTACTTTGAAAGGAACAAGAGATTACTGTTTTATAGTTTTTAATAAGTATTGTTTAACCATTGTCATCATCTCTTCATTTAACATCCACTTTTCCACACTTGCATGGGTCAAATGGAATTTGTTGAGGCAAAGTTTTTTACAGTCAAATGCCTTTCCTGTTGTCAGCCTTTATCTGTTTTCAAGCAAGGTAATATTTTCCCATAGCTAGACATGTTTTTCACAGAAGACTGGAAATGAACAACCATGCTTCTATGATGATGATGATGATGCTTATTTACAATCATCATGATCACTCTCATGATCATATATATATCATCATCATCATCATCATTTAATGTCCATCGTTCATGCTGGCATGGGTTGAACGGTTTGATGAGAAATGGAAAGCTGAACCACACTTGGTTTCTATGGCTGGATGCCCTTCCTAATGCCAACCACTTTACAGAGTGTGCTGGGTGATATATATTTATATATATCATATATATATATATATATATATATATATATATATCATATATATATATATATATATAACATATATCATATATATATATATATATATATATATATATATATATAGGCGCAGGAGTAACTGTGTGGTAAGTAGCTTGTTTACCAACCACATGGTTCTGGGTTTAGTCCCACTGTGTGGCACCTTGGGCAAGTGTCTTCTACTATAGCCTTGGGTCAACCAAAGCCTTGTGAGTGGATTTGGTAGATGGAAACTGAAAAGAAGCCCGTTGTATATATATATATATATATATATATATATATATATATATATATACATATATATATATATATATATATATATATATATATATACATATATATATATATATATATATATATATATATACATATATATATATATATATATATATATATATATACATATATATATATATATATATCTGTGTGTGTGTGTGTGTGTGTGTGCGCATGTGTGTGTGTGTGCATGTGTGTGTGTTTGTCCCCCCAACATCGCTTGACAACTGATGCTGGTGTGTTTATGCCCCTATAACTTACCGGTTTGATAAAGAGACTGATAGAATAAGTACTAGGCTAGCAAAGAATAAGTCCTGGGATCAATTTGCTCGACTAAAGGTGGTGCTCCAGCATGGCTGCAGTCAAATGACTGAAACAAGTAAAAGAATAAAAGAATATATATCATATATATATATATATATATATATATACATACACATATATATATCCTTTTAACCATTGTCATCCAGTGTTAAAGGATAAAGAATAGTTAATGTGATGGCTCTGGATAGCAAGAGAGAAAAGTAATATAAGGAGTGGGGGAGAGTTACTCTCCCCCACTCCTTATATCAGGTTTCTCTCTTGCTATCCAGAGCCATCACATTTCTTAACCATTCTTTATCCTTTAATATTCTTCTCCACACCCACGTTACAGTGACCAACCCATCCTCACTCTCTTGACTACCAAATTATCTCTTCCCATGTACTTTGCCTGTCTATCTGTACTGAGTTCCTGCAGCTTGTCCAAGCACATTATCTCCCTTCTTAGAACTCAGAATGTAAAGACAAGCAAAATGCCACTAAATATTTTGTCTAGTGTGCTTATGATTCAGCCAGCATGCCACTTTGTATTATATATGTAATAATAAAAATATATATTTGCACTTTATTGTGTTTTGTTATGCGTGTGATCCCCTTATCTGTGAAGAAAATGGCCTTTATAAAACTGGTCTGTGGTGCCAAAAACATTAGGGACTGCTGACATGCATGACTATGGCTTCAAGCTCCTGGCCCAAATGATATATAAAAAATAAAATACATATATACAATATAAATAACATTAACAAACCAAGTACCAAATCTTACAAATTATATTTATAAGAACAGTAGCTTTAAAGCATGCAATTAACTTTTCATCTACAATTTGGTATTTAATTTTTACATTTCTTTTACAACTAATTTCCACAAATTCATAATGCTTGATAACATTCCTACATTTATTGAAGGTAACACTACACATTTTATAACAAACATCTCTGATTCTCAAACAAAATATAAAGTGTGTATAAAAATATGCATGTGTAAAGATATTTTTAACATTTTCAATAACAAAAACAATAAACCTGTATTTTCAAACAAAAATACTTGTTAGTGTTTGTATTGTTCCAAGTTGCAAAGATGCTCCCTTGTCACTCTCATGATCATAAAATGCAGTGAACCAGTTAAAGATATTGGAAACCTATAATCAACAATGCTATTGTTCATAAAATAAAGTATAAATTAATATACATAGTTTCTCAGTTGGTTGTCCAGTGCATTATTGGATTCTACAATCTATGGTTTCTGACCCATCTTTACCAATAGTGGAATCTGTGATAAATGAAGGCGGTGAGCTGGCAGAAATGTTAGCTCGCTGGGTGAAATGCTTAGTATTTCGTCTGCTTTTATGTTCTGAGTTCAAATTCTGCCAAGGTCGACTTTGCCTTTCATCCTTTCTGGGTTGATAAATTAAGTGCCAGTGGGGTACAATTATATGAAGCCCAATATACCCATCATGACTACCCGTCTGATAAGAGTACATCAGGCACATGTATCACAACTACATGTGTGCAACATGGTGATCTTATATCAAAATAAACAGTGCATGACCTTGCAGGTGGGTCCCAGTTAAAATTATTTTCAGGTTGAGTAGCCCATTCCACTCAAAAGGTCCTTGAATAATGTTTGTTTAAGGATGATGAATGAAACACCCATGTTTCCAGAGATGTATTATTCAAATCCCAAAGAATTCCTCTCAAGACATGGCTATGATGCCCCCCCCCCCACTACTTCTGTTTGTGCTCAGGGATGCACATATCATCAGCCACCAAGGGATATGCTCAACTGGTTAAGCTCAAACAACTGACAAGCAAATTTGTGGTATTGAGCAGAATATTTAAGATATAACCTATCTTTTATACCAAGACAAAACAATGTACATGATAGCACTTCCAGTCTTATTATTATTATTATAATTATTACTATCATCATTATTTTTATCATTATTATTATCTATAAGCTTATCAAAATATCTTACCTGCAGCAGCTGGGTGGAATGATTTGTTATACAGCTAATTTTGAATAAATAAATCCTGTTTCAAAAATCAATTATTAAATTAGAATTATAAGGACATGCACTAGATTTATAATTCAAGTAAAAAACATCAATCAAGTTGAATTTGTAATGTTTTGTTTGAATTTGTAACATGGAATGAGAGATTTATGTCAGTTTTAAAATGATTAAAGAGAAGTACAATCATTGTGAGACAAGGGAAGCAGACACTTAGACACATGGGCATATGTTCAAATCTTGCCACAGCAATTGTGTTGTTGTGACATAGTGGGTGATGTACCCCAAGTGAGAGGGATAAGTGATGTCAGGTGACAAAGTAGGTGAGTTGAGAAGTGTCTTTTTTGGACAGGTAGCTGGTAAGAATGGATGTCTGGAGAGGATCCTTTGGTATTCTAGCATCTGGTCAGAGGGCTGAACAGCAAATTGAAATCAACAGTTGAAGAATTCCTTTCAGAGTTCTTTGTCAAACCAAGATAAGAAACATTTTTGTTTTTTACACTTCAGTTATTTTAAGACACAGTACTCAGCTTGCCTCAGTTCACCAAGTTAAAAAAAAAAAGATAAAAAGGTGTGGTCCCATTTCAACAGAATAGTTATCTAATACAGCAAGGTATTTATCCAGTTGTAAGAAAATGGATTCTCCAACAATTTCCCTCTAAATATACGAGGAGGTGCTGAAAAGTTCCTGGCTTTAAAGACAACACGAAAGGCCTGGTTGGGTATCCAGACTTCCAAATTCTTTTACAGGGCTTAGAAAAACTGAAGGGACCACTGCAATAAGTGTGTGAGTCTGAGAGGGGAATGTGTTGGATAAAATCATAATTAATTGATCCTCTAGTATTTTCTTTTATTCAAAGCCAGGAACTTTCAGCACTTGCCTCGTAAACATTTATTAAATTACTTGTAACAAGATTTGGAGGTTGACATGTCTGCCAGATGCTTTCAAGCTTGCTTCTCTTGGTTGACCATTAAGCACAACTTCCAGTTTGATCTCTTAATACTTCTGCTTTTTGGCATCAGCTCTGTTCCTTCCTTGATCCTCTTCTCAGTGACTTCATATTTATAACTTTATACCATTTTTTTCTTAATTGTTTAGTCAGGAGATGAAGGGCAGACCCCATGACCTTATTTAGGGTCTCTGAGACCCTAAATATCTGCAAACAAGAAATTCTGGCCCGAATAATTATGATAGAGTGGACTTTGTCAAAGGGATAGTTGATGATGATGATTGTGGTGTTAAGTGAGGTGATGTGTTGTATTTCAGATTTTTCTGGCAAACTTATCAAAAATCTCACTTTATTTTTTTATCTTTTAATTCCAGTGACTCCTTACAGGATGTCCAAGAGTGATACGAGGGAGGGGTGAAGGTATCATCAAATTGGAAATCTGTCCTGCATACCTTCATTAAAGGCACCAAAACACCAGGTAGTGGTGTTAAACCAGATGAAAGATTAAGTCTAAAAAACTTTATTGATCTGCTTAGTATGGATATGGCATATATTGTCTTATTGATTTTCTGAATGCTATGCAGGATTGTGATGGGTAACATGGTCGACTGGAGCAAATCCATGTAAGATCACCAGATGTTTCTCACTGAAGTAGTCTGTGATTTGTGGTCTCTTACTTCTCTACTCCATAGGCAAGTCACAAAGCTCTGCAAAAAGTCAAAGCTACTGCCCTTCCTCCTGTGACTAAGTTATAAAATGAAATCTGCTGAGTGGTTAGTGTTAGGAAAGGCATGCAGCTGTAAAAATCCTGTCAGAACAGTCACAGAAGTCTTGTACAGGTTTTGGCCTGGCCAGCTCTTGTGGTACCGTTCCACCCATGCTAGCATGGAAGACAGACATTAAACGATGATGATAATGATGATACAGCCTTTAGTTTCTCCATGAAATCGCATCAGACGATATACTTCTGAATAAATTTTGAGAAAAGAAAATGAAAAATATAGGTGTAGGCATAACTGGGTGGTTAAGATTACTTTTTAACCACATGGTTCCAGGTTCAGTCTCACTGCATGGCACCTTAGGCTAGTGTATTCTATTATAGCCCCAGGCTGACCATTACCTTGTGAGTGAATTTGGTACACAGAAGCTGTGTGGAAGCCTGTTGTCTATGGCTACTTGCTTATCTGTCTACCTATGTATGTACGTACACGTGTGTGATGTATATGTGTGTGTGTGTGTTTTCTTCCACAATGTATATGTGTGTGTGTGTATGCTTTCCTCCAAACAAGTGCTGGCTTGTTTAAGTTCCTGCAACTTAGCAGTTCAGCAAAAGAGACTGATATAATAAGTACAGGATTTAGAAAAAAAATTAGTGCTAGGGTCAATTTGTTTAACTAAAATACTTCAAGGCTCCAGCATGTCCGCAGTCCAATGGCTAAAACAATAAAAAGATAAAATACGTAGTCAAGTATGAAACAACAAATTTGAGGATTAATAGCTTACTCTGCTTCTAAGTATAAAGTGGTTGGTAAACAAATGAGGACAAAGATAAGATTGAGAGGATTCTTTAGTCTTGCCAATGATATGATGGGAAGTAGATATTTTCGCAAAGCTGTTTTGGTACCATTTATTTGATACCAGATGATTTAAGGTTTATACTTCTTTTAAAATGTCTCAAATTCTCAAAGGTAGTGAGCTGGAAGAATTGTTAGCATATTGAGTAAAATGCTTTGTGGTATTTCATCCATCCTTACGTTCTGAGTTCTAATTCCACCAAAGTTGACTTTGTGTTTCATCCTTTTGGTGTCGATAAAATAAGTACCAGTTGAGCACTGGGGTTGATGTAATCGACTTACACCTTCCCCTAAAACTGCTGGCCTTGTGCCAAAATTTGAAACCAATATTTCTCTCATTCTCTCCCTCATCCTGTGTGTGAGCATATTTCCCATTGCGTATATGAGGAGAGGAAAAGTGTTTGAGTCAATTGTGTTCAATTAATGGATTGTAGTGTCTCTCTCTCTCTCTCTCTCTTATCAACTGTATGTGTATATTTGTGTCCTCATGCATTTGTGTGTTTGCATCTATTGTCAAAATAGTGCTGTTGCCAAAACAGGCTGAATAACCAGTCAGCTGTTCGAAATCATCATCATCCAAGCAGTCACTCCTAACTGTCTCATTCTGTGATAGGACAACCCTTCTTGTACTGGTGCCACAATTTAGGCTGGCACTCCGTCACTTACGATGTTGAGTGTTCCAGTTGATTCAATCAACGGAACAGCCTGCTTGTGAAATTAACGTGCAAGTGGCTGAGCACTCCATAGACACGTGTACCCTTAACATAGTTCTCAGGGATATTCAGCGTGACACAGAGTGTGACAAGGCTGGCCCTTTGAATTACAGGCACAACAGAAACAGGAAGAAAGAGTGAGAGAAAGTTGTGGTGGAAGAGTACAACAGGGTTCACCACCATCCCCTGCCGGAGCCTTGTGGAGCTTTAGGTGTTTTCGCTCAATAAACACTCACAACGCCCGGTCTGGGAATCGAAACTGCGATCCTATGACCGTGGGTCCGCTGCCCTAACCACTGGGCCATTGTGCCTCCACAGTTCCACAATAACATACATTCAGTACACTCTGCAAAGTAGTTGGTGTGAGGAAGGACAACCAATCAAAAAAACCCTGCCAAAAGTGGAACATAGAAGCAAAACAGAGTCATAGATTTCAACCCAGCCAAGAGAGGAGTAACTTCAAATGCAAATGACATTCTGTTCAGAATTACTATGCCAAATACACCAGTAAGTTGAATGCTTGATGGAATGTCTTAGCCATTTACAAATTACTGTGATAACCCATCCAACACATACCAGACTAGAAACCAGACATAATTGATAATGATGATGAAATGATATGAGAGAAATTGCTTAATTTGTTATTTTGAATATAACAAAGATTAAATTTATTAATGTTTCTAGAGAAAACACAATAGACTATTTTGTGTAAATGTATATGTATTTGGTAATGGTGATGGGGAGAATTTGCTTTGCAGCCATTGTTCAAAGTCTGTGTTTGGATGGCACAATTTTTGTTGGAACAATTGCTTTTACAGATGGATGACCTTCTGACTGCTAACTACTCAACCATGAAATAGGGTGGAACCTGGTTTATATCAGTCAGATAAACTGAAAAAGAGAAGAGTTATGTGCCTTGGTTAGTCTCACAATACTACGGCTGTAATGCTCTGGCTTGGTCTCATTACCATGTTATCTGTAGTCTGGTACCTTCACTGTCTTTCTGTTTCCCCTGACAAATCTCTCTAGGCTTATTTAATAGAAACATGACTGGGGTAAACCTTGTAGTCAAACCTCCATGCCAGGCAGGGTGGATATGTCTTGGTCATGACTAATGTGGCATGGGTATGGATGACTGGCATAATACCAAGACTAGATTTTGGTATCCCCTCTTGAGAGTAATCATGGACTAGATTGGTTGGGCTGGGGAGCCATAAAACCGCTTAGGAGAAGGTAACTCTACTTTCAATTCCCAGGTAGATGGAGCTTGTGAGCATGGGCAGTACTGTCATTGTCTAATACAAAGGAACCCTGACAGAAAACCAGCACTCCCACTTTAGATTCTGAAGGTTGGGCATTAGGCTAACCACATAATCATAAAAAAAAAAAATTCTGATTTCAGAAACTTCAAACACTCAAAAGAATCTACAACACCTTGGAGAGGCAGTCTTTCCTAACCTGGAAAGAGAAGAAAGTGTGATGTGCTTGAGTGAAAGCCAAGAGAAAGCTCAGGTGCTGGTTTGACCATTTGAGTGTGTGGTTAGGAATTTTGGTTTGCAATCACACAATTTCATGTTTGATTTCATTGCATGGAAGCTTAATTCAAAGACAGAGAAATTATGTCAAAGCTTTTTAGATTCTGCAAATGCTATTGGATTGCAGACCTAGTCCTCCACTGAGATTTGTATCTGTAAAGTGGTTGGTGTTAGGAAGGGCATCTAGTCATAGAAACCAAGCTCAAAATAGAACCTATGAGCAAGGCATGCTCCTTGATCAATCCAGCAGGGCAGTAATTCCAAAAACAAATGACCTGTCCAATCCATGCCAGCATGAAAATTGAACATAAAATGATGGCAATGATGATGGGAAATTGCTCTGGGCACCTTCCCTACTGCAACAACCCATGAATTGTGATTTCTCTCTCCCTTTCTCCCCACCACCTCTTGGTCCCTGAGATCTTGCAAAAAGGTCATGGATACTACCCTTACTCTTCTAATGAAGATTACCCACCCCCACCACCATCACCGATGCAACCGTTTTTCCAATGAAAATAGATTCTTTTATCCTTTGCTTGTTTCAGTCATTGGACTGCAGCCATTCTGGGCTACCTCCTTGAATAATTTAGTAGAACAAATTGGCCCCAGTACTTATGTTATTTTAAAAATCTGATACCTATTCTATTGGTCCCTTTTGCTGAACTGCTGGTCAGACGAATAAATACAAATACAAACACACATATATGACAGGCTTCCACAAAATTTCCATCAACCAAATTCACTCATAAGGAATTGGTTAGCCTGGGGCAATAGTAGAAAACACTTGTCCAAGTTACTGTGCAGTGGGACTGAACCCAAAAACCGTGAGGCTACAATGCAGGCTTCTTAACCTCACAGAGATGCTGGAGTCTTAGAGACGTAATTAATTTCGAAAACATTCAAACAATCTCACAATTGGAGTTGTTTTAGCTGTTGTTTAACCCCAGGTCAGTTCAAATGAAGCATGTTTTTTTTAATTCATGAGATCTGGTGCTATTTTCAATGTTAACTCACCCATATTCTTTTACAATCACTACCTTTATTGATTGGTTGCATCATTCTCCTACAATAGCTATTGCTTGTTAGCTATTTTGATTTTATTTCCTCTGACTTCAATGTGAGTACTTAATATAGTGAAGAGTAACCTAATATTTAAAGACTTGGCATCCAGTTTGTACTATAGATTTCGTTTCAATAATTTCACTGATTGTCAAATTTTCTTACTCTTTTTTTTCTTTTCCCCCTTTTTTTTTTATTTTTTAACACTGAACTATTACAAAAACATCTAAATCAATGCTTTAAGTCATTGATCTATTGTTGGCATTACTACCACTCACTTCTGAGTTACTGTACATTTGCTCTGTGTTTAGTATATATAAAAAAATGTCTTTAAGAAATGGTTCAATTTATATCTACATAGACAGTTGGTTAAAAAGTTCATTTTGAAATCATGGGGTTTAGGATTCAGTCCCACTGTGCAAACACCAATGTACCTAGTGAGTGAATTTAGTAGATGGAAACTGTACAAAGCCCAGTATATCATCATCATCATTTAACATCTGCTTTCCATGATGGTATAGGTTGGAGGGTTTGTCAGGAGGTGGTGAGCCTGAAGACTGTGCCAAGCTCCAAAGTTGCTTTGGCAGGATTTCTATGGTTAGATGCCCTTCCTAACGTCAACGACATTACAGTGTATTGGTTGCTCTTTATGTGGCACCAACACGTGTGAATTTATCAGGTAACTTGCAAGACAATGAGGGGTTGTAGTATTGAGGGATATGGCTTTATACCAGGTATAATGGGCAATATATATATATATACATGTGTATACTCATTTTTATTACTCTTTTACTTGTTTTAGTCATTTGACTGTGGCCATGCTGGAGCACCACCTTTAGTCGAGCAAATCGACCCCAGGACTTATTCTTTGGAAGCCTAGTACTTATTCTATCGGTCTCTTTTGCCGAACCGCTAAGTTATGGGGACGTAAACACACCAGCATCGGTTGTCAAGCGATGTTGGGGGGGACAAACACAGACACGCAAACATATACACACTCACATACATACATATATACGACGGGCTTCTTTCAGTTTCCGTCTACCAAATCCACTCACAAGGCTTTGGTCGGCCCGAGGCTATAGTAGAAGACACTTGCCCAAGGTGCCACGCAGTGGGACTGAACCCAGAACCATGTGGTCAGTATGCAAGCTACTTACCACACAGCCACTCCTGCACCTGTGTATATATATATATGCCTATATATATATGTGTATATATATATATATATATATATATATATATATATACCAATGTATATACATGCATATATATCTATATCTATCTATCTATCTATCTATCTATATATATATATATATATATATATATATATATATATATATATATATAAATTTATTAATAAGGGTAGAAATATCCTGCAGATATTTACTTACGTAAATTTTAACAGGTGAAACCATGGTACGTAGGTTAATGTTTTTTTTTTTTTTTGTTAGTATTTTTTCATTTGTCTTGCCCTTTTACAGTCTGTTGTGTCACTGATTTTTTACTGAGAACATATTTCTTCGTGGTTAGATAATTCAGCATCTATTTCTAGCATATAGGAGTCCACTTTTGCTGGTCATTCCTCTCTCTCTCTCTCTCTATATATATATACACATATGTATATGCATGTACATATATATACATATGTATGTACATGTATATATATATGTATGTGTATACACATGTATATATATATATATGTGTGTGTGTGTGTGTGTGTGCGTGCGTGTGTGTGTGTGTGTGTATATTTATATAGAGAGAGCTTTTGAAGTGATGCATAGATATTGTATATTTCGAATAATGTTGGATGATTATATGTATATTTTTTTTATTTATTTACATCTTGTTTACATTTTTAGTGCTTTCTTCCATTATCAGAAAGCACTACACTGTTATTACTGAGAGCCTCCTCTAATATGTGGCACTTGGTGAAAAATGGAGTTTGATGTAGCTATCCTCATTTGCACCTCTTGCTGCAGATGTGCAACATCGCTGGGGTTCTGTATTTTCTGCAAGACTTTCATATTATCTGCATTGCTAGAAAGGGTGGCTATCCAGGTAGCTTGGAGGCATATCTGAGAGGGCCACTATGAAAAGCAGTGGTCTCAAGAGAGTGCCCTGTGGAACACTGCTTACTATTTATGCTTTCATTGAGGTGGCTCATTTGGCCACTACTTCCTAACTTCTATCTTTCAGAAAGTCATGCAACCACTCTCCAAGTTTTCCAGCTATACTGAGATCATGCAGTTTGTGGCATATCATACCATGATCCACTTTGTCAAAAGCTTTTGCAAAATCAAGGTATATTACGTCCATATTTGAGTTGTTGAATAACTGCCTCAACACCCAGTCATAATGTTGTAAGAGCTGGGTCAGGCAGCTCCTACCTAGTTGAAAGCCATGCTGGGTATCCCTCAGCAAGTTATTTTCTTCAAGGAATGTGATTAGTTTCCCTCTGACTAACTGTTCCATGACTTTGCTGATGTGTGAAGTCAGAGAGATAGGTCTATAGTCTTTGGCATCTGCTCTGCTTCCCCCTTTATGGATTGGGCATATTATTCTCTCCTGCAGCTTGCTTGGCAGCCTGCCATTTGCAAGAAACCTCTGAAAGAGAATATGGAGGGGTTTTGCCAGGACACGCTTACACATCATGAACGATGCCCATATTGTTCGTGAAGCACAGATCCAAAATGCTATTTGCCCTAGTTGGTCTCAGTACAACTTGCTCCATGAATAGAGCATTGGTGAGGTTGAGCAGGGACTCCACCTGTGCTTGTTTGCAATGAGTCATTCGTGAGAGCATGAGACCTTTGAGCCATTTGAAGTTGGGGAAGTTGAAATCAGCAATAAAAATATGTTCACATGGTGTTCCAATTGCATGAGGATTTCTTTAATTCTTGTGAGACAATCTTGAAACTTGCCTATGTGGTTTGGAGCATCTGGTGGGCAATATGTAATGCGTATGACTATATTGTGTTGTCTTATGTATACAATTAAAGTGTCACATACTGAATTTAAGTATGACAGTAAGACCTGGGGTGTGAGGTCATCACGGATGTATACAGCAACTCCACCATGGCTCCTTTCTCTTCTGTCTGTTCGCAGTATGGCATATTTTGACATGTGTACTTCTACATCCTCTATATCAGGGCTGTATTAGTGTTAGTGTGTGTGTGTGTGTTAATGTTTACATTCAATACTCACACAAAAAAATCTCTGAGGTATGAATAGTGAGTTCTGTCGACATTTCTCTGTCAATAAATCCTCCTGTAGCTCTGCCCTTTTGATGACAAGCAGAAGGAAAACTCCTTTACTTGAGAAACAGTTAAAGGTTAACAACATGAAGGGCATTTGCCTGTAAAAACAATGCCTCAACGATATATTTTCATCTAATCTATGCTGGCATGGAAATATGGACATAAAAAAATGAACAAACAAATGAATAAATTCTTTAGTTTAAACTCTGCTCTTATTATTTTACTCAACGGGACAACATTTTCACTCATTAAAAAAATGTAATTTCCACATTATATTTTCAATGTGACTAAATGTTTTGATATATACATATACAGTAATGCCTTGATATATGAGTTAAATTGTTTCCAGAGACCACTCGTAAAGCAGAGCAATAATTGTCTACAGTAGCAATGAAATTTTATGCTATCATTTTACTCCATTGCTGTGTAGGCGCATCAGAACCAGTGTTGCCACATACAAAATG
Source organism: Octopus bimaculoides (assembly GCF_046866305.1). Lineage (NCBI taxonomy): Eukaryota > Metazoa > Mollusca > Cephalopoda > Octopoda > Octopodidae > Octopus > Octopus bimaculoides. The sequence continues at coordinate 136,738,430 of NC_142928.1, forward strand.
GCTGTTTAACCTTTTACATTTATAAAATAAAACTTGTAAGCCCGGGGTCTTGTAAAGCAGGTCCTTGAAAAATGAGGTATTACTCTACTTACATACATACGTACGTATGTATATACATACATATGTTTATACACACACACATATATATATATATTGAGGAGAGGGTTGTTCCCAGTGATCTTTACATTAAAGGTATTCTATAAACAGAGATAACATTGTATGGCAAGGAAAATAGTTGTTGAAATAAAAACATTTCAAACAGGTATAATCACCCTGATTTTTTGTTGTCACAAATGCTCTGCTATGCAAGCATTCAACACTCATAAGTTATGAGAAGTATATATATTTATAGTTAACCTATATTGTTCTGTTATTGTTCTTATATATATATATATATATATATATATATTGCTTAATAAAGAGAATGAATGGGAGAAAGAGAGCCTGCCGTATGTCGACCCAATAGAGGGAGATAGTACCAGGGTAGATAAAGCAATTAAGAGTATGAAGACCGGGAAAGCCCCCGGCCCATCAGGAATCACTGCAGAGATGCTCAAAATATCTGGCAGTGTTGGCTATAGCCTAGTCACCCGTATTACGAACCAGGTGATACACGAAGGAGTCATACCCAATGACTGGTGTAGCAGCATCATAGTCAACTGCTACAAAGGTAAAGGTGACGCTTTAGATACAAATAATTACAGAGGCATCAAGCTGTTAGATCAGGTTATGAAAGTTACAGAGAGGGTCATAGCCCAACTAATTAGGGAGCGAATCAATTTAGATGAGATGCAGTTTGGGTTCGTGCCAGGTAAAAGCACTACTGATGCCTTATTTCTAGTGAGACAGTTGCAGGAGAAATACCTAGCTAAGGATAAACCTCTGTACCTGGCTTTCGTTGACATGGAGAAAGCCTTTGACAGGGTCCCCCGATCCCTTATCTGGTGGTCAATGAGGAAACTTGGGATAGAAGAATGGTTAGTGAGAGCTGTGCGAGCCATGTACAGAGATGCTGCCAGTAAGGTGAGGGTTGGAAATGAGTACAGCAATGAATTCCGGGTAGAGGTAGGGGTCCACCAAGGTTCCGTCCTCAGCCCCCTCTTATTTATCATAGTCCTCCAGGCAATCACAGAGGAGTTCAAGACAAGTTGCCCCTGGGAGCTCCTCTATGCTGATGACCTTGCCCTAATTGCGGAGTCACTATCAGAACTAGAGGAGAAGTTTCAGGTGTGGAAGCAAGGTCTAGAATTGAAGGGCCTTAGAGTCAACCTAGCTAAAACCAAAATCCTAATAAGTAGGAAGGTAGATAAAACACAAACCCCTTCAGGTAGATGGCCCTGCTCAGTATGTAGAAAAGGAGTAGGTAGTAACTCTATAAGATGTACCCGGTGCAAGCTATGGACACATAAGAGGTGCAGCAACATCAAAGGCAGGTTAACTAGAAAGTTAGTTTTTGTTTGTGGCAGATGTTCAGGTGCAATAAAGACTGTAAACAAACAGGAAACAACTTCTATCTCATTCCAGGGTGAAAAACTAGAGGTAGTCGATAGCTTCCGCTATCTGGGCGACCAAGTTAGTAGTGGGGGGTGGGTGCGCTGAAAGTGTAGCTGCTAGAATAAGAATAGCCTGGTCAAAGTTTAGAGAGCTCTTACCCCTGCTGGCGACAAAGGGACTCTCACTCAGAGTAAAAGGCAGACTGTATGACGCATGCGTACGAACAACCATGCTACATGGCAGTGAAACATGGGCTGTAGCTGCTGAGGACATACGTAAGCTCGCAAGGAATGAAGCCAGTATGCTCCGTTGGATGTGTAATGTCAATGTGAATACCCGTCAGAGTGTAAGTATCTTGAGAGAAAAGCTGAACATTAGAAGCATCAGTTGTGGCGTGCAAGAGAGACGATTGTGCTGGTATGGACATGTGGTGAGAATGGAGGAGGATAGCTGCGTGAAAAAGTGCCACACCCTAACAGTTGAGGGAACCCGTGGAAGAGGTAGGCCCAGGAAGACCTGGGCTGAGGTGGTGAGGCAAGACCTTCGTACATTGGGCCTCACCGAGGCGATGACTACTGACCGAGACCTTTGGAAATGTGCTGTGCGTGAGAAGACCCGGCAAGCCAAGTAAGATTGTTGCCAGTGCCCCTGGACTGGTTCTTGTGCGGGTGGCACATGAGATGCACCATTTTGAGCGTGGCCGTTGCCAGTACCGCCTGACTGGCTCCTGTAGGATTTTTGAGCGAGATCGTTGCCAGTGCCCCTGGACTGGCTTGTGCGGGTGGCACATAAAAGACACCATTTCGAGCGTGGCCGTTTTCATGCGGGTGACACGTAAAAGCACCCACTACACTCTCTGAGTGGTTGGCGTTAGGAAGGGCATCCAGCTGTAGAAACTCTGCCAAATCAGACTGGAGCCTGGTGTTGCCATCCGGTTTCACCAGTCCTCAGTCAAATCGTCCAACCCATGCTAGCATGGAAAGCGGACGTTAAACGATGATGATGATGATGATGATATATATATATAACCCTGCCAAATCAGATTGGAGCCTGGTGTAGCCATCTGGTTTCACCAGTACTCAGTCAAATCGTCCAACCCATGCTAGCATGGAAAGAGGACGTTAAACGAAGATGATGATGATGATGATGATGATGATGATGATGATGATGATGATGATGATGATGATGATGATGATATATATATATATATATATGTAATAGGCTTTTACTTTTTGTTATTAGGCTCGAAGACATTAAAGGATAAGGGCAGGGCAGTCAGTCCTTACAAAAGTGCAATGAATGAATAATAGATATCACAACTATTACAGCAAATTGTGTTCAGTGATGTGTGACAAACATGTATGCTTCTTGATCAGCTGAAACTGATTTAATTTTGCTTTCTTTTCAGTTGATCTGTTTACCTCACTTACGCTAGTAATGTTGAAGGGCTGGGCATGAATGCTACTTTATCCTGTTCTCTACCCCTTTGCTTCCATAGACTACAGAAACTATGTTGCATTAAAAGAAACCTGTAAACCTGTATGTCAACATTTTAAAGTGACATGTATTTAAGGTCATGAATTGAACCGGAGGTAAATATTTTTGCTATTTAGATATACTATGGAATAAGTTGTTGGGGGGCTTCAATATTAATTAATCTTCATCATCATCATCATTTAACGTCCATTTTTCATGCTGGCATGGGTTGGATGGTTTGTCAGAAGCTGGCAAGTGAGAGGGCTGCACTAGAGGGCTATACAAGTGCGTGATATCATGAACTCTCACACATCTTATGATTGAACCAGCTAGATTCATCTTACCTTGTGTTAATTTTTTATTTGTTTCAGTCACTGGAATGTGACCATGCTGGAGCACTGCTTTTCTTTAGTCAAACAAATCTATGACTGGATGATCTTCCTCACCCCAACCACTTTACAAAGTATACTGGGTGCTCTTACATGGTGCTGGCAAAGGTGCTTTTTTAATTAATCACAAAAGTAGAATGCTAAGACAAAACATTAATGATACCATTATTATTCTATAGCGTGTCTAAATGACCAAAGTGTTTATCTCTAATTCAGTTTATGGCAACCAAATAGCAGAATATTAGCTTGTATTTTCATATGTCCAAAGATGTTATGGTCCAAGTCCAATGAGAATGGCAACAGTTCCTTAATTTCCTTAAGATTTTATCAGTAAAAAAATCATATTTCCTAGTTTACTTAAGCATGAATTGTCTCATCTTTGGCACTTTTTCTTTCTTGGATAAGGCTAAGTCTCTTATAGAGGGGATATAAGGTGGGACAATTATCAAGCTGTGAGTCAGAAACATATATTCACAACTATCCTCTTATCTCCAAGCAACAAGCTTGTCTACTGTTTATATTAGTCATACTGGTATCTTCATCTTGATTACTGCTTTCACTACATTTCATGGAATTGCATTGTTCTTGTTCTGCTCTTTGTGTTTCATGACATTTTTTCCTTCAGTTGACTTTTTTTTGTGAATTACCATAGTGCTTTGCTTGGGATTGAACTCAGAAACTCTTTGGTAATTATGATTCATCCTTTTAAGTTTGAGATAATTTTAATACATCAATAATTTATGTATGGTATTTGATATACCTGTATTTGTCTATGTTGTTCAAATACATGTTACTGGCCACTCTGAAATATTTCTCTTAGCTCATTTTGGTTAATGTTTATTGTCTATTTATAATACTTATTTTTTATCTTTAGATTATCACTAATTGCTCTTCCCCTTTAGCTGAGACTTGTTTGATGGCAATTTCTCTTATATGCTTCTCTTTCTTTCTATGGTGTTACGTGACTTGTCTTATTTAGTCTACTATAATTGGGGCAAACATGATTTCATCATCATCATCATTTAATATCTGCCTTCCATGCTGGCATGGGTTGGACGCTAATCATAATTCACTTGTAATCAACTAACGAGTGTGGTACTACATAGCAAGTTCTTATACAACCACTTGAAATGTGTGAATCAAATGCATTTGAAAATATCAGGAATTGGTTTTGTGATTATTCTAATAATATATGACTTATGTTAATAACAATCTAGCCTATCTCTGCTAAGATAATATGATTATAATGGGTATTGGAGTAGAATGGTGATCTGGATGCTGAGTTGGAAATATTTGGTAAAGTGTACTCTATCAAGGCATACAACTGAATATATAAATTGATGACAAGAAAAGCATCTGACTATACAAAATCTTCCTCCACAAGTTCTGTCCAACTCATGCAAGCATAGTAAACTGGACATTAAAATGATGATTATACACACACACACACCATATATATCATCATTATTATTTAACATCTGGTCTCTATTCTGGCATGGGTTAGATGGTTTGACTGGAACTGATGAGCCGGAGAGCTGCACCAAGTTCTGATTTGGAATGGTTTCTACGTTTGGATGACCTTCCTAATACCAACCACTCCAGGAGTGTAATAGGTGCTTTTATGTGCCACTGGCACAGGTATATGTATATATATACATGTTTGTGTGTGTGTGTTCATATATATATATATATATATTGTGTTCATCTATAGATCTTAGAATGTGCACATCTGATATGTGTAACCTTATCAGAACTCCTTATATTAAATAGAATTACTATATGATCACAACTGTCTGATGAAGAGAACATGAAACTCTGAGTAACAATTTGTGAAGGTTCTGAAGCTTTAATAAAAGTGTGTGTGTGTGTGTGTGTGTGTGCATGCGCATGCTGGTATGTCTGTATGTATGAATGAATGAAGCAGGTGATTACTTTAGTCACTACTTCAAGTTTCTTATTTTTGTGTGTTTGTTCATCTTATTGTGTGAAATAATGTGCAAAAGTAAGAAACTCAGGGTACTTACTGGTTGAATAAGCTCTTCAACATGTTTTGAATAAGCTATTCTACATGTTTTGAATACTTAAGTACTCTTTTTGTTAATCTAAATACACATATGTCTACATTCATGCATCATATATTTTAAAGAGAGAGAGTGAGGACAGCAAGATAAAGGGATGCATAGATAAATGTAATTTCATTAGCAATGGCTACAGCTAGTCTGATGTTACCTTTGCATGTCATGTTACATGGCCATAATTTTCATTATTGCAAATGAGCAGCATTTATGGAGATGTGGGTCATATATAAGTGAGTGATATCATGAACTCTAACACAACTTATGATTGAACCAGCTAGATTCATCTTACCTCATGTTAATCTTTCATTTGTTTCAGTCACTGGAATGCGACCATGCTGGAGCACTGCTTTTCTTTAGTCAAACAAATCAACCCCAGTGCTTGTTTTAAGTTTGGTAGTTATTCTAATGGTCTCTTTTGCTGAACCACTAAGGTATACAGATGCAAACAAAACCAACACTAGTTGTCAAACAGTAGGTGTAATCTAAATTGAAACCGTCCCTCAAAATTTCAAGTTAATTTATGTTCCAAACGTCAGCTGAATAATTCTAATTTATGCTCAAGGCCAGCAAATTTATGAAGAAGGGGTTAAGTCAGTTGCATTGATTGTAGTACTGGACTGGTACTTTACTTCACTGACCCTAAGGGGATGAAAAGTGAAGTTGATCATAGCAGTATTTAAACACAGAACATAAAGAGTTGGAAGAAATGCCACTAAGCATTTTGTCCAACATGCTAATTTTGAACATTAATAGGCACATGAGTAGCTGTGTGGTAAGTAGCTTGCTTACCAACCACAGGGTTCTGGGTTCAGTCCCACTGCATGGCACTTTGGGCAAATGTCTTCAACTATAGTGTCGAACCGACCAAAGTCAATGGATTTGGTAGACGGAAACTGAAAGAAGCCTGTATACACACATACATACATATGTGTGTGTGTGTGCACGCGTGTGCATGTGTGTTTGTTTGTGTGTGTCTGCGTGTGTGTGCGTGTGCATGTATATGTTTGTGTGTCTGTGTTTGTCCCCCCACCATCACTTGGCAACCGATGCTGGTGTGTTTATGTCCCCATAATTTAACAGTTCAGCAAAAGAGACCAATAGAATAAGTACTAGGCTTACAAAGAATAAGTCTTGGGGTCGATTTGCTCGACTAAAGGTGGTGCTCTAGCATAGCCGCAGTCAAATGACTGAAACAAATAAAAGAGTAAAAAAGAGTATTAATGGTCACAAATTGTCTAGCTGATCATTCATTTTCTCAGTTGATGTATATTAAAAATCCCATCAGAACAGCAATGCAACAAAGCTGGCTGGATGCCTTATGTCTACTAAATATACAAGCAATTGTATTACATAAAATTAATTTTGAGAATCTGATCAAAGACTTTGCAATTAAAAATAAGTAGGTGAAAACTTTTCAAACATAAACAAAATGGAGATATACAAAAATAAACATTATTTGCCATCTTACTGTTAGTTGTGTTTCATTATGAAAAATACAAATTTATTTCATGGATTATTTTTGTTGTTTATATTTTGAATTATGTATATGTGGGGGCACCGAAATCTTTTAAGTGCTTAGGGCCTCTATAGGTCTTAATATGGCCCAGCCCCAGTGCTCAACTTGGGACATATTTTATTCTCCCCCAAAAGGATGAAAGGCTAAGTTGACCTTGGTGGAATTCGAACTAAGAACATGAAGATGGATGAAATGTTGTTAAGCATTTTGCCCAGTATGCTAACAATAATGATGATAATAATAATAATAATAATAATAATAATAATAATAATAATATCGCTGTGAAAACAACATCCATTCATGAATTTATTTATTTTTTAATTTTAAAAAAAAATACATATTTTACCTGTGAATTTGCGTGTGTAAACTGGGAATGCATACAATGAGCTTCTCTGCCCTAGGTGTACGGAAAACACTCGGCAAGAAATGGAAGAAAATTTGAAGAAAGGAGAAAAAAGAAAAAACATAATAATAATAATAATATCACTGCTTGAAAAATAAGGAGTGTTACCTTAGTTCACTGGTAGTGAACAGCTAGTACCATAGTACATCTCCAGCATTAGAAGCAGTGCAAAGACAATAAATAACAACAACAACAACAACAATAATAATCAGCATCACGAAACCCATCATCACTACCATCATCATCATCATCATTTAGCATCCATTTTCGATACTGGCATAGATTGGAGGGTGCAAGAGGAGCTGGTGAGCCAGAGAATTATACCAAGCTCCACTGGCATGATTTCTACAGCTGAATGCCCTTCCTAACACCATAAGTAATACAATGTATGTGACACATACTATGATGAAATTTACTTCTCCATGTTACCTCTTAACAGAACATGAATGTCTGAATGGACAAGCGAGCAAAAGGTTATCGGTTTGTTATTCTGTAACTAAAAACTGCATTGTGTTTGAGGCTGAAATGTTTAACTCTCAACAGCTTAAATCTGCCTATATAAAAGCAAGATGACTTTGAAAATATAAATAAAAGAAAGAGAGAAGGACGGAGTGAGGTGATATTATTACATATACATATTGTACATTGACCTACCAAATCAATATTGTTGCATATTGAAGATTTGCACATCAAAGTTGAAATACTTAGTATTTAACTATGATTCAATAAACAGAAATCAAGACTTCTAAAAAGTCAGATACATTACATATGTACACACACTCACACACACAACAACACTCAGACATATATAATTTTTACTAGTTTCAGTCATTTTGTATGTATGCATACTATATGCACATTTATATATGCATAATGTACATGAAATTATATATATATGTGTTCATGTATATATATATATATATATATATATATATATATATATGTAAATACACACACACATACACACCTGTTTAGTGTTGACAGCTGAGCAAAAGAATACTTGATACCATTGTAGATATTAATAACATTTTACTTGAGTCAGTATTTTGCAAGATCCTGTGCACCCACAGTAAAACTCAGAGTAGCAAGAGATTAACTTGACCATAAGAAAATAATATCAGATCATGTGTATATATATATGTGTGTGTGTGTGTGTGTGTGTGTGTGTGTGTGTGTGTGTGCGCGCGCGTGCGTGCGTGCGTGTGTGTGTGTCTGTGTGTGTGTGTGTGTGTGTGTGTGTGTGTATATGTATGATAGATCGCTAGCCACTACACATTCTTTATTTTCTTTCTTTGTTCCTTTCTGTGGAAGAGCCTAGGCTCAAAACGTTAAAGACTTTCTCACTTCCCGGGCATTAAACTAATAGATCTGTTTGTTGTCTACACCACCTGTCTTCATCTTTTGTTTTTTTTTGTGAATTCTCCCTATATATATATGTATACATACATATATATATATATATATATATATATATATATATATATATATATATATATATATATATATAAAGAAAACAGAAAATGGAGATAATATTAATTTACAAAAGGATGTAAATCAATTGTTGTTCATCAAAGTTATCTCCATTTTCTGTTTTCTTTAAATTTTGATCCCTGATAAATTCCTGATTATCCTTGCCTTTACCTATAATTTATGAGCATAACATTTTTTCCCATATTTAAATATAGGTAATATACTGGTAGTATCTGGCAGAAATGTTAGCAAGCTGGGTAAAATGCTTAGCGGTATTTCGTCTGTCTTTACATTCTGAGTTCAAATTGCACTGAGGTCAACTTTGCCTTTCATCCTTTCAGGGGTCAATAAATTAAGTATCAGTTGTGTACTGGGGTCGATCTAATCGACTGGCCCCCTCTCCCCCAAATTTCGGGCCTAGAATAGAAAAGAATATACCAGTAGTGTTTTGGATACTTTTATCCCTTAGATGGTTATTTTAACCTCTAAACTCAGCTAAACTTACACACACACACACACGTATATATATATATATATATATATATATATATATATATATATATATATATTTACATGCAAGTTATCCATGTGTGCTTTTTCCTGGTTCTCCATTCCTATTTCTTCCCTCCATTCTTTTTCCTCTTCCCTGGACATTTTTCTGTATATCTGATGAAATGTCTGAAACATTATACTCTATTACTTCTCCTTTATAACTTTTTCCCTTCTTTGATGCATGTTTAAATGTGTATCTGTGTGTGTGCATGTGGATATGTATGTATATATCGGCAGTTGCCATGATAGATCGCTGACCACGACATTTAATTTTTTTCCTCCTTGTTTTTCTCCTTATTTCTTTCTGTTGATGAGTGTAGCTTGAAACATTAAAGACTTTCTCTATTCCCGAGCATTAAACTAATACATCCTTTTGTTGTTTACACCACCTGTTCTCGTCTGTTGTTGTTCTTTTCGTAAATTCTCCCATATATATGTGTGTGTGTGTGCAATTGTGTTTCCGTCTCTTTGTCTTGATATCGTATGATAGTCATAAATGAGTGTCACTGTAATACAAGCACTACCATTCATTTCCAATATCCTGTGAATACATGTTTGGCAATGAGGAAATATTATCTTGCTTGAAAATAGTAGAAGGTTGGTGAAAGGAAAGGCACCCAGTCATAGAAACTCCATTCAACTCATGCTAGCATGAAAAAATGGAAGTTTAAACTGATGATAATGATGATCATATATCATATGGCACCAACACCAGAGAGGTAGTTATATCCTCACAAGACTAAGGAGGTCTCTCTACAGTGTCACCAGAGTAAGAAAGTAATAGAAAGAACAATGGAAGAGAACAAGAGCTCCCATCTCTGAAATGTTTTGCCATTAAAACATATAGTTATGCTTATTTAATTATATATACATATGCTTTAATATTTCAAAACATTCTGTACTGCCTGACTGGTCCTGATCACATTCAATCACCATTCGAATGTGATCATTGCCAGTGCCGCCAGACTGGCTCCTGCGCCGGTGGCATGTAAAAAGCACCATTCAAGCATGGCCAATGCCAGTACCGCCTGATTGGTCCTCGTGCTGGTGGCATATAAAAAGCATGCACTACACTCTTGGAGTGGTTGGCATTAGGAAGGGCATCCAGCTGTAGAAACATTGCCAGATCGGATTGGAGTCTGGTGCAGCTTTCTGGCTTGCCAGCCCTTAGTCAAACTGTCCAACCCATGCCAGCATGGAAAGTGGACGTTAAATGACGACGATGGCAAAGGTAGCAAGCTGGCAGAAACGTTAGCACACTGGGTGGTGAGCTGGCAGAAACGTTAGCACGCCGGGCAAAATGCTTAATGGTATTTCGTCTGCCTTTACGTTCTGAGTTCAAATTCCGCCGAGGTTGACTTTACCTTTCATCCTTTCAGGGTCGACAAATTAAGTACCAGTTACGCACTGGGGTCGATGTAATCGACTTAATCCTTTGTCTGTCCTTGTTTGTCCCCTCTATGTTTAGCCCCTTGTGGGCAATAAAGAAATAGGAAACGTTAGCACGCTGGGCGAAACGCTTAGCAGTATTTTGAGTTCAAAGTCCGCCGAGGTCGACTTTGCCTTTCATCCTTTCGGGGTCGATAAATTAAGTACCAGTTGCATTCTGGGGTCGATCTAATCAACTGGCTCCCTTCTCAAAAATTTCAGGCCTTGTGCCTAGAGTAGAAGAGAATATATTCTAATTTATATACCTCTATATTTTAGAATACTTTACTATATATACTTTCATATTTTAATACATTCTAATTTACAGGCTTCTATATTCTAATATATATTCTAATTTATACACTGAAGTATATATATATATATATATATATATATATGCTTATATATTCTAATATATTGTAATATATTTTAATAAATATAAATTTACAACACCCAAAGTACTTGGCTCTAGAGGATCTTAGCCATCCAGGAGGATTGCAATGCAGACAAATTGCACAGAATGTGATAGCAGATGGGTATCCAGGAGTCATACCCTAGACACAGTCCTACTTCCTTTGAGTGTAAGGAGTTAAGAGCTGAAACCCTAGTATGAGGGGCTCTTGTTCTCTGAAGGCCTGCTACTGTTCAGCTCTCCTTAGAGTTTCTTTCTACCTTATATAGACATTTATATATTTTTATATGTGCACATACACACACACATACATTAATTTACATTTGTAAATAATATAATTTTAAAATGTGACATTATATCTTGAGCTACATTAAACCTCACCATTACACATGCCTGAATGACAGACTTTGTGTGTATAAGTAGTACAGTCAAGTTTCTTTTTAAATAAGTCATCCACAAAGCTTTGCTTGTCCCCCTTTACAAGTTGTAAACAGGAAAATAAATGTGAACAGGTAAGACACTCCAGAAAGTTAAATATTTTGTGAGGAACAATAGAACAGTGAAGTGTTTCAGTAGAACACTTGGAAGAAAGATACTATAGGAGTAACAAAAGAAGAGATTATTGTGTCTGTTATGCTTGGCTGGAGGAAATATGCAGAGGTTATTGCACTCAATGATAGAACTTGAAGTTTATCGTTGAGTGAATCTTTGCTAACCATTTTAACAGTTTTCTTTTGGATGTAGTCTCAAATGTTTGCATGTGTGTAGCAGAAGCAGTATCCCACACATGTACTCACACACATACACACATATGTAAATAATCATCATTATTTAATACTCTTTTACTCTCTTTTACTTGTTTCAGTCATTTGACTGCGGCCATGCTGGAGCACCGCCTTTTAGTCGAACAAATTGACCCCAGGACTTATTCTTTGGAAGACTAGTACTTATTCTATCGGTCTCTTTTGCCGAACCACTAAATTATGGGGACATAAACACACCAGCATCGGTTGTCAAGTGATGCTGGGGGGACAAACACAGATACACAAATACACACACACATACATATATACGATGGGCTCCTTTCAGTTTCCGTCTACCAAATCCACTCACAAGGCTTTGGTTGGCCCGAGGCTATAGTAGAAGACACTTGCCCAAGGTGCCACACAGTGGGAATGAACCCGGAACCATGTGGTTGGTAAGCAAGCTACTTACCACACAGCCACACCTGCGCCTATGTCCACCTTTCCAATGCTTGCATGGGTAGATGGAACATTTTGAGGCAAATTTTCTATTTTTGTACAGTCAAATGCCTTTCCTGTTGCCAACTCTGACCTGTTGCCAAGCAAGGTAATACACATACACTCACATGTATGTTTTAGAATACATTGCTCAAAAGCTGTTAGGTAATATTAAGTTAGTTCAACCTAATTATGTGGCCCCATTTAAGTTAACAATCAACATCTTGCATGGATAAGATCTGGTGTATCCATCATGAAAAGAAGATATGCCTTGCACAGTCTCACACTATCTTACTTGGTCATAGTTAAACATTGGCAGTACTAAGTACTAAGCAATACTAAGATCTTGGGGCATTACAAATGATTGCAGATCAAATATTAAAATGGTTTGACCTACTAAGCTTTTATTTAGAGAGACTGTCTCCTAAACAAACTATCTTCACATTGATTAAAGAGCAGAAATCATTTGGTGGACTTACATTGTGCTTGTTCATCCTCTTGAGTATTTCTAACTTTTCAGGTGTCATTGTTAAATAGCTGTTGACCTTACATTGGGTTCGTCACCCTTTGACATGTCTTATTTTTGTTTTGCTGGATTGTAGCAACCCTCCTCATCAGGCTAGCCTTGTGGGTGTGTTAGTTTAGTCACTGACAATCAGATCATGTAATAGATTGCACATTTTCACTAGCAGTCAGTGGCCTGACTTGCAACAAAAGGTGGTCTTGTTAACCACTTAGGAATACATGAACCAAACCATGCTAATACTAAATCATTGCAACCTGAAAGAACATATGCTTGTCAGTAATGCAATAAATGCCTTTCTATTGGTGGTCTGAAGATACATATGTCTGTACACAATGCCAAATATCATGATTCTGCATTGTATTTAACTGAAAAGGATGTTTATGTATATGCTTCAAATTATCAGCAGTATATGCTTCAAATTATCAGCTGGGTTAAAAAGTCAGTTTTACCTTGTTAAAGTGCATAAAAACTGTAGGTCTCAACCATCCACTCAATGTCTTGTGCAACTTGGTCCCCAATGGTGAATGAACATCTGTATTGTCTACAGATAAGGCCACATTTAGAGATGTATCCTAATACAATGCAGCATTAAAAACAGTGGCTTTTCTCAAATAGATATAATACTGTCAAATACTAATAATTTGTGACATAAGAATATAAAATAAAGGATCTTAAGATATAATCCTGTCTTCAATCTAGCTGTAAGACTTATATAGTTAGGGAATTCCTCAAGGTAATCTATCATTTTCTGGCACACAATATATGTCTTATGAAATTCTTATCAAAATAAACTGCTATGCATGAAAGGATTTTGCAGCTTGTTTTAGGAGTTTCAACATTAAACTGATTACTCAAAATATTTGTAATTCAAATACTGCACCTACCCAACATCTGTTACCAATCCCCTACAGTATCCCAAACATAACTCTTCCAACACCTGTTTCCTGATGTTACCACACTTCATTGTAAGTACATCTGCTGATATCTGCAAGGCCATCCACAGGAAAGGTCTAGACATACAGCTGGCCTGCTAAGGACTTCCCCCACCGAGATATCTATCTAAGAAATGGCTCACCAACAACAGATACCTATGCATGCTGGCCAACTACCCTATTTGCAGCATTGATATGTGCCTGTAAACTTATGCTGACTACTATAGCATCAAATGCAGAGAATATTACCTAGACTTAGGCAATACAATTTGGTCATTACAAATCTGAATCAAGGAACATCACTCAAAAATTATTATAACAAATGCAGGAACATGAAAATTGCAGTTACTTTATTAAAGCTTTTGAGCATAACATTGGTAACTTATGAATTAAAGAAGCCATTCTGACATATGTAAAATGAAAAAAAAACCCCAGCTCCTAGAACACAATCTACTGCCCGAAATTCCATGTCTTTTCACTTCTGGTCATTTGACCATTATTACACAAACACAGAACTAGTATGCTAGGTGAATGGAATTATTTCTCTGGTTCTTTTAACACTTCTGAAAAGGAGTACTTTATTCAAAATATCAGGACTAATTAAATACTTATAATGTAACATTTCAATAGCTTTATTATTGTTGTTATCGAGGTCTTATGGTCAATCTGCATTGCTATAGTCTTCAATACCATACTAAAAGTCTGCCTGTCTGTGTGTTTCTCTCCCCCCCTCTCTCTCTCTCTCTACACACACACATACACACACGAAGACATACACATGCATACATAGAAATGTGACATATAAAATTTTCGATAACATAAATGGAATATTTTCGGTGTTTCAAAAAATGTTTGGAAAAACATAATCAACTAAAAAAAAAACTAAAGAAACATCTAAGAACAGGAGATAAAAATGACTTTTTAAAATAAAATTACAGTGATTTTTTTGTCAAATTAAAATAGATTGCTTATTCCATTGTGTAATTATGGTGTATAACACTGGCAAAAAATAAAAGTCCAGTTATTGCGGAAAACAGTGGTTAACAAAATTTGCTTTGTATCAGTTGGTGATATTAAATATACACAAGTTCATGATTATATATGGTTTTTACTAAAATCACATTAGCATATTACTGTTCAATGTATATTATATTTCAAATGTTTAATATATATATATAAATATACACACATGTAATATAATATATGCAATATAATATATATGTAATATAATGAACGTAACAAAATATAACAATATATATATATATCATAGAGTTTACTATGAAATATCTTTAGTTTTAAATTAAGTCTGTCTACTTTGAAGATTTCACTTTGAACAGCATGAATGGTAAATTCTAAAATGCACTAAAAATTAATTTTTACTAAATATTACAAAACAAATACTTGATAAATTATATAAGGCACTGGGTTCTGGCCAGTTTTGACTTCCACTAGTCCAAATGCTTTTCCTTTTTTTCATTTCGTTATTGAAAATTTACTGCCGATTTTAATGTCTCTTTTGTATTGATATTTAAGCTTCATTTTTTTTTTCACCTTTTTATGATTTACAGTATTGATTTGATGGCTCATGTGCAAAACTTTGAATTATTATTTGACTTTTTGAAGTTAAAAGTAATTTATAAAATGGAACTCCTACATGCTACATATATCTCTGTCAAATTACATTAGTCAAAAACATTTTTTCAAGGTAATATAGCTGCTGTCCCCCTCCCCACTCGACAAGACTGTTAAAAAATAAATTCTTGGTATTGAATAATTATGCAAATTCACATGTGGTTAAGAAGTTTGTTTTGTAACCACAAGGTTTAGGGTTTGTTTCCACTCTATAGGATTGTGGGCAGGTATGTTCTACTATAATCTTGGGCTGACCAATGCCTTGTAAGTATAAATGGGAGCAAAAACTCTAAGCTTGTTCTATATACATATACATATACATATATATATATATATATATAATTATAATAATATTAGGGACAAAATCCAAAATTACAGGTAAAAACTCAATTAAAATCAATTTATAAAAAATTAAAATTAAATTGAGCTTTATATATAAAATATATATAAAATATATAGTTTTAGGGAAAATAACCAAGTTTCAAGAACTCATCGATGAAAATCCACTATCACATATAGAAAAATTAATAATTAAAAGCACAATAAATGAGTATAATATAAAGTAAAGTAAATATCATAAGATAAATATAATAAAAAGATTACACGTGTTTCATAACTAATTTTCAAATAGAAAAGAAATTTAAATCGATTAAAATGATAATTTATGTAAGATGTTTTTTGTATATAATATACATGTTATTATAATGGATGAAGGGATGATTATTGAATGGTTATTATTTTGATATTATGATATTTTTAATAATTTTTCTATCTTTATATAATAAGTATTTCATATTAATTCATTTGGTACTTATTGTTGGTTGAGAGATATATATATCTAATTATTGTTCTACTTACGATCTGACGAGTAGCTATATTTTTGTATAGAATTTATTTTCGATAATTTCAATTGATTTTAATCGATTTAAATTTCTTTTCTATTTGAAAATTAGTTATGAAACACGTGTAATCTTTTTATTATATTTATCTTATGATATTTACTTTACTTTATATTATATTCATTTATTGTGCTTTTAATTATTAATTTTTCTATATGTGATAGTGGATTTTCATCGATGAGTTCTTGAAACTTGGTTATTTTCCCTAAAACTATATATTTTATATATATATATATATATATGTATGTATGTTGTAATCCAATGTCAGACTGTTATAATG
The DNA here is from genome assembly GCF_046866305.1 of Octopus bimaculoides. Classification (NCBI taxonomy): domain Eukaryota; kingdom Metazoa; phylum Mollusca; class Cephalopoda; order Octopoda; family Octopodidae; genus Octopus; species Octopus bimaculoides. The sequence goes on from NC_142928.1 coordinate 136,755,158, forward strand.
TCCACTCTGGTATAGCAGTATAGTTAGTTAGACAAGTAAGACATGACAATCTATTCTTTATTCTTTTACTTGTTTCAGTCATTTGACAGTGGTCATGCTGGAGCACTGCCTTTAGTCAAACAAATTGACCCCAGGAGTTATTCTTTGTAAGCCTAGTACTTATTCTATTAGTTTCTTTTGCTGAACTGCTAAGTTATGGGGATGTAAACACACCAACATTGGTTGTGAAGCAATGGTGAGCAAACAAACACAGACACACAAACATATACATATATACATACATACATACATACATACATATATATATATATATATATATATATATATATATATATATATATATATATATATATATAAAAGATAATAAGAGTGAAAAAACTACAGAAGGCTTGTGTTACATGGTTAAAGTATATATTTAAATTATGTCAGAAAAATGTTAGAAAAATGTTATAAAATCTTTTTGGCAACATTTTTCTAACATTTTTCTGACATAATTTAAATATATACTTTAACCATGTAACACAAGCCTTCTGTAGTTTTTTCACTCTTATTATCTTTTATACATCCAACCACGTGCTTTCACATACCAACTTTCTCACACACATATATATATATATATATATATATATATATATATATATACATATATATATACATATACACACACACACACACACATATATATATATATATATATATATATATATATATATATATATATATATATATACACACACACGATGGGTTTCTTTCAGTTTCCGTCTACAAAATCCACTCACAAGGCTTTGATCAGCCCAAGGCTATAGTAAAAGACACTTGCCCAAAGTGCCACTCAGTGGGACTGAACCCGGATCCATGTGTTTGTTAAGCAAGTTACTTATCACACAGCCACACCTGTGCCAATTACTCTGCCGACTCAACCCTCGACTTCCTATATATATATATGCAATGTAGGTGCTTCTGCATTGTCATTCACATTTAGTGACTGATTAAATTTCTCCTTTATGGTTATTACATTGTGCCTAGCAGTTTATATTAATTTTTAGTATGTATGTGTATATATATATATATATATATATATTTGGAAATGTGCTGTGCGTGAGAAGACCCGGCAAGCCAAGTAAGATCGTTGCCAGTGCCCCTGGACTGGCTCTTGTGTGGGTGGCACATAAGATGCACCATTTTGAGCGTGGCTGTTGCCAGTACCGCCTGACTGGCTTCCGTAGGATTTTCGAGCGAGATCGTTGCCAGTACCCCTGGACTGGCTTGTGCGGGTGGCACATAAAAGACACCATTTCGAGCGTGGCCGTTGCCAGTATCGCCTGACTGGCCTTCGTGCAGGTGACACGTAAAAGCACCTACTACACTCTCTGAGTGGTTGGCGTTAGGAAGGGCATCCAGCTGTAGAAACTCTGCCAAAATTAGATTGGAGCCTGGTGTTGCCATCCGGTTTCACCAGTCCTCAGTCAAATCGTCCAACCCATGCTAGCATGGAAAGCGGACGTTAAACGATGATGATGATGATGATGATATACAGAGAAAGAGGGGGGAGGGAGAGAGCTTTGTATCTGCCTGTTGTGAGGTAATCTATTGACAGATGTATATAATAGGCCTGCATATGAATGCATACATATGTGGGCGTGTGTCCTGTATAGTCTGTTGACAGATGTTTATAGTACAGTATTTGTGTGTGGACGTGTGGCAAGAGTCTAATCTGTTAACCTGCCACCCTATCTTTTACCCTCCCTTTTTTCTCCCTCATCAATTCTCTTTACCACCCTCTAACTTTCCCCCAATAAAAACTTGTAACACACGTTTTCTTTTCTTTCTGTCACATCTTTTTCTTTCTTTATCTTCTCTTCCTCCACCTTTGTGAGGGTGTGTTGAGCTGCTGCACATTCTAGACTTTCTCCCATTCCATTTTCATCCCCCACCAATCTACCATATATATATATATATATATATATATATATATAATGATAATAATAATAATAATAATAATAATAATAATAATACAAATAATATGTGAGTATATGCATATATATATATGTACATGTATGTACATACCTACATCTACATGTATATATATATAGATGCATATCTGGGTACAGGACGTCACAAAAAAGTGTGGACAAAATGAGAAACAGAACATAAACAAAGCACAGAAAAGACACAGGCCACATAGAGAATATTTCCTTCATCAGCTGCCACCATTCTAAACTAATCGTTTCGAAGAGTTAGGACATATATATACATATATATATATATATATAATAATTTTCCAGAGGAATATGAAAATTTAAAAGTTAAAAACCTTATAATATATATATATATATATATATATATATATATATATATATATATATATATATATATATATATATATATATATGTATATATATATATATAGTCACAATGAGGATATTTAAACCTCTTATAAGGATATTTATCTAAGATACACTGGTTTAATACATTAAATTTTGAAGAGATAATTCTTCAATGAATATAATATATAGAATATCGTAAAATATCAAACAATCTTATTGATTTAGAAAACAGAGAGATCTAATGGATACAAATTAATTTATTGAATATATTGAATAATGAATAAATTTATTATATATGTCAATTAATTAATAAATTTATTATATACGTTGATTAATTAATAAATTTATTATATATGTTGAATTAATTAATTAATTTGTATCCATTAGATCTCTGTTTTCTAACTCAATCTCTCTCTCTCTCTCTCTCTTTCTCTCTCTCTCTTTCTCTCTCTCTCTCTCTCTCTCTCTCTCTCTCTCTCTCTCTCTCTCTCTATATATATATATATATATATATATATATATATATATATATATATATATATATAAAGTCCTTGGTAAAGTGTTATATACTTGAAAAAATAGAATTGGCCTTTCTGATAATTTTTCCACTTTAATAATTAGATGTTTCTAAATTGTATAAAGATAGATGCACACAAATGCAATTTATTTAATTTTTGCCTGATGGCTTATTGAAGCAATTGGTGAAACTAAGTTTCCATTCAAAACGAATTTCATTCCACCCATTATTGATGTGCAGTGCTACTGGACAATTTGTTAACAGGAGACAACAGACAACACTGTCTATACCTCAGCTATTTTTTAAGTAGATGCAGAGTGTAAGCATTCATACATACAGACATCAGACATACACACAGACACGCATGGCAGTCTATTAAATTCACTCATTAGACATTGATACAACCCGGACTATCATAGAAGACATCAATGATGCCCTGCAATGAGACTTGAACCTGTTGCAAAGTGAGCGACTTGACCACACAGTAACACCTGTACCTATATGTGTGTGTTTATATATATATATGTCCCTTTGGGTAATATTTCCCCATGACTGGACATGTTTTTACAGTTGATTGGAAGTGAAGGATTGCACTTTGTGATGGTGAAATTCATTTACAACTACAGCATGATGTCGAGGCAAGGAGACAAACACACACATACATACATATATGCACATATGACAGGCTTCTTCTTTCTACCATCTACCAAATCCACTCACAAAGCTTTAGTCAGCTCTGAGCTATAGAACGCATTTGAACAATGTGCCATACAATGGGAATGAATCCAAAACCATGTTGTTGGGAAACAAATTTCATAACTACACAACTATGCTTGTGCATATTGTTAAACACTAATGCTTCAAAAATTACATTCTAATGGGAAGAATATGATAAAATTCCAAATTTAGATGAACTCTAAGGATTTTTTGCAAATAAACAACGTTATTGGCCATTGATGCAATTGATTTTAGTCGTACATTTTAGACTTCACATATAGCTTTTTCCATATCTTGATACATAAATACAAGTGATTGAAATGGGGGTCCCTCCAAAGGGTCTCTGGAGTAACATTACTTGACAGGGTTTGGAGCTTGGAGATTAGGGAATCTCTCTAGGTGAAGCTACTACTCTGCATTGAGAAATGCTCTTGACCCGCTCCCCCTCCCACCATCTTGACTCAGTGGAACATCTAGGTTTTGACAACTCAAAGGAGAGTACCAGAGTTTGGCTGGTATTCATCTTCAGCCAAGTAAACCAGAGCAATGTGAAATGAAGTGACTTGCTCAACAGCACAGTTAACTACCAAATCCAGAAATTGAACTCATGACTTTATGATCATGAACTCAACACCTTAACCACTAGGCTATATGCCTTAGGCATTGTAGGGTTAAACAAATCTTGATTTAGCTACTTCCCTACAATATATATATATATTCTTTTCTACTCTAAGCACAAAGCCTGAAATTTTTGGGGAGGTGGTGGTGGTGGTGGTGGGGGCAGTCGATTAGATTGAGCCCAGTACAGAACTGGTACTTAATTTATTGACCTTGAAAAGATGGAAGGCAAAGTCGACCTCGGCAGAATTTGAACTCAGAATCTAAAGACAGACGAAATACCACTAAGCATTTCGCCTGGTGTGCTGTTTCTACCAGCTCGCCACCTTCCTACAATATATATATATATATATATATATTTATTTCTTTTATTGCTCACAGGGGGCTAAACACAGAGGGGACAAACAAGGACAGACAAAAGGATTAAGTCGATTACATTGACCCCAGTGCATAACTGGTATTTATTTAATCGATCCCGAAAGGATGAAAGCAAAGCAACCTCAGCAGAATTTGAACTCAGAATGTAATGGCAGACGAAATACCGCTAAGCATTTCGCCCGGTGTGCTAACAATTCTGCCAACTCACTGCCTTCCTACAATATATATATTCTTTTCTAATCTAGGCACAAGGCCTGAAATTTTTGAGGAGGGGGCAATCGATTAGATTGACCCCAGAATGCAACTACTACTTAATTTATTGACCCCGAAAGGATGAAAGGCAAAGTCAACTTCAGCGGAATTTGAACTCAGAATGAAAGACAGAGACGAAATACTGCTAAGCATTTCGCCTAGCATGCTAATGTTTCTGCCAGCTCGCTGCCTTCTACACTATATTTATTCTTTTCTACTGTAAGCACAAGGCCCAAAATTTTGGGGGAGGGGGCCAGTTGATTAGATCGACGCCAGTACGCAACTGGTGCTTAATTTATCGACCCCAAAAGGATGAAAGGCAAAGTCGACCTCAATGGAATTTGAACACAGAATGTAAAGACAGATGAAATACCACTAAGCATTTCGCCTGGCATGCTAACAATTCTGCCAGCTAGTCACCTTCCTACAATATATATATTGAAGTACTGATGATCATGTTGAGAGACCACTCAACAATAACAATAAGAATTCAACAACTACAACAATAAAAATGTCCAAGTGTTTACTAGTTTTCATTTTAGAGTTAATCTTGCTTGACCTTGTCCACTCAGTGGTCAGTACTTATTAAGAGACAGTTAAATCACTAGCCATTGTACATTCCAACCATTTTACTTAATTATCAGACTTGAAAACGTTTTTTTTTTGTTTTTTTTTTAAAAGTACAAGTTTTTTTGTTGTCTTTTTTTTTTTCATGGACAACTCCTCCTACTTGCTGGCTATGGCTATTTATTCCCTCTGAAACAAAGATCTGCTGCAGTTGTGTAAATGTCAATGAAAACTAAAGAAGTAAAATAAGAAAAAGGTACTTTTTGTTTTATTATTTTGCAATGAAACAATAAAATCCAAGGAAATTAGTGATGGTCTGTATTAACAAGCATTAGTAATCACATAAAGTTTGCAATTCTTATCTTTTCTGTATCTTGGGAGGGTCATTATGCCAATAATAAACACACACACTGGTTATATTTCACTTTCTTATTTGACAATGTGGAGGTATGCATCTTAGTGGTTAGGGTGTCAGACTCATGATTGTAAAATTGTGGTTTAAATTCCTGGACTGGACAATATGTTGTAGCTTTGAGCAAAACACTTCATTTTATGTTGCTCCAGGTTCACTTAGCTGGCAAAAATGGGCAATCTTGTGACAGACAGTCATCCCATCCAGTGGGGAAATATATGTGCCATGGAAAAAAAGTCATATGAGTCTATATGACTTGGGGAGTTATAAAGATTCACATCAAGAATCTTGGAAAACCAAATACAAAAACGAACCAGCACTGATAGCAAGCTATCACATCACATGCAACAAGGATTGGATCTTGTGATGGTGGGACTCATAAAGCTGGAGGTTAACATGGTTTCCATGAAACATAACTTACCTGAAATTACAACACTACCTCCTGAATGGGATGCTGGTCTGTTACAGGTCTTTCCAGTCATTGATGAAATTTGTTTACAATTGAGTGGCTTGTAGTGACATGAAATGAAGTGTTTTGTTCAAGAACACAATGCAAGGTGCCAAGTGATGGTATTAGATCAGATGGTGGATTATGTCTACCACCTAAGTATTGAGATAGTTAGGCAGAAAGAGAAGAAAAAATGAAACAGCCTTAATATATTTTTATTGTAAGTTAGTTAAGATAGTAAGTTAGTAAGTTAGTAAGTTAGTAAGATAGTAAGATAGTAAGTTAGTAAGATAGTAAGTTAGTTAAGGTTGTAAGTTATTGTAGATAGTTATTGTAGTTAGTTGGCGTTAGGAAGGGTATCCAGCTGTAGAAACTCTACCAAATCAGATTGGAGCCTGGTGTAGCCATCTGGTTCACCAGTCCTCAGTCAAATCGTCCAACCCATGCTAGCATGGAAAGCGGACATTAAACGATGATGATGATGATGATGATGAGTTAAATAAATAAAGAAAATGTGCAGGGGACAAGTGAAGGAGGAGATTGGGAGGGTTGGCTTGAGGAGGGAGGATGCTCCAAACTGAGCAAGATGGCGAAATTGTGTGAGAGCGGTTGCTGTAGGAGTGAGGTAGACCTGGCCAGCCCCGTTAACGGGGGGGGGGGGGACAGACCCCCCCCCCGGATTTAAAATATTGGAATTCATTCATCATACATCATGAATATTTCATCAACATTATCATCATCAAGATTAATATCATCATTGTTGTTGGCATTATCACTTCATGATGATGATCAATACTGTCATCACCTTATCATCGTTATCATCATCATCATCATCATCAATGTTATCATCATCTTCATGTCATTATCATTATGCCTACATCATCATTATTACCACCACCAAGGCGGCGAGCTGGCAGAACTGTTAGCACACCAGGCAAAATGCTCAGTTGTATTTCGCCCGTAGCTATGTTCTGAGTTCAAATTCTGCCAAGGTCGACTTTGCCTTTCATCCTTTTGGGGGTCAATGAATTAAGTACCAGTCAAGTACTTGGGTCAATGTGATTGACTCACGCCCCCCCCCCAATATTTCAGGCCTTGTGCCTACAATAGAAACGATTATTACTTCCACTATTGTTGTCATCAATGGTATTGCCATTGTCATCATCATCATCATCACCAGCACCAGCAGCAGCACCACCACCACCTCAGTTGTTGTCCTAACATCTAAGTCTGTATGCTGGTATGGGTTGGGTTGGATTGGATTGGTTTGATATACAACACATTGTCAGTTGTCACAACACTTGTCATCTCATCCACGAGGTCCAATGTTCTGAGATCTGACATCAACACATCTTCCCATGACTTCTTTGGTTTTCCTCTCCTATGGATACCTTCTTCCTCTCTCTCTCCCCTCCCTGGCAATCAGCACATGGCCTTCACCCACCCACTGCACCTCCCATCACTCATTCTAATACATAAACAAGCCAGAAAGGGAGTCTCTATGTGGTTGTTCGATCCGTTAGAAATAACAGCTAATTCTCCTACCCATCCTGTACAGCCTTCTTAAAATGAAGGATATATCTCGGACAAAGTTGTCTCTGGCATATAAAAATGACAGGGTGATCACAGCTGAAATGTCTTTAGATGTATTTATCCTGATGATGATGATGATGATGATGATGATGAAGGAGGAGGAGGAGGAGGAAAGGAAGAGGAGGAAAGGAGGAGGAGGAAAGGAGGAGGAGGAAAGGAGGAGGAGGAGGAGGAGGAGGAAAGGAGGAGGAGGAGGAAAGGAGGAGGAGGAGGAAAGGAGGAGGAGGAGGAAAGGAGGAGGAGGAGGAGGAAAGGAGGAGGAGGAGGAAAGGAGGAGGAGGAGGAAAGGAGGAAAGGAGGAAAGGAGGAGGAGGAGGAGGATGACATCAGTGGAAGCAGCAATGATGATGATGAAAATGATGGGGGAGTGAAAATAGGGGGGAAGGATCAGTGTTAAAATATTTTTATTTCAAGGAAGAAGGTGATGCTGATGATTGTCATCCATGACTTTCAGTCTTTCTGGACATCTTACAAAGCAAAACACTAAATATTATATTCATACTTTTCAGCTCTCTCTCTCTCATGAAGGTTTATTGCATTAGCATTGATCAGCACAAGGTTACAGATCTTTAGTGGAGGGGAAGGAGGAGAAGGAAACTGGTTGTGTGAGGAAGTAGGAGGGGTGCACAGTCAATTGAATCAAACAGTACTTGACATAAACAATAACACTGGTATAATGGGTGAAGACCTGGTTGTTAAAAGTAATCACTGTAGTTTATAAATTCATAAACTTTCAGCCATATGTGAAATGTCTAAACATGGCCTATATTGGAGAAAAAAAAAACAAAAACAAAACAAAAAACAAGAAAACACATATGCCATCCCCCAACCAATCTTTAGTTAATAATCACCTCTCTTCACACTTTCAAAGAAGGTCATTCTCTTCACTCTCTGTCACAACACAAGATTAAATGGACAATATCTTATCAATAATGGAAGTGTTGTCATTCAAAAGGCCAAAAATATAAACAGTCATAAATTGTGGAAGTAATCCTTGTGGTGGTGGTGGTGTGGTGGCAGTTGATCTTTGATGGAACCAAAGAAACAAGGTTTGTATTTGTATTGGCTTTTTCAAATTGCTGATATTATCTGTCAGTCACAACTGCAACTTTTAAAAGAAGTGTGTCACTGATTTTCAGAGTTGTGGTAGGATGTGAACTTTGTATGTACAGAATCAGAAGAGCTACTGCAAGGTATCCTGTCCAATGCTCAATCTATTTTGCCAACCCACCAACTTGGATTGGCACTTTGCCTTTTCATTCTTTCAGGGATAAAAAAAAAACAAAAACAAAGTTGACCTTAGTTGTATTTGAACTCAGTATGCACAAAGTCAAGGCAACCTCTCCAAAGCTCTAACAATTCCACCAATGCACCAGCTTGGACTGGTACGTTTTTTTCTATTGACCTCCTCCAACCAAAAGATATGAAATGCAAAGTTGACCTTGGCAGGATTTGAACTCAGAGCTCATAGAGTCAGAACAAATACCTGCCAATTTATCACTTAAAATTTCCTGACAAAATGCAAGCAACACTTGGGACTCTATTGACAGTTGTCATCATGCATAACTTCTAATATTAACTACAACAGTGTTTCTCAAGGTGTAGATGGGTGAAGATTGAAATGAAGGCAGAGAAATTACCATGTTTAGTAAAATTAAGATAGCTTTAAACTGTTTGTCCAACACCATGGTGAAGAAAGAAGAATTATAAGTGGGGAAGCAAACTTCATTTTGTCTTCTCATTAGTAAAGAGCAGAAAGTTAAAAAGTTTCACTAATATGCTTTTGGGGGCTGGGGCTAGGGGTTAGTATTTGTCAGTTTGAGAACTCCTGAACTATGAACCAATGAGAGAACCTCTATATAGTAGCTCAACTTACTGCTTATAAAAAACACCAAAAATGTCTAGCACATGTCATACAGGCCTAGTTGTGGCCAGATATTTTGATTCCAAGACAAGGCAATTAATCCTGTTGGAGAACCCAGGGAGAAGAGGATGAAGGAGGCACAAGAGAAGAAGAGAGCTCAGTGGCAGGAGTTGGTGGAGGACTAGAATGGGCAGAGAACAAGGTGTCTGCCTGTGGAGGTTGGCAGTTGAGGTACACAAGTCATATCCTGAGTAAGGAGTCATCAAGAACAATATAGAGGCTGCTGAAAAAGCATCTAAATGGTTCTGGCTAAAAACAGGTGACCAAGGGAGTCAGTAGAATGCTGCTTAGACACCAGTTTAGGTTTGTTCAACCTAGATTGGGCCACCTGGATAAAGGTATATATTACAAGACTCAAGACACTCAGTGATCCTAGTATACAACACTAATGATGTATCCAAGTATAGCATCTATATGTGTAGCAAAGAGCTACAAAATGTCTAAGACAAGATTTGAAACCAAATCCACAATTTCATACCAAGTCCTTGGCCTATTGTTCCTGCCTTTGCACTAAGAGATTTATGAGCATTGTTACAGATGTATGCTGAACTAGTCTGGAAGTAGATCATCTTTCTTTTATATCTGCTTTCCATGTTGGTATGGGTAGGACAGGTTGTTATTGCTTTCTTAGAAGGATCTAGCTTGGAGCACCATATCTTGATCATAAATTTCCTTTCCAGCTTTGTGAAAAAAAAAAAAAAAATCTTAAAAGATTAAAAAAAAAAAAAAGTAGAATAGCCATTGGTAGAATATCTTTGTTTATAAGTCTACTTAATCAGGATCAACCTGAGGCTAAACTACATACCAACTTATATAAACTTCCCAGTTATTCATTATATAAACATAAATATTTCTAGCTCATAGCTAGCATTTGATATTTTTATCCATACATAAATTTTAGATAAATCTTTGCTAATGTGCCTAAAACACTCACAGCATTGAAGTATAATATGAACTTATATATTTAAAAAAAATTAACAACAATTATAAAAAAAAAACATTAAAAAACATTTCACACATTAATTAACCTAAGAAATAGTTCTCTCTTGAACTCCCCCTTTTTCTCTCTCTCTATATACATAATATTTGTACATACATAGATACATATATGTATGCATGTGTGTGTATACACATATCACCATCGTCATTTAACATCCGTTTTCCATGCTGACATGGGTTGGACAGTTTGACAGGAGCTGGCCGGCCAGCGAGCTGCAGCAGGCTCTAGTTTTGGCACGGTTTCTATGATTGGATGCTCTTCCTAACACCAACCACTTTACAGAGTGTACTGGTGCTTTTTCATTACATCAGCACCACAGAGGCTGCTAGATAACTTGCAAGACAACAAGCCCCTTCAACTAAGTGAGTAGTGAGAGATGCAGCTTTATTCAACTAAGTAGTGAGAGATGTAGCTTTATTCCAGGTGTTGAGAGGCTATAAAGAAGATACTATCCCCATATCATAAAGGACAGAAGTAACTAGGAAGAAGACAATGGAAATGGTGATGATGAGGTGCTAGAGCATACTCTCAAGATACAAAAAAGTGAATATATGAGAATATACTTAAAGATGTGTGTAGAGGTGAATGTAGTGGATGGAATCAAAGGTAGAAGTGTTGTCAATGGCAAATATCAGTATAGGGGTAGAATGTGAAAGAAACAGGAGTTGCCGAGGAAGAGGAAAATGATTAATGGCAATACAAGGAAGTTGGAGGGGCACCAACTATAATAAACTTGTAGACAGATCAGAGATATGTGGGATAGAAGAATGATGGTGGTGGTGAGGAAATCATACACCACATACACATACAAGGGGTTGTTGAAAAGTTCCTAGTTTTGGGTACAAGAAATTACAGGAGGATCAGTTAATTATGATTTTATTCAACATATCCCCCGCTCAGATTCTCACACTTATTGCAGTGGTCCGTCAGTTTTGCTAAGCCCTGTAAAAGAACTTGGAAGGTTGGGCCTCCAACCAGGCCTTTCATGACACCTTTAAAGTCAAGAACTTTTCAGCACCCCCTCATACTATCTCTTTGTTTTACAATAGTTATTCCAATAGAAAGTTTGATTCATATTTGACTGCTGAATTGTTTGAGCAAGAATTGTTATAGCTCTATATATTCTTCTCCTTTGCTACCTACACAATGAAGAAATGTAGGTGATAACATTTTTTTGCAGTTAGAATAATGTCTTGCCTGAAATAAAAATATATAGTGAATGTAGTAAAATTTGTGCTAATTACCATTTGATTAATAGTTCATTGTTATTTCACTGTTAGTTCACAGTTATTTCTAGCTTCGCATCAACTTTGACTTTTACCAGTCAATGAGAGAGAGAGAGAGAGAGAGAGAGCTTAACCCGTTTGTTCCCATATTTATGTTGAAATACACTGCTGTTGTTTCAATTAATTTTGAAAATAATGAAGAATTTAGGAAAAAAAAATGTTTGTTGTTACTAAGCTGGTGTTTGGAATATGACAGGATCAAACATTTTAATTTAGATCACTTTTAAACATGAAGTTTAAAGTATTCTGACTAGGGGACAGTCTCAAGTGGGTTAGTATCAAAAGGGTTAAACATGGGATCTGTCCAGTTAGAAATAACAGCCAAATCTGTTTCACAACATTACCATAGTGTATCTAAAACACTTTTTTCTTTACTTGCAGTACACTTTAGAGCAGGGGTGAGGAAACTTTTTAGTGTGGTGGGCAAAAATTTCCAAAGAGAAAAGGTCCACATGTGGGTCACAAGTTCTAACTCTTATATTTGTGTACGTCTTGTATATATCTATGTATAATTCGATATACATTAATAAAGGTAAGTTTAACACATTAAATTAATGTGTAACATCTTCATTAATGCCACCACTGAATTTAGGATGTTTATATTACTTATGAGGTATTCTATATTTTTCAACTAGAGTTTAGATGGGTCTCAAGCAGGAGGTACAAACATAACAATATGTGCTTTATAGTGATAACAA